>NC_090663.1:87729860-88029860 GCF_013368605.1 Nyctibius grandis
TTTAGGTTAGCCAGGTAAGATCTGCGCTAGGTGCTTTGTTTCCCTCGTGCAGGTCTGTCAGCCCTTGTGGAGGCTGAAGCTGTGGCATAATTACAACAGGAAGAAAAACCTCCCCTGTGCAGACTGTTACCAGCATACCCTTGTGTGTGCCAGAGAAGGTTATTTGGGGCAGGGAACTGAGTGAAAGTACATGGATGTAACGTGCCTGAGAGCAGCCCTGCGAGGGCTTTTGGAGGTGTTGCTGTGCTGATGGGGCTTTCAGGTGAGGATGCTTGTGAAGATGTTGAGCTTAGCATATATGTGAGCTCGTTGTTTGCCTGTGTCGTGGTTTTGCAGGGATAAGATGTATAGAATCCCTTTTCTGTTGCATGTTGTTTCAGTGTGTGGCCAGCTGTGGGCTGGTGATCAGGGCCATCAGCAGTTAAACCCAGGGCAGCTGCCCCAGGCTGGCCACAGGTGTGTTCTATAACATTAACCTCAGGACCACTATAAAAGGGAAAGCTGCTGGGGAGGGAGGGCTTTTGGCTCTCTCCTCCCTCTTTGTCTTTCTCCTCTCAGCAGTTGTGATCACAGGAGGGACTTGCCACCACTCTATGAGCTAGGTATGAGTTTGTGTCTTTTGTATTGCTATTGATATTGGTTTTCTTATTTTATTAAACCTGTTTAAATTTCAACCCATGAGACTCCTTTTCCCAATTGCCTTTCTCAGCTGGGGAGGGGTCTTGGCTGATAGAACTGGTTGTTGTTTAGCCCTGGGTGCGGGCTGAAAGGAGACAGCCTGGCATGTCACCTAATTGGGACTGAGGACTAATACCATTGGAGCCTGGGCAGCTGCTGAAAGGTTCTTTGGAGTTTCGGTAGGGTTGTGGGTTTTCTTGGTTGGTCTTTGAACTTAATGCTGTGTGAGTTCCAGTTACCAGTTTTGGTTGTGGAGTGTGGACCTTTTCTGTCCAGTCAGGCTAGGGGAGATGGGGGTGTTTGTCCTTCCCATGCCCCTTGGCTGAAGGCACGGGCAGGAGACACAAACACGTGCCAGCCTCTGGTCAGGGAGGTGCCCATCTCTGCATGCTAAACTGAAGTCCAGGGAAGGAGAAGGTCAGAAGAGCATGAGGCTGTTAGAGCTGAGTAGCTGAGAGTCTTCAGGAGATGCTTTCCCCAGGTTTAAAACAATAATGTAGTAATGAATATCTGCATTATTTCTTAGTGAGAGGAGGGGTTAGAGGGTTAAACGTGGTGTATCCTGAATGTGGACTTGAATATTTCAAGTATTGATACAGAAAATGAAAAAGTTTCTAAGAGAATGTGTGCTGTGAAGGTAAGGGCTGTACTGCAAACAGTAATGGGGGGAACAATTTCATCTTACTGTCTGCAAAGGGGAGAAACCAAGGGGACAAAATGGCTGCAAGCAAAGCACCTTGCAGAACTTACAGGTGTGAGTTGTTGCAGAGGGAGCAGCTGTGGTTTCACCTCTTAGCAGCTGTGTTTGGTCTGCACAAAGCAGTTGGTGAGCTCTTAAACAGGTACAGAGCTGCACTTGGCCTGCAGGCCATAACCAGGGGCTGATCTCTGCAGGGCTGTGAACAGTCAGGGCAGGCATTCTGGAGGAGTATCATCACATTCATCCTCCAGCAGAGTCAGCCCCTTGGCCTTGAACTGGTTTTGGTGTGGTTTGAATTGTGGAGGAGAAAGCCTGCCCTGGGCCCCTGAGGTGAAATGGCCGGCGGATGGGACTTGGGCCTGTGCTTCACCTGCCGTGCGTCGGAATCCAGAGTGACTTCAGGTGTGAGGGTCTGAGCTCCAGCAGTGGTGGTTTCCATGGTGGTTGTGTCTGAGTGACACTGAGGCCTTGTTCTGTTAGTGCACACAGGCAGTGCCCTTGGGGGGCTGCGCTCATAACCCCAAGGGTCGTGCAGGAATTAAGGGCCAGTGTCTGGGCCTGTGCAGAGGTGCAGGTGTCACATGTTGGAATTCATTAAATCCATGTGAGTTCTCAGGGAAACAGGCCCGAAGTCACGCTGTGAAGACAAGCATTTGTTGTTTACTGGGTTATTGAGCAGAAAAGCTTTTTCTGTGGGATTACAGAAAGCAGATCAAAAGAGTCCTTGCTGGGAGGAGGGTCCTTCTGCCATGGGCCTTGTTACTGGGCTGTCCAAAAGCCTCTCTGTTTCCGTGTCCTGTTTTCAACACCACCTTTGAGTGTTAGTGCCACGCCAAGGAGCTAGGGCAGAGGAGAGTGAAGCCGGTCAGTCCCACACGAGCCTGTGGCCGAGCTGAGAAACAGGATCTCTACTTAAAGTCCCTCGTAGCCTGACCACCTTTCTTCTGGAAGGCTAAATAATGTCATGTTCAAAGTCCAAGTCAGCCCATCTCATTGCTCCTTACAGCTACCGAGGCTTATTTCCAAAATGTAATGTAAGGGCAGAACCCTCACTACTTCTTCCATAGCTTCAGGTGGTCTTTTTTCCTGGCCAAGATAAATATTAGCTCTACCAGGGAACACTGACTATAAATATTAGCTCTACCACTGAAACCCAGCACCAGGGTCTGTCCTGTAGGTGACTCCCACAGGTACCGCGTGCGCAGGGCTGGCAGCCTCGCACCCACAGGCATTTTTTCCTAAGGCACTTTCTTTTCCTGACCGTCGCCCCAAAGCCCCGGCCAGGGCTTTACCAGCTGTGTTTATTTTGCATGACAAACTCTTTCTCTGGCTCTGACACAACGCGCTGGTTTGGGACTCGGGGCCCGCAGTGCTTCCGCGGGGCCGTGCCGGAGCCCGCGGCTGGGCTCTGCGCTGCTATGTAATACATATTACATGAGCTCGTTCATATTTAATGGCAAGGGGCCTATATTTTTAATCTTTACAGCTTTATTGTGTGCGAGTGGCTTTAATAATTGGTGGGTCCTCTCCAGAATTACCCTGCAAAATTGCTGTTTTCAGCCTGCAGTTGTGCAGGCTGTGAATTATAAAACTTGGGCAGTAATAAACTTGGCACCCTCTCCTTGCTCTGTGCAGGTGCCAACCTGTAACAACAGCAAAAACATTCATGCTGGCAAAATTTCTTCCCTGAAGCTTTCACCATCTTGCCTGCACACCTAACTCTTGTTTCAAAAACCCCTTGAATTACAAGGACTAGGTTTCTTTTGCACGTTACTTTGACCTGGGATGAAACTTGGTGTCGTTGTCAGTGACGTTTTTAAGTGTTAAATTCAAACAATTGGGTGTTAATAACTGTAGCGAGACCTGAAGAGACAATTTGTAACAAAGAAATTACATGATGATTTAAACTTTTTCTGTCACCTGGAAATACAGAATACAGATGAGATTCTGAACAGAAATAGGTATCTCTAACTCCCCAAGTAATACTTGATGCAAAGAATTTTCAGTCGTATTAATTCTCATGAGCTTTTAGATGCCAACATTTGCTTTTCATCACTGGCTCTTTGTGTGGTGATTGCCAGCCTAAGTGCCCACGCTACTGGGGCTGTTTGCTGACTGGATAAACATCAGGGTTAGAAACAAGAAGAATGTCATCTTAGAAGTAAATCCTGGCATTGGAAGGAGAGGAAAGAAACTGCTGGAAGGAGAAAGCCATGATGGATGCTTGTAGGCTCTGCCTTATCCCAGGCAGCAGTAGTTTAATGAGATACGGGTGTCCCAGCTTGAGTAAGACCTGGGCTCCTCCTGAGGGCAAGAGGAAAAAATAATAATGGATTTGCTGTTATAAAGTTTCTTAATTTTTAATTGCTGTAAAGTAAGTGATTTCCCAGGTGGCTCTGTGACAGCATTTAAGGGTACCTGTCCCCTCACTGTCTCTATTATGCCTGCTTAGGGATGCAGCTACAATAAAGCTTTCGGGGAGTCTTTGTTATCTGACCAAGTGCTTCAGCAAACGTTTAACTTGGGTATCAGTGGGGCTCAGGCACATGCTGGAGTGTTTTGTAGAATTTGAATGTTAATTAATTGCTGGGAAGCCGGGCACGGGTCATGACATGTCCATCATTTATGAACTGTGTTCACGTCGTGCCTGGAGGCTCACCAAGAGCAGGCCCTCTGCAAACACATGGCGGTGGGGGGGCTCGCTCTGCAAGGGCTTCTGTTCTGAGCACACATGGTGTGAGGGATGGAGAGGTGGTGCAAGAGGAGGGACGTTACTGGAATTGTGAGAAGAGATGTGTTGTGCTGCCTGCGATGGCTCAAAACCTGTTATTCTAATGAGTACAACAGGTTACAGTACGGTTATATGTCCCATAGAATGGCAAATCTCTGATCATGAAATGTCTGAGCGTTTCACCGTGCCTTGGTTCAACCCTACACGCTTTCTTTGCAGGGCTGTCACCGTGCCTCGCCGACCAGGTGCCTCCTCGGTGTTGGACGCTGCCCTAGAGCTGTGTGTGCAGTGACCCAGCCCGGCTGTGGAGCGGCCACCCGGGTGTGCAGTCGTCAGGAGAAACGGGAGATGAAGACGGCAAGGTAAGGGATACTCAAGTCTTTCTTACCAGGGAACTTTGCGTCGGGTGGTAGGGTGGTTATTAAAACACACATCAACACTGAATAAAGTTCTGCACACACACACAAATATTGTGATTCCAAATGGCGTTCGGTGAAATCCGTGGGTTTCCACGGCCGGAACGAGCACGCGATCCTGTGTGGAGCAGCATTCGACGGGGGAAATTAAGGTAAGAGAGTGAGATTAAAAAAATAAAAGGGGCTTTTTTCTGCCCTGTTATGTGCTTTTGATGTTCTGTTTGCATTTGGATACTCTAATTGTCATTTACTCTGTGTCTATTGCCAGTTATGCAGAGTACTATTTCATTGTGAATATTTGTCTTACTATGTATAATTTTTGAGTGAAGGTGTCCAATTTGTTCTCTGTTAACATATTTGTGGGCAAAAGGCTGCGTTCAGATGCGTGGTCCAGAGCACAGAGGTTGCTAAAGGCCTCGGGTGGGGTTTAATCAGGAGCACGGTCACGGGGTGCTGGGGTGAGCAGGGGTGCCTGTGCTAACGCAGCGCCCTGCTCTCAGCCCGAGCCACGCACCGTGTCAGACTGAGGGCTGCTTACGCTGAACATGTGGAGGGAGTTCTCACTCATTAGCCATCCTAGCTGCAACAGATAAAATCATCACTGGTTTTTATTGAAATGTAAAATCCCAACGTGGTTGTGCTTGAGGAGAGCGAGTGGGTTCTGTAGCCCTCGTTTCCAGTATTCGAGTGTTCTCTGTACAAACAGTCTGCTCCTTGTTTGCAAAGCAAGTGTGTTAATCCTGATAAAGTGCCCGGCCACTGTAGTTTGCCTCACTCCCCTGGGACAAGTTGCAGTGCCCATTTTAACCAGTACAAAGTGCTCCTGGGACTGGGAGCGTTTGCTTTTGCGTTCCTGTCGCTGCTGACCTGTGGAGAGGGATTGGATATGGGTATGCTTGTGTGTGAGGTGAATCTCACATCAAATAGTAGGACACCACCAAGCATAGTCCTTAGAAAGAGTGTTTCTCCTCTGATAGAATGGAAATTAGTTAATAGTTTCCAGTGAACAGCAATGTAATATAAAGCATTATTTTAGCAGGAGGGAAGGCACTAGCGATGCCACCACCTCTTCAACAGCTCTTTTTCTAATCAACACTGCTTTATCAGGAAATGTAAAGTAGTATTTTTTATTGATCTTTAAGAATAAATTCTTGCAACATCATATCTATAAAAGGTTCGTCACAGACCAAATACCACTCTAACCTTTTAAGCTCTACAGTAAAAACTGTCGTCTTTATTTATATAAGTTTGGGAAAGATACAAATGTAATCATAACCCCCAAGGCAAAATTTTATGGCAGTTTTCAGAACTCCTCTCTATAAAAACTACTCAAACCTACAAACATAAAAGCTTCCAATAAAATTTGCTTTAGATCCTCCTCATAAACCATGCCTTTCTCTCCCTGCCTCTGGAGCCCCAGTGGCCAGAGCTGTGTGCCCAAGCCCGGGCTGGCAGTGACCCTTCCTGGGCGAGCCGGCGGCGTGAGGTCTGTGAGCAGGTGGGTGCTGCACCCCAGAGCTCTAACTGAACACCCCTCCCTAAGCCCTGCAGCCATGCCGTGTGTGGCTGCCAGGGAGGGCACAGGACAGGGTTAAACCACCCCTGCAGAAATCAGCTGTCTGTCCTCAAAGTTCCGTCCTGCTTTTCTTACTCAGCCAACTTTTTTAGTGTGATAATGAAAAAATCTTTGGGTATGAAAAGAATCCTGCTATAAAAATAGCTTCTGGGTGAGGTAGAATGCTCTAGACATGCAAGAATCCAGAACATGTGGTGCTTCTCTCTGTTTGCTTTGCTCTTTGACACGTGGATGATGTGCAGCCACTTGAAGGAGGGGTGGCACTTGCAGTTGTAGTTTGAAATACGAATGCGTGCGTTAGATGTTACTTTAATTGCAGATTCCTCACTGTATCAGCTGCTTAGGTGCATGCGAAGTGTTAGCAGCAGGTAGCACGGTCCTTACGCACATTTCAGTTGAGAAAATAAATAGGTACACGCGTGCAGGGAAGCTGTGCGTGGCTGGAGGGAGGCAGGCTGCTGTGTGCTTGAAGTGAAGTGCAGGAATAAATCTCTGCAGATTGGGGCTTGAGCGGATCCCTGGCAACTAAAGGCTCAGCTTTATCGGCCTAGATTAATTTGCTTTCACCATCCAGGGTGGATTTAACCCTGATAACTCACTCCGGATGGTATCTGATGAAAGACCTGAGCCTTTTCTTCCTGACTGCAATTAGGAGAAAAGCGTACGTAGGAACAGAGCCTGCTGCTCCTAAAACTGAGAGCAGAGGCAATTGACCCATTGTGTGTTTTGTGAAATACAAGAAAATCACAGACTTCTTCCTTCTTGCCTGTAAGCTCATTGTAAGTTAGAACAACTTAGTTTAAAGCTGTGCTTTTGTGGCAGTATTTTTGCTAACGATGGTAGTAGGCCGTTGTTCCCTAAAGCCAGTTGCTCCAGCGGCTGCAGGAGGCTGGAGGTGTCCTGCAGTGCCTTCGGCTGGTGGCCTGGGTCTCGCCTTTGCAGGACTTGGCCTTGCTCCTCCTTGTCAAGCCCCCACCGTGCGCGCCAGCTGCTCCGTAGCTGTGAAAACCCAGTGGCTGATGGTCCCAGCTAATGGTGTGTGTGAAGGTGGTGGAGGAACACCAGTGCTACCTGGGCTGCGGAGTGGGGGGGGTCCAGCAGTTGATGGTCCCAGCTAATGGTGTGTATGAAGGTGGTGGTGGAACACCAGTGCTGCCTGGTCTGCGGAGTGGGGGGGGTCCAGCGGTTGATGGTCCCAGCTAATGGTGTGTGTGAAGGTGGTGGAGGAACACCAGTGCTGCCTGGTCTGCAGAGTGGGGGGGGGTCCAGCGGTTGATGGTCTCAGCTAATGGTCTGTGTGAAGGTGGTGGTGGTGGAACACCAGCGCTACCTGGGCTGCGGAGTGGGGGGGGTCCAGTGGTTGATGGTCCCAGCTCATGGTGTGTGTGAAGGTGATGGAGGAACCACCAGTGCTACCTGGGCTGCGGAGTGGGGGGTCTGCAGCCCACGGCTGTTGAAAAGCTTCCCTGTGCTCGGGTGCTTTCTGAGGGCCTTTTCCTCCTAATGTAACATGTCCTGCTGAAACCCCCTTACAGGAGCTCAGCGCCGTGCCCAGGGTGGTGATTTGCTCCTTCTCTTTGTGCTGTTGGATCCGTCCTGGGCAAGGGCTGGGGGCAACCAGGGAAATGGGGTAGACCAATAGTTCCCAAATAGATGTGTAATAAAAGATAGGATTCATGATGGGTGTTGTCTGTTTATCTTAAAATAGATTTAATTACAGTTCTGCCTTCCCGTTTGTGCCTTCTGTAAGAAATGGGCTCTCAGAGTGTTAACAAGCCAGCTGTTAGTACTTCTTTAATACTTCTCTGTCTTCTGCTTCATTAGAGAGCTGCACACTTATTATCTGCTGGGTTTAATTACTCGTTACCTCTGCTGTAAGGGGATTGTCTAACCAGGGAGCTTCTCCCAAGCGTTCATCATTAGTTAGCACTCATCTGTAGGGCTGCTGTCTTTTCTGTGTCCCGGTTTAAAAGCTATGTTTAACAGCAAACTTTGGGTGTTTTTGTGAAAAACATTCAGTGAGACTGGTTCCTCCCAACCTGTTTAGAGGCGTGAGGTGCCCAGATGCCATGGGAAGAAGGTCGCTGTTGAGGTACCCAGTACAGGAATATCCCAGGAGTCCTAAACGGCCTTCAACAGACACGTCCTAATGAAGCCAAGTTAAAAATCTGTAATAAATTAATGAGAATGTTCCTTTTAGTGGCAATCATCCATACACTCCCTCTTATGGCACCTTTTAATTATTGTTACTAATGATAGAGTTTTTGGGTCACCGCTTTCGGAAAGAAGCAAAGCACAAAACTTGTTTCTTCTCGAAACAAGCATCCTTCAGCCTCTGTGGTACCCAGGCTCCAAAGGTGCCACGGAAGGTGACATGGTGCGTTTAGCAGGTGTAGTTAGGGGCACGTGGGGCTGCTGTTGACTTCTGTATTGTGCTGATAAATGCAGCAGTTTATTCTCTGTGCCTCCACAGCCACTACCTTTCACCAGCTCTAAACGTGCTTCATTTTCTTTCAGTCCTGGCACAGGATCAGAGGGTGGCTCTCAGCCTCCGATCTAAATAAAATAATAATGATTTTAAGGCGGTGCTGTTTGCATTATTCATTGCTCTTGGCAAAACAAATGTTGATCTTATAACACGGCTATTAATATTTTGATAGAGTGATGAAGGCACCTGGCCTCAGAGCAGACAGGCGGCTCGCTGAGGCGATCCGTTAGCTCACAGACCCACAGGAGGGAACCCGGCACTGGCAGGCAGGTTGGCCGCCGTGTCCCCATCCTCGGAGGTGGAGGTGCGATAGGATTGTCGCCACCCTCTGCTTTCTGTTCAGCTGCTGCTCACGGCAGAGCTGCGAATTCACAACCCCATATGCTCCTTGGCAGAAACAGGGACTGAGTGTTTTGATCTTCTCCTGTGAAAATAAGCATCTTTCTCGCAGAGCATGAGGTAGGTCACTCCCTTAAGCATTGATCCGTACAAGACCAGGATAAGGCAGGGAGAAGCTTTGTGCACTCTCTTCCGTGCTTGTTCTGAGTGGTGGTTCCCACAAGACGTTTCTCAAGCTATTGATTGCCCGCGCTGCCCGTATCTCTGGTGCACACGGTGCTGTCAGGGGCCTATTGTGAAGGCTTGGCAGCAGCATCAATATCAGCATTAGAGCTGCTTTTCCAGCGTGTGAGGAGAGGACATGTGTGATTGATACGGAGGCATGTGAAAAATGGTGCAAGGTCAGTGCAGTTTTTTCTCCTGGGCTGTCACAAAAGCCCTGTTTGCTTCCCTGTCTCCTCAACGCAGAGGAATGAATTCATCCGTGCTGCTGCTAAGTCGGTTGGCAAGATGGGTAAGCACCCGCCCCGCTGGCACTGCCTGGCAGATGAGGCTCGCTCCAAACTGCTTCCAGGCAGCGCTGCCACAGGCTCCGAGGCTGCTGCTGGAGCCTGTGCCCTCTGGAGACAACGGGGGGCAAGGTGTCCTCCCACGGACCCACGGCACAGTGTCCGTGTGTTCTCTGTCCACACACACAGGGTACTGCAAAAATTGGGTTGGGTTTTGATCTTCTCTTCCAGTTTCCTTTTCTGCTGCTGCTGCTTCTGGCCGTGGAAGCAAAAAACGGTTCTTCCCCCAAATGTCTCCAGATCGGTACCTGGAATGCTCTTGCTGCTGGGTGAGCTCCTGCAGCTCATAGACATTTGTACCGCCCTAAACCTTTGCTAGAGCCTTAGACAATGGGTTGTGTGGCTGCAGCGGTGCTGCTCTGACGCTCCTGGTGCCGCGGGCTGGCCGAGGGCCCGCAGACAGCCCAGCGTGGTTGTGTTGCAGCAGGGATGGGGTTAGCGACCATATTGCGGCTCCCAGAGTCTCGGCGGCTTCCTCGTTCCCCAGCAGGGAAGGAGGCTGCACCAGACTCGTCTCCTGGCACCGGCTGCCTTCCCTCGGCGCCAGCCCCATGTGTAGGCTGGCACCTTGGAGAGACGGGGGGGAAACACAGTCCTGGCTCCCTCGCCTCCCGTGCTGACCTGCCCCGTCCCCGGCCATCCCCAGGGAACCTCTCTGCGGGGAGGCCGAGCAGCTGTCAGCAGCCCGAGTCCCTGAGGGAGGACGGGGACCCTAAGGCTGTCCCCTTCCTCGCCGTGGGGAAGCTGCTCAGCCACGCCAGGTATGGCAGACGTCGTGGCGAGGGGAGGGCCCTGATGCTGTGTGACTCAGGCGGTTCATACTGGAAGCGGGAGGTCACTTCCACTGAACCGTTACTGAAATCCCACCCCAAAAGCAGCTCCCTTTGGGAAGAGCCAGTTTTTAAGTAGGTTAGATCTCAGCTGCTTTCTTCACAGGCCTGGGCATCCGTATAGTAAGTGGAGAGGGAGCAGAAATGTGTGTAAATGCCATGTTAAGCCTTGGAACTTGACATGTAAGTTAATTTCTGCATTCATTTTGCTTTAAAATAAAGGTTGGCTTCGTGCTGTTCCATGTGTGAAACGAGAATTTGCCTTGAGCTGCTTTTTCAGTAGCTCTTTAAAATGAAAATCCTTGCAGCGGTGAAGCTGGAAGGCAGGGCCTGGGTGTAGTGATGAGATGCTGTACGTGTCCTGAGCAGGACACCGAGCTTGTTGAAAACGACCTTTTCCAAAGTATTTCCATCAGGTTTTTTTATGCTCCTACTCTTTAAACTCTGTTCCCACTGGCAGGTGGCCTGGGGCAGGCGGTAGCCCTGTGATGGGGCAGTGTCACGTTGCCACCTCCAGCACTGAGCTAGCCACTCACGAGAGGTGCTGGGATCGGGCGTTATCAGTCCTATTGACAGGGGGACCTTCCACCTGGAGATGGAAGAACAAAAACCTGGGAAGACAGTTAATTATAGCTTGAGCTTCACGAGAAGAGTTAATGAATTTTAACGTGCCTCAATTAATAACTAATTGGGTTTTGTGCCTCGGCTGTGAATGGAAGTGTAGGGGTGTCCAGGAAAAAAAATGGGTCTAAAGATGAGCTGTTTTAATTGAAATTGTAGGATCCTTCCACGGTGGAAACAGGGCCCTGGTGACACTCACCTGCTGGGACACTCACCACAGGGATGAGACCTGGAGCAGCTCAGTGGCCCAGTGGGCTGGGTCGGGGCTGACCCCTGCCTCCCACCAGGGTGGGGACGGCGGCGGTGGCCGACTTAGAGCTCCCTCGGGCCGACCCTGCGCTGAGGTCTGGCGAGTTCAAGCAGGTGCCAGGAAACCTGTGATGAATCTGGCCCAGTGGGAGTGTTAGTTAGAAACTAATGGGAGGTGATGGCCCGGCAGTATGCTGGAGAATGTGTTAAAGCTGTAACTTCTCACGGAGGGTTTCTGACAAGACACCGCAGGTTATAAATAATGGATGAGTTCCCAAAGTATGTCTGCACTTCCTGGCTCCCTTCCCACATGGGTGAGCTGTGGGCTTTCTCCTTAATTATCTGTAGGAGAACCTCTGCATATTGCTCTTTAAGCATATAATTATCCTTGATCATTTGGGATGAATTATATGTCCTTCCCACGGTATGGATGGGGTCCTCATGTAGGACAGACAGTCAGGTAGATAAAAAAGGACGTGAAGGACACGCGAGGAGGAGCCTCGGCTGCCTTTGCCTGAGGACAGGGGTTGACAGAAGGATTTAAAAACCACAGTGGAGGGGATTCTGCAAGCACTTGGTCATGTGAGCTGCTCCTAAGCACCAGGTTACTCTTGTATTTTTTTATGTGACTGAGCCCCAAATGTATTGTAGCTGCTTTGCGAAGTCAAGTACAAGGAGGTCTAGTACAGAGAGGCTCTGCCCTCCATGGTGGTGAGGGACAGGTCTGATGGGGAGAAAGCAACGTCTGGGAGCAGCTTTGACCTTACTCCTACCCAAGGCCTGTGGGTTGGGGCAGGTGAAGCCCTGACAGTGAGCACCAGAGCTATGTGACTGTCAACTCAGCAATGGACTTGCACCAAAATACTCCATCTCTGAGCTCAGGGTGTCACAGAACTTGGGTACAAAGAATTGACACGTAGCATGAATTTTTTTATACTCTAGGATGGGTTGTGCCTGGTAGTGCTATTGGTCTAATGAGATATTTTATGTCTTTTTCTATTGAAAGAGGATTATCTTTAAGCCCACAGTTAGGAGAATGTCCAGTATTTTGTTATGATTAGCAAGTCATTCAGGCTCTGGTGGGATAAAAAATTTACCAGAGGTAAAGATAGCAAAGGTTAAATTGTGTTTGTAGGAGTTAAAAAGAGCGATAGATCTTAGAGAGTACAAAAATAGAGGAACACTCTGCATCTCAAACAGTAGAAAATTGTCATCTTCTCAATTTGATGCTCTGAGTGTGAAGGAAGAAAAGAAAATATATATTCCCTTCTCCTCCTTCAGTGCCATGGCTAAAGAATATTTATCAGCAACTTCAGCCACAAGGTAGGAAAACACAGAGCAGCCAAAGTGCAGCTTTCCTTTGTTTTGTTTTACTTGTACTTTTTTTTGGTTGTATTTGAACATCCTCAGACAGAAAAGAAACCATTAATTTCTTAAATGCAGTATTGTCACGTGCCAGTCCTCCAACGACAACTGTTTATACAGGGCTTCTCATGATGCCCTTCACAACTGCTGTACAATAAATAATAAAAGATTAAAACCTTAAACCTGGAAAACTTAGGAAAAAAATATTAGAAAATTTTATTTGGGATTATAAAAATCCTCGAATGATTTACTTGAAGGGACAATTTCATTGCTGCCATGTGCGGGAACTAATGATCACCCAGGGCTCCGGATTGGCGAGAAGGTTGCTTGGGAAACACAGTCATCGGGAGGTGATAAAGTCGTCCTTCCTCCATCAGCGCCTCGCTGTCACCGGGGTAGCTTTTACCATTTGTTACAAGAAAATGATGGTCCCTGTACATATTTATATCGGGATGGCAATAACCTGGGCAATAACGTTTACTGAGCGCCCTGTGTTGTTTCAAGTTGCCCAGCTTGCTTCCCTGTGCCAGCGGCCCTCCTCCTGCAGGTGATGGGGTTTGAGACAGTTTCTAATGCCGTGATGTGAAGGGTTTCTGCGGTGGCCGTGGGGAAAGGTGGCTGGATGCAGGTCCGTTCCAGCTGACAACCATGTTTTTTTTCTTAAACCCTGTGAAATTAGCACGTTTGTGTCCAGCCTGTTGTTAGGCAGAGCTGTCAATGGAGCAGCAGTTGGTGGTGCCAAAGCCAGGGACAAATACAGTTCAGTGGTGGGCACTGTACGGTGCAGAAATGACTGCCTGTGCTGTGGGGCGGTGGGGAACACGGCTGTGCTCACTTGATGGAGGTGCCCATAGCTGTAATAAATCGCAGTTTTAGTAGTTCCGTGGCCATCCTGACCTTGGATACCCCTGTTAGCCGGTGCCTCGCGGTGCGGTCCGTGTTGCTGAAGAGCAGCTTACTTGCTCAGGATTCAGTGTTCTCAATGACCTGCCTTCATTGCTGGCGTTTGCCATCTTTTGGCCTCAGTGCTGTAAGCCTGTGTCTGGCTGCGTAGGTGGTTGTTATTCACTGCTGGATTACAGGCTGCGATTCTGGGCATCTCCCTCCTTGCCCTTTCCTCTGTCTCTCTCATAGGCAGGCAGGAGGCTGCTAAAACCTTTCTGGTTCCTCACTGCTGGCTTCTGACCAGCGTGTAGGACAAGTGTATATAAGGTTGGAGCTGTTTCTCTTGGTGAGCTTTTTAGCTAGTAGATGACCTTCAAATGACTTCTCAGATGACCAAAGCTTAAGTGTCTTGGGGTAATATTTATAAATGAAAGCCTAGCTTGTTGATAATTTTTGTTTATATCCAGAGCTGTCCCATTAAAGGAAAACCATTAAGAGACTGTAAGCATCATCACTTCTAAATTGGAAATCGCAGTCTTTGTGGGGAGAAAAGCTCGGCTGCCTTCTCTGATGGCTAAAAGATTGACTTGCAGGAGAACACGGGCTTTGGTTAAGGTACTTGGGGGTTTCTTTGGGATTTTCTTACATTCAAAATTTGAAAAGTTTAAAAGAAAATAAAAAGTCTAACTCTGACTGGGCTAATGTGATGTGGTTGCTTCTGCGGTACCCACACACACCTTTCCATGGGCCCCTTCCCGCGGCACACAAAGCGAAACACAGATATTCCATAAGCTCAGGATTGCCCAGAGAAGGGTGGAGAGCAGGGTGCTTACGAAACCCCTCGTGCTACGCTGTTACCAACGTCTCGTTGAAAAAATCAGTGTCCAGTGGCCGAAAAGAGGTTATGAATTGATGCTACTTGAATAAGCAAGTTCCTTTGTATAGGTGAGCTGATACCAGCCTGAATTCTCGGCAGAGCATCACGGTGGCTCGCAAGCTGTGGGGCACTCCAGCTCCTTACCGTCCCCTCTCCATCTGAAACACCTCCAGGATGGTGAGCGATTTTGGCACCTCCCTCTGTGTCTGCACAGACGGGGCAGGAGCCGTGCCTGCCAAGGCCCTGGACCTTCAGGAACTGGCAGCCTGAACCCCACAGATCACCGGTCATGCGTGCGCGGCGCCCGGGCCTGGGTCTGCCCTCCTCCCAGCTCCATCTCCCGCAGCCCAGGCGTCTTGGCTGGCTCCAGCAGCACGCTGTCAGCATGCTCCGCACGGCCTCCTCCTGGAAGGGGACTTGCAGCCAAAGGAGAGCCGTCAATGTCACGGTCCTGATATATTTGTCATTCAGGGGTGGTAAGAGGACAGTTGGTGACACGAGGGGAGCAGTCTGCTCCAGCGTGCTCTCCAGCAGGCCAAGCGTGAACGCAGCCACGGTGTCCCGGCTCGGTCTCCTACACGCGCCTCCTGAGCCCCAAAGCTGCAAGTGTTTGCGTTCGTTGGGGTGTGAAGTGCTGCTTGAGAAACCTGTGATTCTCTGCAGGACGCTGGCTCGTGCTCCTCACACCTCGGCTGTGACCAGCGGCGCTGCGAGGCGGGCTCGTGTGTCTGCGGTACCCTGGTGCTGCGCGGGCTGGCGGAGGGAGCAGGATCGGTGCGGGGTGCCTTAACCTCGGCACAGACACTGCTCTAGCCCCGCTGCTCCTCACCTGAGACTGCAGTCCTAGCGAAGCCCCTTCCCCCCGCTTTCAGGGCAGGTTCAGCAGAGGCAGGTACCTAATGTTAAGCACCTACTGATGTTGGGGGTCAGAGTAGTGGTGGTCAGGCATGGCTACCTTGGGAGGTGCTGCTGCGTGTCTCGAAAGGATAAAGCTTAGCCCTCTTGTTGAGCAGCAACCCCAATGGGGCCGGATGGCTCAACAAGAAAGCTCTTAGCCACTCCATTCTCTGCTGTAGGGGATCAGTTTAAACTCAGGTCTTACTGGCTTCAAAGCCTAGGGCACAATCTTTATTGTCTTGGGCATATTCCTTCATTCTCACGTTACCAGTAACTGCAAGTAAATGAGCATCATCCTTCCTGGGCACAGAACTGGGTTTGCAGGATGCCGAGTGCTGTGATCTGGCAGTATGATAGAGAAGAGATTGATTTTCTTGCTGGAGGGTTTTTTTTTTCATGGGGTTGTGTGTCTGCCACTATTCCTGACCTTAAAGTAGAGAAGAATCAAATATTGAGGTAACTCACGAATGTCATCTCCTTCCCCCACCTTTAACCTACCTTTTTGTACTGTTATGCACATCTTGTAATGTGTGAGCTTGTTGTTAGTGTGGTGTAAAAGCAACCCTGAGAATGCGGTGTGCCACTTGGGTGTCCAATTAACAGTGAAAAATAAAATCTCTGCAGCAGCTTATCTTGGTGAATCTTCCAAGGGAACAGAAGAGGATCTGCCCCGGGAGCAGAGGCCAGGTAGAGCGGCTGAGCAGAAATGGGACGTGGTGCTGCTGCTGCAGCTCCCCCCAAGGCGCTGGGTTAGAAACCACAGTCAGAGTTCACCTTGCAACAGGAAAAGCTTGGTCACGAGCCAAGAAAAAAGTATTTTTAGCATTGGGGTAATGCCATCCCCTGGTGACCTCGGCTGTAACTATTTTAAATATGTATTTTCTTGATAACACGTGCGTAGGGATAGAAATGAGGCTGGGAACAGGAGAGTGTGTGTTTGGAGAAAAAACACTTTGTTGGCACCATTCAAAACACGCTCTTGTCACCTGAAAGGGAAGGGAAGGAACTCAACCAGCGAGTCAGGAGCACATCCAGCGCTATATTGCCCTCACAAAAGCTGCACCTCGCTGTATCGTGCCAGAGCACAGCGTGCAGCAGGGCTGTGAAATGGGCTTGGAATGAATATTTTCAGTTGGGAAAATGTACAAGGCAGAAGTGGTGGGAGAAACATGGTGTATGGACGAGAAGAACAGGCTCGACGTAGTAAAGGCTGCTTCCAGCACAGGGCTTAATCCTAACACAACAAATTGTATAAAGGCGTTTTTAAATAGTTATTTTTAGGTTGGTGATTATTGGAGGCAAGGTTTGTGTTTCTGTTGTTCTTAATGAACCCTCGGTTCCAGTGCTGACTTAATTTGTGTTAAATGTTCATTTATCATTTGGAAGTTTGATTTTGGTGCGTATTTAAGGCTAGCATTAGTATTTTCTTTAAGCCAGACTGTACATCCGTGCTTTCACACGAGCAAACAGGCAAGGTCTTTTAATGTGGCCAAACTGCAATTACATTCAGAGTCAGACCAATATGCGGTGTATTTTTGCCCAGGTGTTTCTTCTGCTTCACTTAACTCCTCCCAAGCACTTCAGGAGAGGTCTGCTGTCAAATCAAACAATTTCTCATGGGCCACCAGACATCCTTACCCGACAGCTTCTGTTCACAACCCCCATCCAAGTGCTGTGGTCCCCAGAGCCCCTCCGAACCACTTACCTTTCGCTACCTGCAGAACTGCCCGAGAAGTGCCCTGTACTCAACATAGGAAGGTTTTATACTTCAGTCTCTTCTTTAAAGCCTTTTCTTCTTTCCCTTGCGTTGGTAGGTTTGCCTCATAGGTTCTGGCTGGAGTAAGCTACTGCACGTAGCTCTGAACAGCGTTGGCCATTGAGCAGTAGTTGGCATTTACACTTGTAGAGCAGTTTCAGAACTGTGTAATTTCTTTGCCTGACCACTGGGCTAAGCTGAGCTGTATTATTTACTCGGTGAAATATCATGCGATATATAATTTGCGTTGTACTTTCACCAGGTAATCATAGAATCATAGAATGTAGAATAATTTGGGTCAGAAGGGACCTTTAAAGGCTGTCTACTCCAACATCTTCAACTAGGTCAGGTTGCTCAGAAGCCCCATCCAACCTGCCCTGGAATGTTTCCAGGGATGGGGCATCTACCACCTCTCTGGGCAACCTGTGCCAGTGTCTCACCACCCTCATTGTAAGAAATTTCTTCCTTATATCTAGTCTGAATCTGCCCTCTTTTAGTTTAAAGCCATCACCCCTTGTCCTATCACAACAGGCCCTGCCATGATCGTAATGCAATTTTAAAAGCAGTGGGAGAAGGGTGTTTCACTAACTCACCACCTGCTGCATTTGGGTTCTTGGTCCGAGAGCTGAGCGCGTGGCACCCAAACGTTGTGTGCAGTCAGCCTCCAGCCCTTCACCCACGCAGCGCTTGTGTTTGCTTAGCCATTTTCTATCCTGAGTAACTTTTGAGCTTCCCAGCGCCAGAGAAGGAAGCTCTGTGTCCTGTAATAACCTGGGGCCATAAAGACCAAGAGGTCAACAGCTCAATCCAGCCGTGGCTGGTGCTGAGGTCTTGGGCCACCTTTCCCAGCTGCTGTCTGCACAGACCCACCCCACAGGCTGCGTGGGGCGGGGAGGGAGGGCAGTAGCTGAAGTGGGAGTTGCGCCCTGACCTTGCAGCCGGGGTGAGGGGCTGAGGAAGGAGAACTGTGCGGCACAGCCTGGTACGGGGCAGCACTGCTGGCACCGGTACCTCGCTGGGGGTCAGTGCAGCCAGCTCCTCAGCATCCCCCCAGTCCTTGTTCTCGGTCAGGAGCTTGCAGGAGTGCGGGTGTCAGTGGCAGAGATGTGATTCAGACAGAGCAGTGCTGGTGTAAACTTGTTGTACTGCACTGGTAGGGAAACTCTTGTGGACGCTTCCTTTAAACCTGTCTTGTACTGATGTAACTCAGTCTGATCCCTTGGTGATGTGAGCTGTATTTGACATCAACTGGAGTGAAATTGATTTCCATTCACCCACACAGAAATTTCTAGCAATTTAACGAGCTCGGGTTTGAAAGCGATTTTAGGGCATGGGATCTCAGAGCAGGGGAGATGGGAGGAGGAGAGGCCCGTGGGCCCTGAGCAGCCCCGAGGTGACAGCCCGTGAAGGAGGGTGCTGCAGGGTACCCGGGCACCCAGTCCAACGGAGCTGGCAGGTACTAAGTCACAGCCCCGATGGCCTGGGAGGAACCCACTGCTGTTCCTGCGCCCTCGGGTAAGCCAGCAGGCTCTGGAGGAAGCCAGCCCTCAGAGCACAGCAAATGGGACTATGCTGCCTAGAGCATTTTAGGTTCTTTTCTGTTGTTATTGCTTTAATACTGAGCAGAGATTTACGATGTACTCAGAGATGGTGATTGAATGTATCTATGCTTCAGGACCTAATCATGTAAGCAGAAATTAAAGATGGTGTTTTTTTGAGAGGAATACCAACCCTACATCAATTGCCACAGTTATCAGGGAATCTTTCGAAGCCTACAGCAGAGCTGCGTTTATGTTACTCATTTTTATATCCAGAAGTACTTAGGGATAGAAATGGGTGAGATAAAAACTTTATAAAAGGGAAGCTGGAGAGAAGACTTGCAAGTTCCCCACCTGAAAGATAAATCATTGGAGGTAACTGGAGTTCCTGTAGTAGTTCAAGTTTTACTCCTGCTTTATGCAGAAAAAATTCTTCTATGGGAATGTCAGCTGGGTGGCAAAATAGTCCCTTTGGGGACATAGAGAGGAGCACTGTGCAGCTCGTATCCTATCAGCCGACGTTGAGTGTGGGTACCACGGTCTGTAGTTAATAGCAGGAGCTGTCTGCTCCTCCACGCAGGATGCACGTGTGACACCGCATCCAGGCACGAGCGCTCGGCCTCCAGCATCGTAGCCAGCATCATTATCACTTGTCGTTCGTTCTGAGTGCAGCCTGAACTCTTTTGTGTAAAGGCAGGGCTTTAGTGTGAGTTGGTGAGTGCCACAAACTACAACAGCTTTTAACCCGTGGTAGGGCGCTGCCGTTGCTGCGCGTGTTTTTCTGGCTGGCGTAGCGTGACCAGGTGACTTGGAGCCCACAGAGGCAGCCCTCGGGATGTCGGTGTGCCCCGTGGGCACTGAAATGTGACCTCTCTGGTTTTGTCTGAAGTTGGTTCGTTTAACTCATTGAGGCAGAGCTGGGGTTTGAGTGAACCCCTGAGCTGGTGAACCGCCAGCTTTCTGCAGCCATGCCAAAAGCGTGCCTTGCGAGATCCGTGTCTCCTGAGCTTTGCTGACCACAGATTGCAAAAGCAGGTGTTTATGTCCCATGTCAAGTTATTTGTGTGCTGTGAGCTGCAAAACGTGGGTCTGGAGGCAAGTTTCTGGGTGTAAGTTAGAGCTGACCCTAGCTGAAGTAACTGCTGCATGACGCCGCGTACAGAATGTGTGCGCGGGGGCTGCCGGGCTTGCTGGTGGATCCAAGCTCTGGCTTTGAACTCGTTGCTATAGCCACAGGTCAGTACGGACGTGGGGCCAAAGTACAGCCCAGCGAAACTGGAGAGGTGTCAGGCAAGTTCCCTCGCTGGCCTGGCTGAGCAGTAAAGAAGTCGTGCAGGCTCGCTGAGCAGCCCGGGCTGAGCTGGGAGCCCCGGAAGGCCCCCCACCTTTGCCTGAACCTCTTGGGGCTAAAAGGGATGAATTTTGTATACCTGGAGGGGCAGGATCCTTCCTGGTGGGTGAAGAGGGCACAGGCCAAGCCACTGCTCGTCCGTTTCTCTTTTGGGCACCAGTCTGGAGAACTGGCTTTTTAGGCTCCAAGTCGCTGCTGGCAGTAGCATCACAGGTGTTTGGGTCAGGTCTGAGCTCTGTCTTCGGAGCCCCTAAAAAGAACGGTTTATATCTGTTCCTACTGCTGCGATTGCAGCTGATGGCTCAGTCATGTGGAGGGTTTTCAGAAGGTCACTGGATGGAGCAGTGACTCACTGTAGCCGCAGCCCTGCGAGCATTAACAGTTTGAGCAGCTTCCAGCGTGGAGTTTTCCAAAATATGAATGTTCATGGAAGGAAAAAAAGACACTGGGTGGTTTTTAAGGATTCAGTTTTGTCAGAGACATCTGGGTTGGAGGATTATGTTACCTAATAAGTACGTAGATCTTCCGTGTGCTGGTATTTCACTACACACACTGTCTCCGTCTCTCTGCATTTGGATTTCCTTCCTCTGTCCCTTCACTCGTCCCCTTCTCAGTGAGCCTTCAGCCTTTCAGGAGTGAAGAAGTTTGTACCCTTTGTGAGGACTCCTTAAATGTCCTCCACCTTCTCCCAGCTGCTCCTTTCTCTTGGCTCTGCTTTAGGGATGTTATGGAAGAGCTGGGAAATAGGACCTTGTTGGAGCTACAGCAGATAAGCTGTGTTCAAACAAGTCCTTTGGCACAGAGGTAGAAAACAGCTGCTGACCCTGCCTGGAGACGCAGGTGAAACCAAGTCCCAGCTTTTAGCAAGGTCCTAAGAAAAATCCCAAAGAAACTGTCGTCAGGCCGGTAACACGTGGCTTTTCTAGCACCACCGATGGTGCCAGTTCCTCAGAATGGTCAAGTGTCACAAGAAACCACTTCTTTGCAAGGCAGGATGTGATCATGTGCTGGGGGTTTTTGTGCTAGCCACATGTTAGGATGTGATGTCACCTTTGTGGTCTGACCACGGATGAGTCTGACATGCAGGGCTGCAGCAGCCTGGCTTTCCTGGTAGCCAGGATGTTCAGCAGACCAGGATGTCCTAAAATAGATCTAATCCCACTTCCGAACCTCTGGTGCCCATCTTTGCTCAGTTGCTGACCTGCTAGCCCTGTCCTCCTTCCTCTTTCTCCAAAAGGCCATGCCCTCACCTTAGATGCATCTCCTGGCACTTTGTGAGCTGTGGGAGGGTGGCGAGATCCTTGCTGTGACGTGGCTGGTAATTAACATGGCACAGGGCTGTTACACCCCAATAAAAATAAAAAGTCTTGGCGGTGGTAACGAGATGTTCATGCATGGCAGCGCCGGAGGATAACCTAAACTTTTATTGGGTGCGTTAGCTGTGGGAAATGAAGCGAAACAGGGCTAAACTCGTTACGTCCCACCTCAGCTGCATCTCACAAATAACGGGCCTCAAACACGTTCATCAGCAAGTCCATTTCCTCCAGTTGCTGACTAAAAGGTTGTCTGGCTTGGCACGGGTTTTGTTAGATAAAGCGAGCCGTTTGCTGCTGCTAATACGTCCACAAATTCAGAATTAATCGTGGCGTGACAGAGCCTGGTAGCTTTGGGTGGTGATTCTGTACCGAGTCTGCGTCCCCGTGTTTGTTCTCATTTGTTCTGATAAGGTCCATTGTCTCCGATACTGCTTCGTAGAGGGTAAGAAATAAATCAGCGGTATTTAGCTTTTCTAACCATCTGGTCTGGCTTACATCCCAAAATCAATTTTTAAGTTGGGCACAGTTCGTGTATTTTTGCCTCGTAGCAGGGAACGTCTCTGGGGAGAGCGGGGAAGGAAGAGTCGCCGCTAATCTCACCCCAGGGATTAATCACTTGATGGATACGGCGCTTCAAACTCGACGTGTTTTTGTTGTTGTCATAGCTCCGGTGGTTGGGCTGAGCTTTTGCAAGGTGCCAAAAGGAACTTCTTTCTCTCTGTATTAACGGGATTAATACTTGGAACAGCAGTGCGTTACTCTGGAGTATAAAAGCACTCGGTTTGGATGGAGTTTATTTGCTTTGGTAGCGTTGGATCTCGGCGATGTTAATCTTCAACGTGTGTATACGTTATAGTGCACTTCTCGGGTCATTATAGAACCTTCCTGTGGAGTTAAGCCAATTGTTTTGAAGAGGTGTTGTTAATGTAGTGAAATGTGATGCATTTGGGAGCTACTGCATTGCCACAGATGGGAAATGAATCTTGTAAACTATAAATTTTTAAAAATTATTTAGCATCTCCATTGCTTTGTGGGGCCATGTGGCACCGAGCACTGGATAATTCCACAGCTTTCGTTAGAACACACCATCATCAAACATTTAAAGTCCACGGGCGATGTTTTGGGCAACTATTATAATAATTAGAAAAGGAAAATGGGTTTAATAAAAGTTGTAACCAATTATCACCAGCCAGCCCTCAAGCCCCATCTGCATGGCACATCTGGGTGCAGAGTGGGGGTGTTGGATCTCGGCTGCCCTGCCCCAGGAGAGCAGGCGTGGCGTTGGGGGGCACTCTGGGGCGCAGCAATGACAGAGAAACTTGAGGAGGACAAATCTGTAAAACAAGCAAAAATGCCTCACAAATACCCTTCCAACCAGACACGAGTGTCCTTGCCTCCCGGCAGCCCGTCGCGGGGTGCTGGGGGCTCCCTTTCACGAAGCCACGTAGCCACCCTGCTCTGCCAGATCGATACAAGGGGCTTTGAGCACCAGGGAGGACATGGGGCCAGTGTTTGTCACAGCAGGTGGGGAGCAGGGGAGCGGGGCCAGAGTGTCCTGCCCAGAGGAGGAGCAGGAGGGCTGAAGCCAAGGAAGCTTCACTGGTGTGAGCAGGAGGTGTGACCTGGAGTGATGGAGAAATGGAGGGTGCTCCCCTCGGCCTCTGCTCCCCGTCCCAGTCCTGCTCTCTGCAGCACTCGGTAATGCCCTGATGGGACTCAGCGCCTTTCTCCAGGGTGATGGAGGTGCTCGTCTTTTGCCTTAGGAAAAAAGAAATTTAAGGTTAATATGGAGGGCAGGAGATTCCAGTGATCTAGTGAAGAAGCTGTTTAGTATGTAGCTGCTTGCGCCAGCTGAATTATGTACTACTAGGTGCTACATAGGCTTTTGTTGTGTGAGCAGGTCATTTATGGCATTTGATGTTTTGTGTGAGTAGGAGCCTCTTTAGGAAGAGGCCAAGGCACCAGCCTGAGAGCCAAGGTCTGGCTGGCTGCGAGCACCTCTGTTCTGAGCACCTCCCGGCCGGGAGAGGCCCCCATGCCAGGCAGTGCTGTCAGTTGGGCTGTGCCCTTCTGTTCCTGAAAGGCAGACCCCTCTCTGGGCCAGGGAGCACCAAAGCAGAGCTGTAGGGACCTGCCAGGCCACAGCAGGGTGTGCAGAGGGAGCTGTGCTGGGTGTCACCCCGCTCCACTGCCCCACGCTGGGCTTTGCCCCCTGGCACCGCCCCGAGGGGGGTATGTAGCCACGGAGCTGCCATCTGTGGGTTGGCACAGGAGGCAGACGGGGCGAGGGGGGAAGCAGCCCCTTCTTGGCTTTGATGGGAGGGCTCTGCAGCCAGCCTGGCAGCCCAGCCCCGTGTACGAGCAGTCAGGGCTGTGTGACCCGCTCCTGCGGGCTCTCCTCGCGGGCCAGGCTGGACGCCCTGGTGAAGGGCGAGCACCCTGCGGGGAGCGGGTGCCCGCGGCCGGGCCAGCCCAGCCCAGCTCTCGAGCGCTGCGTTTGGGCGGTCTCTTGGCTACTGACCTAAATCAGAGTGAGCAAAGAGAGCAAGCAGCTGCCCCGCCGCTGCTGCTCTGTTTTCAGCGTGGATCGAGCCTCCCTAATCCCCTCGGATTTTGTATCCACCAAAACAGCTTGGGCCCATCAGTAAATTGCAGTGGCATATGGTCCAGGTTTATGAGTAATCTGGCACACGCTTAAGGCAAGGAGGACGTCATCCTTCAGCAAATACAGAAAATATTGTGGGGCTTTTCTTTATGACTGTAATACAGTTGATGAGAAAGCTGTGGGAAATGTTTACCTTTTAAGCCAGTCCTGTTTAAACTTCAGCTGCTGGTTGAAGCAGCTACGTAACGGGAAATAAATATAAATAAAAGGAGTCCCGTTGTCCTGCAGATGTTTTGTGGCTTGATAGTGACCCCATGGGTGCGTTTGGGGCTGGAGGAGAAGGCGGTTGGCTGGTGCCACCAGTCACACCCCGCACACATCTGGGGAGGGAAGTACCAGCATCACATCGACCACTTTAAAAAGTCCTCGTCACCTCCGTACAGGCGAAGATGTTCCTCTAGGTGTGGTGTGTAGAAGAGAGGGGAGTAAAATGCAGTTTGGGCTGTAATGTGGGACAGGTTGGTGGGCCTGACCGTGTCAGGTGATGGCGGTGGGTGGCCCGGCTCTGCTCCCAGCTTTCTGCAGGGGTGTTGAAAGGCACCACCCAGGGTGAATTTACTCACCGTTGGCTTTGTCTGGGCAACTCGTCCTAAAGATTTCCAGGTCCTGGACAAGGAAACCTCTTTGCCACAGTGCTGTCTGGTCAGGTAGATGAGCACTGTGTGGTGGGGCTGGAGGTGATGCTCCCAGGAGCCATCTGCCCCCCCTTGGCCCTGCGTCACAACTGGGGCATCTCTGGGGGAGCGGGGGGGACGTGAGGGGTGGAAGTGGCTGTGTTAGGTAAGAGGCTGCAACAGCACTGCGAGAGCTTTTCCTTGGCCCCTCTCTCTCCAGGCCTTGCCAGTGACGCTGCTTTCCCCTCGGCGGGAGCGCAGAGCTGATGGCTTCTCTGCGCTCCTCCCCTCGGGCTGCTGCGGGCTCTGGCTCCCCGTTCTGCAGAGGGCTTGAACTGCCTTTCCCTCTGCCCGAGATTCATCTTCCCCCTTGGGAGCCCAGCTACGGGACCTCTCAGCTTGCCAGCTCTTCCCTCACGCTGTGTTACCAGCCTCCCCACACCACGTCATACTTTGGCAACATGAATGTTTCCTTTGGGTGCGTAGACAGGGCCTGTAGCTGCAACATCAAAGGAGTAAGTCATGTCCAGGGCGAGGGCTCACGTGTCCCTCCCCGTGACCCGCCGGCAGCGTGGGGAATGGGACCGGGAGGAGACGCTGTGCCCAGCCTGCTCTGCCAGCAGCAGCATCCCCCGTCGCCGGTCTCTTTCAGTGTGTTTGGGGCTGCTTCTCCTCACAACGGGTGACTGAGGAGGTTGTCAGTGGCAGGCGTTGGACTGTGAGGAGCAGGGGCTGTGCAGGGAGGGCAAGGACCAGCCCGGAGCTGTGGGGGCCGCTGACCACTGCTGGCTTTCACCTGGAAGCACCCAAAGCTTCAAGCAAACTCTTGCCTCTCTACTCAAACCAAAGATGGGGATGAGCTTTTTCACGGGGGTTTGAAGCGATGAGTTTGCAGCAGAGAGTTTACAGTTCTTAAAAAACAAAGAAATTAGATCTCAAAGACTAAAATCATGATTAAGTAGTCAGGCCAAAGTGTGTTTGCTTTCTCAGGTGCTCCTGTTACATATAATAGCAGAACTTCACTTATTTCTCCAGCTGCTTTTAAGAAAAAGGGAATTTTTCATGTAAAGAGAACAAAGTGGCATGAGAAAACAGGGTTTATGCCATTTTTATGCATCAGAAGCAGCAGAAATTGTGTGTTTCCCTTTCTGGAGACAGCCTTTAACCTCGGCACTTCTAAAGCTTGGGAAGCGAAGTTCAGCAACCAAAGAAATGAGTAAAAGCCTTTCAGCTGACTTGGGCTGGAAGGGACACAAACACTGTGTCAGTTAACACCGCCCGTAAGATTAAAGGAAGGGAACTTGTGGTGGTGATCAGACGGGCTGTTCAGAGGAAATTGTCTGGAAGGGCAGAGCCCCTCCGTCAGCTGGTTTGGTTTAGGTGCAGATCCAGAAAGGTCAGTGGCTGGTTTCCTGTGCAATACATTTAAAGTGGGATGTTTGCTCCCTTCCCTTGGCAAACCGTGTGGAATAGGAAGGTGAGATGGGGAGTGAACCTGCCCCTCGCGTGCTGAGCGTGGCTGTCCTTGTGCTCTGTGGGTGTGTGGCACGGTGTGGTGGCAGCCTGTCACCCATGGGCTTAGGGACCCCGTGGCTGTGCCGGGGCTGCAGCCTTGTCATCCCACTGGTGCGGCGTCGGGAGCCAGAAGCGTGGCCCCAGAGCCTCTCCTTCCACTGCTGGCCGTCGCTAACCTGCACATCTGCCTGGAGCTCAGAGCAGCTCAGGTGTGGCAGTAGCTCCCTGAAGCGCAGCTGTGGTGTCTTCACGGGGGAAAGCCACCTCCTTTCTCTGCTGTGCCCAGACCTAACGCGGGAAGGGGGGAAAGCAGCGTTTCCAAAAGAGTGTGGGAGCTTCTGAGTGGTTCTGACCTTAAAGACACTTATTTGTAGGTAGCGCTGCTTGAAAAGCACGTCTGTTGTCAAACCGGAGTGTCTCAGCCTGTACCTGGTGCCCTTGGTGTTCTGGTTTTATCTCACAACTTGATGACTCCGAGTTGGTGTGTGTAGCTGTGCACGCGCGCAGTGTCCTGCTGCGGGACACGTGCTGGAGCCCTGAAAGCCGAAGCAGTTAAACTGCTTTCACATTGCCCTCTTGATGCTAATACAGTGCCTTGGAGCAGGTCCAGCAGGCAGACACCTGGGTGCTGTTGGAGCAGCTGACACCCCTGGAGAGCCAGAGCCTTGATGAGCTTTATACACTCGCAGAAATCTTGGGGAAGGAGGGAGGCTTTCTGTAGAAAATGGATTTTCAGGGCCAGCTGAAGGACATGGTGTTCAAGATCATTGCTTTAAAATAATTTCAGCTGCAGTTAATGTGAAGCAAAGAAGAAAAGAAAACCCAAGACAGTGAAGGGATAATTAATTCCGAGTTTGAACGGCAATTTGAAAGGGCTGTATTGTGAAGTGACCCTTTACCAGCGTAGATGGGAGCTGGCTCTTCTCATAAAGTCCTTTTGCAGGTGACATGGAGTGCTGTTGCACTTTTATCCTGTATGTTTGTTCTCCCCTAGTATTACGGAGTGACCTTGAATGCCAACCATTCCTAGAGAGCGGTGTGGCCAGGGGGTGGCCAGCAGCCCCAGAGCACAACCCTGCAGCACGGCAGCTGCTGTGCTGGGCTCATCCCGGAGCCAGGCCCTCAGCCTTGCCCCTTCCTTCTCTCTTGCTCCCCAGAGAACCCGACCACGCGCCTTCCCAGGGTGGGTTTTGCACAACGCGTTTGTGACTGCTCAGGGATTGCTCCCCCGGGAGCCTCCCCCCGTGAAGCTGCTGATCTCCAGGGCAGCCTCCAGCTCCGAGGGAATTTTGGTCAGCAGAACACCTCCTCTGCCTGCTGCGTCTCCCCCTTCCCAGTACGCTTGGCACTGAACTTCTCCAGAAGCTTAGAAATGCTTCGTCTGAGGAGACGTTCCAGTGACCACAACCTGTACGGAATGTGATGTTTATCACTGGGCAATTCCACTGTCATTTGAAAAATACATATTTCTGGCTTAATTACTCTTCCTCAGCTTACAGAGAAACCAGATAAAAAGCATCAAGGCCAGAGCGCTAACGAGATGCACATTTTGGACATCATATTAGTACAATAATGCATTTCACACTGTTGTTTCCTAATTTGCCTAATCAAATAAAAGGAGATCAAGCGTTACGCAGCCCAGCTTTCCCATTCCAACAAGGTAACGCTGAACCCATCAGTTTTGCAGTTCAATTAATTTCCCTGCACAGGTTGGCTAAAGCACATAATTTAATCAGCATTTTGCAGTTCTGTCAATAGCCACAACCTGTTCTGAGGGCCGACAGGACCCTGTGGGGCTGTCCAGGAACCGCCGAGTGCGTGGGTACCGCGGGGAGGCTTTGGGGAGGGGAAAAGGCACCTTGGGCTGGCACGTTGGTACGTGGTAGCGGGGCAGGCTCTTGGCTTGAGCATTTCAGTGCTTGTGACGTAACAGTAAGAGCTAAAAATCGTACAAAAAAACCCACCAAAGTATAAAAAAATGTTTTAGTTGTTTCCCAGGTGATTTGTCCCCGGGTTTCACTCTGTTTTTCTCCTGCACACACTTGTGCTCACTGTCGCTTGGGCAGAGACCAGACTGCAACACGTGGGCCAGGTAGCTCTGCGGGAGGCAGCAGCCATAGGAAACCAGCTGAGAGCAATCCTATGGACTCCAGTTTGGGAAAATAAAGCTCAGGTACAAAATAAGGCAGAGCAGCAAATGAAAAAAATAAGAGTGAATTAAATAATATGACTTTGGTGCAAACGTGTAGATGAACTGCTTGCTTTTCCATAGGATGCAGAGCCATCCTTGTAACACGGGAAGAATCATTATTAGTTTACTGCCAAAAAAAAAACCCTCACTGAGTATAGGCAGGTTCTTGTATCCAATGTCCCTCATTATATTAAAAAAATTATTGCAGCAGAAAATTTACAAGTGCATCACAGGACCCACTTGTACCGTTAAACAGATGGCACCTACACGGGACCCAAAAATATGTAACAATTTTAATTGAGCCAATGTAAAACAGATTTGTGAAATAAAGTAGTACATGCCAGGTCTAATAAGGCTCTTAGTAGAAACTTTGACATGAAGCAATTTTGTAACGGCACAAGAGGTATTTGAAGATGCTCATTAGCAAACGTGTGATTCCCTCCCCTTGCCTGCTGTAATCTCTCAGGCTCCCCGTCAGCACGTTCCTACCTGCTTTGGTTGTTCGCTGGCACAGCTTGTCTGCCTCCTCCTGACGTGGAGGCTTGTCATTTCAATGGCATCGTTTGCAAATCCAGCTCCTTGCGCTGGGTCCTTTTTGCTGAAGACGATGGCAAAGCCTCCCCCCCTTTAGCAGTCTGGAAGGGGGCGTTCCTCTCTGGTGATGTGACAGCAGGTGACCTCGGCGCTGATAGTTCAGGCTGGGATTTCTGACATGGGAGGCACACTGAGCCCACCACCGTGCGAGCCTGCCCTCGTGCCGCTGCTGGCGAGGACAGGGTCTGCGGAGCCGGGTGCTGGCCGTCCTCGTCCCCATGCGGGCCCAGCCCGGGTGAGCGGAGCTCTGCGTGCGGGGAAACGCCGAGCTGAGCCATGAACAGTTGGGACGTTTTCCTGCCCGACGGTGTGTGCGCAGAGGGGGGGCTCTGACAGGGTGGACTCCTGACTGTACAGGCAGGTTGGGTTGTTGTTCCGTCGCCTCCCTCCTCCCAGCCCCTCGGGGGATCTCGTGGGAGACCCTCTGGGTCCGAGTCGGGCCCAACCTCCCAGCGCTGCAGATCTCGGGTTCCAAAATTCTCCTCGAGAAGTTCCAGGGAGGTAAAATCTAAAGGTGACGGCACCTTTGCTGCTTCCCAACGAGCTAGAAAAGAGAGGTCTCTTCTGCAGCAGACCAGTGCTGGTTTAGTTATGAGGTGGCAGTGCATAACCACAGGATAATGTGTATTTTTCCCACCTGGAAGAATACTAACTGATGGCACTCGCTTTTTTCCCCCTTCCCTGCAACCTCAATTGTGACAATAAAGAATTCTCCCACAGCTGGAAAGGATGTTCTGTCTGAAATGGCGGAACACAAAATTCCCTTACTCCCTTTCCGCGGGCAGGGAGGAAGAGCCAAAGGTAAAACCTACCGTACTTGGGGCTTTCACCTTTTTTTTTTTTTTCCCTTGAGAACGTCAGGGTGATTTGAATGGTGAGGACGTGCCTAAAAGTGAAAACAATGAGCAGCGCAGTCTCGTGTCAGCACACGTTGGGAAGAGGCCGGATAGCTGCGTATCGGAGTGTGTCAGTGTCACGGGCAGGGAGGTGAATGTGACTTGCAGGAGGGGCCGTTGACCGAGACGGTTCAAAAGTAACGTTATCTCTTGCCTTTGACAAACCCCTCCACCAGGCACAGGAGCTGGGGCTGCACCCGCTGTGATGGCACACTAGGGACGGTGAGGAGAGGAGAGGAGAGACGTGGCACGGTAATTTCCTGCAGGAAAAATACCAGCATGGATTTCTCGCAACCAGCCCAGGGTCTCACACAGCGCTCGTGACTCAGAACAAACCTGCGTGGTGGCGCTCGAGAAAACCCCCTTACCTCTCACCTCAGACACACCAGCCTGAGCCCTCCCCTTGGGTCCAAGCCCAGCGGATTAATGCTTGATGAAAGCTGTAGGTCTTGTTAAATTCAAAAACAACTGAAAGGGAACGCTAAAGAAGTAATTTTCATTTTTATTTCATATTAACTCCAGCCAATTAACTTCGCTATTACCAAAGTGTATAAAATAAAAACAGCCTTGTTATATTTAGGATATCCTGTTGTCCACAGTAATGTTTCCTGTTCCTATAAATCCTGCCTTGCCTTGGCCGTAGCAGGAGCTCCTCAGGGGCTGGCTGGTGTTTATGTGCATTTTGTACATTGCTCTTTAGGGAAAAAAAACCCAACGTTTCCACCAATGTGCTTTCCTTGCGGGTGATACTCTGGTATGTGGTGAGGCACGCGCTCTGTTTCTCAGCATGATTAAAGGGGCATCAACAGATCTCTTAAAAATTGAGAGATGATGATAGAGTCTGTTTGTCTCGTGCAGCCCCAGTTGTGTTCCAACAGCTCGCCTGCGGACAGCGTTTGCAGACACCCAGGACTGCCGAGCAGAAGGGCAGCGACACCAGCTCTCCCTTTCCCTAACGCTGCAGGGTTTTTCTGCTCGGTTGTGCTGCACCTGAAGGGGTTCAATGTAGCTGGTGGCATCTGGGTGAGAATCCGTTTCGATTCCTTGTCCCCTGGCACTGACACTTGCTTCCCCACCATCCCCTGGCCTCGTGTCCTGCATCCAGGGTGTGCTGTCGCTGCGCTGTGTGTTCTTGTTACAGAACCATTTCAGGCTGGGGGGTTTGTACATCCTTCCAAGAATGTTTTCTGGATCACTCCTGTGCTCGATGTTTCAAGAGACTGTAACTTTTCTTAGGCTAAAATAGATACCAGCAGTGTTATCAGGACGTGGCCTTCCTGGAAGGGGATGGCCGAGGTTGGCAGCTGTGCAAGAACACGCTCTGTTAAACCTCCCGACCGAGGTTTTCTCCAGCATTTTGAGCTCTCGTGCCAAGGAACCCTTACTTTGTGTCATTTTGAATCAGGGGATTTTAAAGTATTACTACCCTATGCCTCTTGCCCCTCAAATTATTTGTGACAGATATTCCACCCTGTATAATAATGAAACTCTTAGGGTATTATCTTCTGCTAAATGGGAAGTGTAACGCACTGTAATATCATGCCAATTAGAAGGGAAAATCAATGTAGATACCTGAAATACGGTTTTGCTGGGTATCAGCCACCCCGTGAAGAATTGCGTGTTACACAGCTTTTAATGACTATGGATAGACAGCTAGAGAGGACAAAAGATTATTAGTGGATTTCTGTTTCTGTGGCTCTATTGGTAATAAATATTCTTTGAGAGACAGCAGATCCACGTGAGGGAAAAAATCCTCCTCATCTGCATGTCTTCCTGTTACGCAACCCGCCGCTCAGAATGCGAGCTGACAATTCCAGCGAGATCTCACAAGAAGTGTCGTGTTTACAGCAAAAATAGAGGAAAATAAGTAAAATGGAGCAGAGTTTATTTTAACTCGGTGTCTGATGAGATCAGCGTTCCTGCCGGTACCGCCTCAGCCTCGTGAGGAGTGGTGCACAACCTGTGTCCTGGCAGACCTGCCGCGCTTTGGGTCTCCGTCTCCAGTTAGGCTGGAGAGCGCGCAGAGGTTTAATCGGGGACTTGTTGATGGTTGGGCTTGGTGGATAAACCGGCCGGGGGTACAGAGCCGCGGTGGCGTTGGGGACGGTGGCGACAAGCATTGTACCGTTCCGTTCAGGTGACCGGTGCCCCGTGCGGCCCGAGCTGGTGTCCGACAGCTCTCGGTGGCTGTGGCACAGCCAGGAGCCCGAGGAGGCCGCGGCACGCTCTCCGGGCACGCCGCGGGAGGGTGGGCTGTCCTGGGAAGCTGCTGTCGAGGGTGGCCGTGTGCCTGGCCAAATAAAGGTGTGAGCTGTGAAGAGAGTGGAAGGCTAGAGGGGGGGAGAAGGAGGAAATAACCACTGAGACTTAGATAATAATTTTATTTATAGTCTAGTGTGCACACATGGCTGCTGAAGATGAGGCTACCAGTGACATAAATAAACTCAAGCAAAAGATGTAAGCGAGTGGGTATATGTAAAGGCTTCTTTGGGCAGTGCTGGGGATTTGGACACCGACCAAGAGAATTATTTACGTCCCTTGCGATTTCCACGAGGAGCACAAAGGAGATAATTAGACCAGGACGCTTCGCGTTGCTCTTTCCATCTTGCGCGCGCTCGTGCCCACCAAATGTGAAATGTTCGCCTTTTCCCCTCCACCGTGATGGTTGTTGAACTTATTTTTAGTGTCATTTGATAAGCCTCCCTGCTCGCAGAGAGACATCCCACTGACCCAGCCACTGGTCATTGTCTATACCAGTTCCCATCAAAGCGGGCGCGCTTTGTCAGGTTTCCACTCGAATATCCATTTCGCATCTGAAGTACAGTATCGAAAGTGACTGGATCATTTGAGCCTTTTTCTTCAGCTGCTCCCTCCTTCCTCCCCCACAGTGTTTCCGCTCACGCTAACATAATTTGGCATCGTCGACGTGACACGACACTGGTTTTTCTAAAAAATTATCATACATACATTGTCAATGGGTTGTGATGGCCGGCGCTCCCGTACGTTTAATTTCTGAATTGATGGAAGGAGGTCTTTTTCCACCGCTGAATCCTACCCAGTGCTCGGTGCCCCCTTGAAAACCGAGTAATGCACATACAGTAATAGGTCATTCAATGTCAAAAGGCATAAAAAAGATGAGCAAAATCTTCACAGGCTGCTGCTTGCTGTTGCCTTTAATTATATTAATTAAACTTTGAAATTCTCATGCAAAGAGAGTCGCTGGCTTGTGACGCTGAAGAGCCCTTGGAGATTTGGGGGGAAGAAAAACCCTGAGATACCAGCTTAGTGGCTACTGCTTTTTTTAATCTAAAAAAAAAAGATACATAAGCCTACTAGTGCTAGGTGTGTTTATAGATGGTGATGTTTTATGCGTTGCTGAACTCTGACTGCAGGAAGGGGGAAAAAACCACCAGCCACAGTGTCAAGGTCTTGAAGCATCAGTCCCTCACACTCCGCTCAAGATCTCTGCTTACAGGCTGTCTTCCCGTGCAATAACGCTCTATTAATTTCCTTCCCGTCCCGGGTGCATAATGAAAGAAAGGTGTCTTCAAAACTAAAGGGCAAAGTCTCGCTTGCTCCCGATACCTTGAGGCATCCTGTCTACATTTTGTCATGCGTGTGCACTTCCCAGCGCTCGGATGACAAGATCTCCAGTCAGGAGGTCCCCGTAAGGCACGAGGCGCTGGGAGCCTCGCAAGGCTCTGGCGGTCTGACATGGCTGGAAGGCACTCGGCTCTTGCGCTCGCTTAGCCTGGTGGGAATGTTTATCCTCTGCCTTTGGCTAGTGGTCCCTGCTTACATACCACGTGCCACCGCGGCACCCGAGAACCCTTGCGTCTCCGCTAAGAGCACGTTACGTCCTGAGAATTTATAGTCCTTAAAAAAACATAAAGTAACAAAACCCAGAAACCCACGATCATCTTTGGTGTCTGTGTTGTCCCTTTGGTGTTCTCTACAGGCACAGGCATGCAAGTCACCGCCGCTCCTCCCGTCACGGCTGCGGATCGCAGGGTCCCAGCGCCGGGGTGGAGCCCAGGCGCTCGGTGCAGCGGTGCTGGCTCCTGGGAGCGGGGAGGGCAGGAGCCCTCTGAGCTGGGGCTGGAAGGTGCTCCAAGACACGGGAGGAAGGGCTCGGTTCTCTGCTCGGTTCAAGGGTGGCGTGGGGCTGGCTCTCCTCCTGGTGTCCTCTTCTCCTCCTCTACTGAGATTGAACTCGGGTGAAGTTGATACATCGGCCCTGGGGGGGGAAAACAGAGAAGTTCTTATTGGTGGAGTAATAAATGCAACCAAGATTTCTGAATGCTGAATGTTAGATGCTGTAATTGAAATTCAGCTGTTTGTGAAGATAACGTACCCATGAAAAACCTTGTAAGAATTAATGGAAATTACCCAGAGTGAGGCACAACATTTGACTCACAAATCGATGACGTTAGGAGAGCAGCGATGACACAGGAGACACATTTTGAACATTCTCAGGTCTTTTGTGAGGATAATTTACAAATTCTTGGTAACTGTAGTGAGCAGACTCAAACTGATCTAAACGTGTAAAGGAGGATCACGGCAAAGGCAGGTGCTCCCCACGGATCTCTCCCAAGCCAAATCCCACATGGTGCAGAGCCGATAAATGTGCCTGTGAGTTAGCAGAGCTGCTGCTGATGTGAAATTGTATTTTATTAGTAATACCCCAAGCTCTGCATCTATAAACTCTGCTCTTAGTGCTCTAGAGTCGCTGGGTACCAAAAGGAAAAGCGGTTTCTCTTGGTGTCACACCGAGTAAATAGTGTTCTCCCATCCATGGGCCCAGATTCATCTTGACAGCTTTTGGTGTAGCTGAGTGAAACAAAAGCACTAGCAAAAATCATGACCCCTTTTTATTAATTTGGGATAAGCACTGAAAACTGCCAGTCACTTCTCGGAGCTTATTTAAACGCTCCAACTCCCAAGTGCTCGTGGGTTTCTGAGGTGGGGTGTGCTCTCACCAGCACAGCTCCTCCGGGCACAGCAGAGCCCCCTCCTCTCTGGTGGGAAGAGCCCGCTTAGAGGAGCCTTGTTCAGCCTCCTGTGCCCAGGGGAAGGGTTCCCGAGGAAGGGCACGGCGGCACCGAGTGCCTGGACACAAAGAGGGGTACAATAAGCAGATGCCAGCCGGGACGGCCTGGCTTGGCGTGAGGCTCTCGCCCATGACCCAGCCTCTCCGGTCAGGGGCCCTGGAGCACAAGCCCCCGCCTGGGCGGCCCGTAGGGGACCCCTCGGCCAGGGCCCGCGTTGGGCTCTGCGGGCGCCTGTGCTCGGGGCTGTGCGTGCTGTGGGGACATCTCCAAGGGTCTGGGGGGGGCAGGTTTCACAGAGCTGGGAGGGACTTTACGGGAAAGGCTCCTCAAAAGGGAACAAGCCGAGCGTGTTTTTTCTGTCCCCTTTGGTTCCTCCGTGAAGGCTTAGACATGGCTGTGTCTGACGCAGTCTATGAGAGAAGCGTGAAGGATGATGCCAAGAAAGCTGTGCTGGTTTGGGGACAGGCAGCTGTGCTTACGCTGGGAATCCCTATTTAAAGACGCATGGTTGGGGGGAAACTATTGCTTAAACCTAGGAGATGACAGCATTATTAAATGGAATGAGGGCTGAATTGCACACCCCGTTCTTGTCTTCATGTTGATCTCTGTCTCACCGGTTACCAGGAGGGTGATGGCACACAGTGGGGTTGGCGTTACTCAAGCCTCAGCTGGCACCTGCCCCGACTGGCACGGAACGGACAGCGTTCCAGCCCAGGGGTTTTGTTTCCTAATGCTTTTGTGATGGTTCTACTTCTGTTGACTGTGTAGTAAATATAAAAGTGGTGAATAGGTGGGTAGAGTAACTGCAGTAACTTCTACCTGCTACCATCTGTGTTATAAATGCAGAAGAGGTGCAGAGACTCCTTTAAAGGCAAAGTATAATAGCCCTGGACATCTTTATGTGCCTTGCCATTGGCTTGTTGTGGTGGGGGTTGTGGTGGGGTTTTAATTAAGCATATCAAAATGAGTTCTGGGGTAGAGGCACAGTATTTCTGGAGCATAAAAGCCAGAATTGCTGTGCAGCTCGGGCGCTTGTGACGGCAGAGCTTACGTTAAGGCAGCACTGGCAGCGAGGATGTGTACGCCCCAGTCAGTGCCCCGATGGAAAACGAGGCTCTGCAAAGCATTGGCACAAAACAGGTAAGGGCAGAACTGCAGGAGTTCCCAGCTGGTGGAATTAATGTTACCATATACCCACCGAGACACAATCTCTGCTGTTGTTTGTAGCTTTCTGACCGTTCTTTAAAGATAGTTCTCATGCATTTGTATGAATCTTGGGCAAATGGTTTGTCTATTACACATGTTGGTGTTTGCATTTAGGCCTTCTAGTGGCTCAGTGCTTTCCCTGAGGTCTCAAATAACCACTGGAATCAAAAATTAGTTCTTCAGGGTCTGACTGCATGAAGTCACTAAGTGCAGCGTGTTAAGGGGGGAACTGAGGAGGAAAGGGAACATAAACCTGCTCCAAAATAAATGTGGAGATTGTAAAGCCTTAAAATAAAATGTAAAGGTGCTATCCTAGGAGTTACGGGGTGTAGCTGTCACTGGAATTAAGGAAAAATGTTCTGGTTTGTTCTAAACACGTCTTCTCTGCCAGCCTAGTAAGGGTGAGAAGGTTTTTGGAAGACGCTCCTGCCACGCTGCTTTTGTTCCGTCCTACCTGAGGCAGTTCCCTCTGCTCTGAGCCCACCCGCAGGCGTTACGTTAGTGAGGATGGCTGATGTGTGATCACAGTGCTGTAACGCCTGTGAATTCCTGCACTGGCAGCTCTCGCTGCCTCTTCTGACTTAAGAGAACTGGAGGATGAGAGATTTCAAATGAAAACAAAGCCTTCCACCTAAGAGGCCTTTTTAGTGTACAATGTGACGCTCACGGAGGACAGAGCTGAAATCAGGATCAGGACAATACCCTGAAAGTGCTAATTAATGAGAAGGTCGGGAGCACGGTGGTGTCATTAACGGAACAGCAAACCCTGCACGCCGGCATAGTAGGGAGCAGCTCTTCCGTTCAGGTAATGGGATGTGACAAGGTGCCTGGTTTCACAATACCTACACATGAAATGCATGAAGAAGGAGCTTTCAAGCCAGCGTAAAGGGCTCGAGCTCTCACCACGCTCGCGATTTCAGTCTAACTTGCACAATTACCACATATGCCTATCATACTATTATTCCTTAGCAAAAATAGATACATGCATATCAGCAAGCCTCCCTCTTGCTCTGTTTGCCACGGTGGTTTCATGTACGTAACTCTTTCCCCCAAAAGCTGCCTTAGAGGGTTTTTCCTTCCAGGACACGTGGTTCCAGACTTGGCAGGGACAGAGGAGATCCTTCCATGAGCAGTTACTGTTATGGTTCCCCACTCACCTCCCGTGGTCTCTGCCCCCAGCCATAAAAGACTGATTTTCAATCCTGTTAAGGATGTATCACTCCAGATCAAACCAATATGAACTGTAGGTTTTCATCAACTAGAAAACCAGGCTGTAAGTCATGTAACCAATATCTTTGTGCAGGTTGGTTTGAGAAGAAGACGCGTACATGTGTAAGTCATTCCCCTAAATGAATTCCAAGCTTCCTAGGTAGTGATACCTATTTCATCATTAAGACGAGCTTTTAGAAACAGAATATTAAATTTTTCTTGTGATTAATCTGAACTTGACAAAAAGGACTATTTACCGAAGTAGAAGCACTGTTTACCAAACAGTAGACTCATCAGTCTGGTTTTGGCCTTCACAATTAAAACATGCTTGCTCTCTGGCACTAATTACACCCGTGAATTACCGTCCTAGCAGCATTGCCATGATCCGACAGTTTGGTGAGTTAATGTTACTCCCATGTCCCCGGACTCAATTAAACAATCAATACAACCAATTTGAGATCAGATGTATCATGCCTTGTAAATCACTGGATCATAAACCTTAACACCAACATGTAGTCAGTATAAAATTGAAGTAAATTAGTGGTTTAGGACTAAGGTAATTAAAAAATGAGTTATGCAAGCATTCTGTGATCTTTGTGTGGAATTCCGGGGGTTGTTTCCATGCACCAGATTCAATAGAAAAAACCCTCACCCTTAACTCTCAAAGATGCACTTCAGGTGCTGCAGGGGAAGAATATGGCAGGTATTGAACAAAAAAGAAAGAGGAAAGAGATCTATGGCAAAGGGTTTTACCTAAGAAGCAATACTTTTACATTACATCAAAGCCTGTTCTTAAATTGTTGATTGTCTTACTGGATTTAAGCTACAGGGCAACCAAGATAGAGCCCTTGCAGGGCCCACCATGTCAGGGGAAGGGGCTGGTGACACCGCCCTGCCGAGCAGAGCCTCCATGGCAGTGCCCCAGGGCAAAGGCACCAGGAGGAGCAGGCAGGGGCAGCCGGGGCTCTGCTCCAGCGGGACCCTGCGCAGCTCTGCTGGCACAGCGCGTGGGCATGGGGAGGGGGGTGAGAGCAGCCTGGCCCAGCTGGTGGTGGTGGTGGCTGGACAGGTATGGAAAGCCCTTGGGTTTGTGTCTGTGCGGGGGGGGGAGCTGCCGTAAAACGTCGTGTCCTGGTCAGCCAGTTAAAGCTGCCCATTGAGCTGGGGTTTTTCTCTCCCCTCGAGCACCAGAGCCAGAAGACACCCTGCTCAGCAGAGGTGCAAACCGTGCAGGGGTGAGAGTGAGAGGCAGCGCTCTACTGGAGATGACCAGTAAAGCTTGCTAGATCTTCCCAATCTGAAATAGATGAAAGGCAACAAAGGTCTAACAGTAGATGTAAAACGAGCAGCAGGATGAGAACCGACCCTCGCAGAAGCTGTATGTAGTACATTTGTTGAGGTTACTGCAGAAGCCCTACGAGGTCGCGGGCTGGCAAAGCTCTGCCCCATTTCACAGTGGGGGGGGCACAGGCTGAGGGGCGCTGGGCGCCCACCATAGCTGCAGGCCCTGCTTACGGTATCTTCAGTAGTTCAGAAAGGCCAGGTGAAGCAGCGTGTAAAATCAAGGAGGGTGGAGATGGGATGTGATGATATCCATCCACCCAGCCTATGCGGCACCATCTGTTCTCAACTACTTTGTCACTCAACCATACCCTGTCCTTGCATACGACTTAATTTCTTTAACACGCTGAGTAACTGTGTATATAGGAAAAGGTTCCCTGTACGCTGCTGAAGTGTTCAGCATCCAGCTTAGCCCTGGTAAGAACACCTGCATTTTCCACAGGAGCACTTACAGCTCTGTTTTGTCCAGAACAGTTGTATTGCCCCTATAATATACAATGTCATGAAAGATGGGCTCATTGTGGCCTTGGAGGATCACGATCCCCCACTGCCCGTCGCCGATGCGCCAGCAGAAGCCAAGAATCGTGCGCTGTACCCCCAGCTGCGGGGTCCCCGTAAAGAGAACAGACCCTTTGGGATTTGTCATTTACACGGCACACGTGCGCCCTGTGCTCCCCTCTCCCTGTGCTACTCTCACAGCAGCTCTCCGGACCCTGCCGAGCCTGCTGTGCAGCTCGGGTCAGCAGACGAGGATCTGCCTTACCTGACTGTGCTGCTGCTCACACGTACCCTCCCTGGGGCCCAGCCTGCACTTTGCTTCTGTAAGGGATCACAGTTGGGTGTCGGTTCTTCCCTGTAGCCCTCTCAGCGAAGGAGAGGACTGTGTAAACCTTTTCTTGGCTAATGCAAGGGAACAGGCAATTTCCTGCTTTCCAAACCTCTTTAGAGTCATTAACTCCCCGACAGAGCTTACGGGGATAATGGACTCCTGCCCGTGCTCCTGGCCTGCGCGCTCTCGTGCGGCGGGGACGCTAAAAGGGCCTGTTACAGGAATAGAACCGGTGGGATTCAGAGCAGGTGCTGAGATGCCAGCGCTGGCAGCACCCCCCCAAGTCCTGTCCCAGGAGCTGAACAGCCAGGGCTGGCCCTCGCCGGCGACCCCGCTGCCCCCCCAGCACAGCCGGGCACAGCGGAGCGGGGCAGCAGCTTGTGCCGGGCTTGGGAGCCCAGCCCCGCTGCCCCACAGCCCCCAGACAGGCCGGCCGGACCCTCCCTCGCTGTCGCCCACAAAAGCACCATGAACTAGAGCTGGTGTCACCTTGACCCATCTCCTGGGTGTTAAAATTCCCCTGGCATTAACAGCCCTGCACTGCTTTACTAGCCCCCCTGCTCGGGATGTATCTCACTGCTATAACTGGTAGAGCATTACGCTCACCCCATAAATACCCCTTGATGAGCTGGAGCATACAATGAAGTTAAGTTTTTATATATATATATATATTTTGTTTTAAAGACAGCTGATTTATATGTTTACTTTGGAGAGGGGTTGCTAACCCACCCATGTCCTGTGCGGCTCTAAGCCACGTTCAGAGATTTAACCTGACATCTCTCACGCTTGCTCTCTGTCCCTGACCATCAAGTAATCCCTCGTCCCAGAGACCCAAGAAGCTCAGAACATACGAGGATCTGGAATTCGCTGTGTGCTTCGGCAAACAGAAACCTGTGTGCTCTGTTGCCCAGCTCTTAGCGCTCAAACCTCATCTCTGCAGATGTGTTTATTTTATATAAAGCAAAACCATTCTAAGTTGTCTGTTTCCTGTCCTTGCGTGTGCCGCGTTATCGCCCACCGCAGACCACCCTGTGGCGTGTGTTTTGGTGATCTCTGGTTGACGTGGTTTGGAGCAAACGTTCCCTGCTGCAGAGCAAGTGTGTGTGTATAAAACGCTGCTGTTGGCATGGGGCAGGGCTTGGTACCCGCTTCGTACACGCTTTGCTTAGATGTAAATGGAAATACTTGGTGCAGTGCAGCGAGGAGTCGAGGGGAATTATCTGCAGTGCTTTTAGTGCGCTGGCGGCTTGGAGAAAATGCTATTAAGGACAGCTTTTCACCCCACTAATAACGCTTATTTTGTAACTGGACATATGGACGTTTCGGCACAGTCGCTACAGTGAACGCAGTCCAAGTCCGTGTTCACCAGTGGTGTAACCTTGCGAAGCCCAGGGCCGAAGGGACAGCGTGGCTCCGTGTGCTGGGTGGCACTGGCAGGAGTGCTGCTGCCCAGGCTCCTGGTACGGGAGAGCCAAGGTGCCGGGCAGCCGGGAAGGGAAAGGAGAGGAGCGCTCAGCTAGCACGAGCGTTTGCCTTCCTGCCTAGACAGGGGCTGGTAACAAAGGGAGGGATTTATCTTCCTCTGCCAAGTTTTCTGTGACTGCTTTATTCAGCAGTTCTCCAAATAAACTCCTGCCTTGAAAAAGAGTGGTTGTGACAAGCTGCCTCTCCTGCGAGTCGGCCTTCCAGGTCTGGGAGGAGAGAGCGCGACGAGCTGCCGAGCGGCTGCGTGGGCCTTAGGGGAGAATAAAACTGTGTGCATTTGTAGCATCTGCTTCGGAAGGAGGTTGTGGCAAATATTTTATTCAGCAGAGCTGGAGGTCTGCTGTCTCTAGAGGGCAGGAGTTTGTTGTTTTCCGCATCCAAGGCAAGCATTGCTTATGCAAAAGGAAAGGATGTGGAAATGGCCTGGAGAGTCCCTGTTTTTGTGCCACGGACCCTTTGGAGCGAGGGCCCCGGCGCGCTCTCCATCTGACCCCTTGGCACTCGGCCTCCCGCGCTCGCGGCGCTTCTGCCTCTGTGGAGACACACCACGGCCTGGCAAGGCCTGACCCTCCTTTCCTCAAGGACACGTTCTTGTGTTCCCATTGCAAGCGCCTGCCAATGGCGGGCTCCGCTCCTTCAGATCTAATTATGCCTTGGAAGGCGCAGCAAGCTTGTTCTTGCTGCCGCAGGGAAAGCGCTCTCTGTCCTGGCGGCACCCCAGCGTGCACCTAACCGTGTGGGCACGACAACCAGGACAGTTCTTGTGTCATCCCCAGAGCGATACGCGGAGCTGTCACCTCGGGTGACGAACCGGAGGGCTGGGGTCGTATCGCTCATTGCCAGGTGGGGCTTTGAGAGCCGTCCCGTCATTTCTGCTGCACACGTGCAGGGTGGGGGTGCTGAAGGACAGGAGAGAGGTCTTCTCTGGGAAGTGTCTTGGCTCTGGGAACTCTTCTAGAACTCTCTGGGATGAGTCCTTGTCAGGAGTAAGTATTACGGGGGGCCTTGTTTATGTTAGGGAGGACTCCAGCCAAACCGAGAGCAGGCCTGAGCTTTAGTGCCAAATGGTTTCCTCGTGTTAGCATCCTAAACGACTCCTCGAGTCCTCTACATCATTGTTAGGAAGAAAGAGACTACGCTACTAGATGCATCACATTTCAAGCCGTGTAAAATCAGAAGCAGAGCCCAATTTTAAGCCCACTAAAACCAACAAACATCAAAACCTGGCACTTTGAGGTCTTTTTCATCTAAAATGGCGAAGAAGTATCAGAATTTACAGTTCCTAGAAGTGGCATCTCTAAAGCACAAGTCAAACATCTCCATTATTCTTCCTTTTTCCCCTCTGTGCAACTACTCAAAGTGAGAAGAACGCAATTTATGTTTCTCTGAAATCAGAGGGAACAACAGATAAACCATAACTGTCAGAAGAGCCGTTCTCTTCAAACTCCTGTTCTTCTCCATCATGACCTCAACTCAGGGAAGTCCCCTTCAAGCCTCTCCTAACATCTCCTTCCTTTAGAATACCTCCCATCTCCTTTTCCCGATCGACTTCTCTAACCCGGGCTTTTCTGAAGAGATGTTGTCATCTTCAGAGGGCTCGGATATCAAAGCAGCAGATGCTCTACAGCTGTAAAGCCTCTAAGTCATCCAGGGGTCATGTTGTCCACCCATAACAGAGCAATAACAGGGCACTCACAGCCCAGCCACAAACCTGGCCCGTTTGATTTTACGGTATCTGACTGGCATATGATAATGACTTGTGAGGAGAAGTCACCCCAGTTACACAGCATTTAGGATGCTACGTTAATTATTTTAAAATAATTATCATGCAATTATTATGAGGAAAAAATTCCACTTAAGAAATTCTGTGGGAAAATGTGAATGTTTGAAGATGTAGGTAGGGGTTAAGTGGATCCTCTTAGGAGGAAGACTAGAAAGACCCCGGCACGGTGGGAGGATGCAGCTCTACCAGTTGTGATGGCTTCGACTGAGGCCTCTGTTGGTGGCCGGAGAGGGCCCCGCAGGACCCTCGCTGTGCCGCACACACACGGTGTGTAGCAGCCCTCTGGGTGCCACTGTGACCCCGCTGTCACGTCACGGAGCCCTTACAGCGACATCCCATCGCTGGATCACGCATTAATGACCCTGACCACTGGGCCTAGTAAAGGCGCGATGCCAAGCTGCTTCCCCACCCCTCAACCCATCAGCTTCCCCCGGTACCATGAGGACACGTCAACGAGTCCTTCCTGCAGACAAAACCCCGCAGCACATCACTAGGCTTCTCTTTTAATTCAAAGGGATTAGTAATTGTAAGCATCACAGATATTTGGATGTCCCCCCCCCACAAAAAAACCCTTTTCCGTTCAGAGCAGTGTTAGAGTGGCAGCTCCAAACCCTCTCCCGTGGACCAAGGCCTAAATCTTTCCTGAAAGCCAAACCCTCACCCAACACCATAATTAAAACAAGCACAGAATATATTGTCTCCTGTGGCCTGCTCCACGTCTGATTCAGACCTCCTGGATTCTGAGAGCAGAACCCATGGAACTGTCTGATTTACATCCACACACGGCTCTGTCAGTCTGCCTCGCGCTCATTTGCAGAGGTGTCTGTTAATTGTACGTCAGGATATTTCACCCAGCGCTGATTTACTGCTCTTGTTGCTCGCATTAGTGCTGGTTGAAGCCCTAGCCATTGACCCACTGGCCTCAGAGGACACAGGAGGAGAGACTGCTCGACCCGGTCCGTTAGGGTAACAAGTGCTGATGTCTGATGCTAATAAATGGGGACAAGGATGAAATGCCAGCACGCGTCTGCATATCTGTCTGGTGTTGGAACTGGGAGTTGGGGCCTCTGTCCAGTCCTGCAGCAGCCGTGCTCTTTTCCTTCCTTGTGGGGTGATGTCTCTGTGCTCTGAACTATTTATTCCAGATAGTAAATCGCTGCTACAGATGTGCCTAGTGGAGATGCTCACGTTCTCCAGAAGCCAGGAGAAGTGTCCCGTGGGGACACAGTCAAACCGCATTTATCCTCTTCCCTGTACGTTTTTCCTACGTGTAGTTACCAGCTACTACTGGAAGAAGGATTTGGTGTGGGCCTTTTAATGCTCTGAACCCCGGGGAAGGGTAGGGTGTGTGTGTCTACAGAGCTACCCACATGGGATTGCTTCTGCCGCTGCCCAGGCGCTGTCTACATCGCTCGACTCACGAGTACCCCTGCGCTGCCCCTCTTCCCTCTTAGGGACTCTCCTGAGAAACGTGGGGCAATGGGTACACAGGGTTAGATTTAGTTCTGTTTTTCAGGTTCCACCTCTCCCTTTCTCCCTTCTTTTACTTCGATCACTATAATTTGTATAATGAGTTCAGGGTTTGGGGCTTTATTATACATACGCCCAGAGATCTTGGTATTAGTGCATTTGATAAATTAATAAATAAATACTCTCGTTTGTGGTAGACTTTCTATTGTTGATTTGGGAACAGTAAGCTCTTGCAAATCTCAGCTTTCACCTTGCCAATCACTGTATTCCTGTAAGTGCACTGCAGTTATTTGGAACCTTCTCTGGGTTGGTGTTGGCATCCTTTTGCTAGATTACATTTATGCATTAGTACCATCTGTGCCTGCTGTACCTTCTGTGAGTTAGCCCTGGCCAAATGACTGGCATTTATCTGGAAGTGCACTAAAAAAAGAGAGAGAAAGAGAAAGCGGGGGACGGAGGAGGAGAGGCAGTAAGGGTGGTACCTAGAGCTTCATGCTTGCTGCTGCACTAATGGGTCTCGGCGAGGAACACACTGGTGAGCACACCACCTGCACTCGTGTCCCTCACTGCGACTGCTGCTGAAGTCTGCTGTGTCCTTCCCGAGTCTCCAAGGGAGAGCTGCTGCATCCCGTCGTGCCGTTCACATAAATCCTCCCCACCCTCGCGTTCTGAAGGAAAGGCCAACTGGCAAGGCGTAGGAGAAAGAACCACTGCAGCATGAGGGGCAGGTCGGGGTTGGTGATGGTCTTCTTCCGTTGCATCTTGTTTCCGTTTGGTCAGAGAGAGTCTGGACCGAGTGACACCTTCAATCTGTCAGCTAATATTGAAGGTTATTTACACTATAGATTGCACATAGGGATGCAGGTGTCACCAGGGTGGTTTATCATTTACTTTCTGCTCAGGGTCATCTTCTGCGTTCGTGGGGCAGGCGTCCTAGTGTGGGAATGCAAGTCGCATCCTTCCACCAAAGATACTCTCTGGTAAAGGCATTTACGGTTAAACTAATGGCATAATCATGAACTAGAGCTAGTTTTATAAATATTTATATAGAATACATTTTTGGGTTTTGTTCTGAATGACCACTTTCACGCTGTGGAATCTTTTCTACTATGAATGTGATATTTAGAATTCAAGATTTGCGTTTTCTTTCTTTCCATATGTTCTGTGTTAAACATATGCTATACTTTATATTTAAAAACTAGCAGCAGACTGAAAAAAAATAGCCCACACCACAAAAATATGTTTGCTTCGTTATCAAAAGCTTCTGGGTTTTTGTATTTTTTTTTAACACACGGGGAGGAAACACCCTTGAGGACAATTTCAGAACGTGAAAACTAACTTTGAAGAGCTGGGGAGAGAGCGAACATCTGGTTCCTCATTTGCAGCATATACAAGGCTTGTCAGAGCTTAGAGCCACGCATTGCCGTGTAGAGGTGGTGAGCGAGGTGTCAGCCTTGCAATTAAGGAAGGTAAAGGGGTAGGAATTGGCCTTGGAATACTTGGATAATACTTAAACTGGCCCCTACTGCAGGACTGATGAACAGTCACCACAGAGAGATCCCTGTTGAGGAGCAGGGAAATGGCACAGTATGTTTAAATCGAGGTAAGATCTTAAAATCCTGTGACAGATCTAATTGGAGAATTTAGGAAAGGAAATGGGGTTTGTCATTTGTTACATAAAAACGAAGTTACGTGGCTGTTGCCATGGTGACACCTTGTTTATGGTTCAGCAGAGTAAACTGGAAATGTGCTGCCTGAGAGCACTGCAGAGGATGGACTTTCCCCCTCCCCGTTGTTTTAGGTCTTTTTCATGACTTTAATTGGCTGTTTGGGAGGGCAGGAGGAAACGCCCAGTCATCCTCTAGCTAGGTATGGATGTTTTGAACTTTATGAAATCACTGGTAATTTAGAACTTGTCTCTGAAATTACCTGGTAAATGACCACAGCAACATTTAGAAGTAAAAAGCAATGAGGTGTGCACAATTACCTTCCGAAGATGGACACACACACATACTTAAGCATGAATTTAATTATAATACAGGTAGATTGGTGCCTATTTTAAATCCTATCACTGATGAGGGTGACAGCTATTTCTAGTTGCAGCCATAATAGAACAAAAGCCTACGCTGTTAAATTATAAACTTATAAATAAGAATTCCCTTGCAAAAATAAAATATAGGTTTAGTTATTGTAATTAGTTGCGTATTTCAAATTATATGTTCAAACAAGTGTAGTTAAATTAGTAAAGACAGCTTTGTGAACTGTCTTAAAATGGCTTGCATACATATAGCTGCAGTTAGTAAAGGGCTAATTTAAGCTAAATGATTTTTAAAATTTTAAAATGGCCCAGACATGTTGATAAGGAGTCTCATACCAGTTGTAATAGAATTTTATCAAGCCAGTCTATCATTTGTGTATGTAAGGCCTTACTGAAATAAATAGCCCTATTAAGCCCCACTTTGCTTGTCTAAAACTCCTTGATTTAATTATACCTTTGCAAACCAGCCGAGGTTTCGGAGTTTGTGCATCAGAACTCCACAGCTCCTCTGCACCTCAACACCAGCACAGAGTATTACTTGCTGTAAGGGACAAATTAACAGCCCAGGGTTTTTGCTACCGTAATCTTTAAGGGTGTAAACTCTGAGAAGGGTATGAGCAAAATGCTTCAGCTGAACAGAACAGAGGCTGCCATCAGTGAGGTGGGTCTTCTCCTTGACTGATCCTGCTAAAATCAGTGGGGCTGTAGTGAGACACCATTAACACAAGAAGGTGTGCAGAATATTGTCAGTGTCATTAGAACATGTGACATGGAAAGACACAGGAAAACTTTGTTAGTAAATACATCTGTGAAATCTATGCAAACAATCAAAACCCCAAACCCAAACAAACCAACAACTGACATGAGAAGTTGGAATGGGGTCAGTCTCTGCACTGAATCAAATCTGTTTCAAAGCGGAGTCTTTTTAAAATAAAGGCTCCCTGCAGTGCTTGCAACCCAGCTATCCCAGCATTATAAATTAATGCAGAAGATGCCAGAGGGCCCCTAAGTAGAAAATGTCAACACACAAGTGTTAAGCAAGAGATTTACACAAGAACTTAAAGGCTCCAAGTCCCGCTGAAACGCTTCACATCCCTTAAAGCCCTTGGACATTAGAACAATGACGTGCCAGAGCTCCTGCCCTCCCGAAGGAGAGCACAGAGTGAACTCGGATGGTGAGGGTGATGTGGACAGAAGTAGGTCTAGTTGTGACTACAGGAGACAGGCTTTTTAAAAAACTGCTCCTCAGTAAGCAGCCGATGGAAGCAGGAGGAGTGCCTCGTGTTTCCATGGGGCAGGGCAGGGAGTGTGCACTTAAGGGTCTGAGAGGTTCTTCCTAAGGCTGACGAATAAAGGCTTCGTATCTTACAAACCCTGAGGACACTGCAGAAGCTGGCTTTTGTAACAAATAGAGTGATGAGGTTGCATTACAGAGGAAACGTCAGAATTGAACTTGGATTGAAATCCTACCCCCCCATGCACACAGACCAGATAAAAAGCTTTGGCTGAATGCAGGCCTTTGGAGGCTGAAAGCTAGGAAAGATTCTGCCCTGCAGACGAGTACATTAACTCAGCTCTAGACTCCCCAAAAAGAGCCAGCTGACACTTGTTCCACAAAGCTGCAGCCTTTGGAGAGGCTGGCTGAGGCAAAACGAATGGGTAAGGCTGAAAGAAGACCAAACAAAAATCCCTTCACTGCTAAAAGTTACAGATTTACACTTCACTGATAGCAGCATTTGATATTTTAGGAGAGCTTAGTACAAACTTCAGATGTGCTTGGGAAACCCCGTAATCTCTTTAACGTTTGCTGTGGGTGAAACATGAGCAGGAAGGAGAAGCGATGCGCTCGGGGGCAGCACAGGGACGTGAGCTGAGCTCACTCTTTCCACCCAACCCGCCTAAGACTGTAGTTGCATTTACAAAGCCAGGACAGACGTCTGTAATGTACCACGGGCCAAACCCGCCACTGATTCTCCATTTTGCTGTGATTTATTGTTTTAGATAGGAGGAGTGGTTTTTATAGGCATAAAGAACTTGTTGCTGCAATGTGTCATCTCTTGGTGTCTTATTAAAGTAAGAACTGTAGAAGCTGGGTGTGAAACTGACACCAGGAAACACTCAAAAATATTTCTGTGAGTTACTAGGTTTCCTGTACAACACCACTCTTTGATGTGTTATCTTTACTCCGGTAAGAGCCCGGATAAGAAACTGATGGTGCTGCTGGTCAAGTCCTGGCACACAGCTAAGCACAGATGACACGTTCAGCTGGAGAGGTGGCTGCTGGCTTTTCAGCTGGCTGCTGAGCCCCGTCCCCAGGTACCACAGCACGGGGACTGCGAGCTTTTAGAATCAGAACAGCCAGGGATGTTACTTCGTGCGTGACTTCTTGTTCTGATCGGGACCCACTTCTCCATCAGCCTTCACCGTGGCTCCATGTCAGTGAGCGCCCGACAGGCCTTGGGCGTGTTAGGGGAGAGCCCTGGCCGTGACCCCTCTGCTGTGTGTACCCACCCAAGGTGCAGGTCAGCAGCCGGCACTGCCGGGCTCAGGGGGACGAGACCGCATCTTCAGCAGGAATTCCCTGGGTAGAAGATGTAGAATATAACTGCAGAGCAGGCTTAAAGTTTCGGGAGGAATAAATTCTTAACATTAATAAAAAAGAAAAAAACTCTTTGATATCTCTTTGGGAGGATATTCTCACTAAGGCCTCATTACTACAAGTACAGATCAGAAAAAAATGTTTCTGCTCTTTATCTTTTCCTTACTTCTTCCCCCAGACAAGCGATTTGGCTATACCTAATTAAAAAGAAGAAAAAAGTGGCATAAGCTTAATTAAGATTTTAATTCAGTTACAGACTGTGGGAATAAATCACTGTAGAGTTGATAGTGACAGTAAGAAAGTGCCTATCCTTCCTCTATCATAGGGAGAACAACAAACGATGAGGAGTCCTGAGCAGGAGGAAGGGAGGCAAGAGCTTCTGCCCCGTTTTGAGGTCCCAGGGGGGTGATGCCACCCGTGGTACCTGTGCTCCCAGGGTGGGGTCCTGTGTCCCCTCCTGGGGCACACAAGGGCAGGCTCTGCAGAAGCCTGCTGCTCCGGTGGAGTGGCTGCTCTGAGGCTAGCCATGTGCAGTGGGACAGGGGGAGGCAGAGGCCAGCTTTTCTTTGAGAGAAATGTGAGAAAAGAGCAGGCAATAGGTCCTGTACTGTGTGCATGAATTCTGTGAGGGACTAGGCAGCCAGCTGTACTGGTGTATTATCTCAGAGATGACATGAGCTTGTCCTGGTTTGATACGGCGCTCTGAATGCAGCAGGAGCTCGCACAGCGTATCAGCGTGTGGCCCTGTCAACAGGCGCCCCACCAAGAGAGCCTTGGAGAGGCTGTGTGCAGAGCTGCAGGGCTGCTGCTAGGAGGCAAGATGTGCCTCTGTCTGTTAGCTCAGACACTCGAGGGGCTCGCCCAGCCCATGCCAGGGAAGCACAGTCCCGCTGCGGCCAGGACGCGACACCCCGTTTGCACCGAGGTGGCACCACGGCGGGGCCAAGCAACAGCCGTGTCCCAGAGGAGCCCCGGGCTGGCTGGGGCACAGAGCGCTGCTCTCCCTCAGGCTTTCTGGGGCAGGGCATGCCCCAGGGCGGCCAGAGCCCTGGTGGGACAAGCTTGAGCCCTGCTGAGCATCGGCAGGGCTCCCAGGCGTCCCCTCCCTGCAGGCAGCCACCCCGGGTCAGGGTGTGGGGTACTGCGGTGCGTCGTGCCCGACAGTGGTACTTTGCTAGCGCTGGTACCGAGAGCAGGATGAGCATCTTGCTCATCTGCCCAGGGAGGTGGTGGAGTCACCATCTCTGGAGGTGTTTAAGACAAGACTGGACATGGCACTTAGTGCCCTGGTCTAGTTGCCATGGTGGTGTCAGGGCAATGGTTGGACTCGATGAGCCCAGAGGGCTCTTCCAACCTGATTGATTCTGTGATTCTGTGACCCTCCTGCAAGTCCTACATTTCTCTCACAAGCCAACCAAAGTTTAAGTATTTATTTCTGACCGGCACTTAAAGATCCAGATGCTTCTCTAATTCAGTTAACCCTCCACCTACGAAATGCAGAGAAACTGGCTTTCTCAGGTGTGATTATGATTCCGAACTCTAGTGCTATGAGAACCAGAAGAACTGTTAGAATTTTTGGTGGGTTTTTGGAACGTGGACATGTTCTTTGGAAATGTAGGTGAGAAATTAGGAAAACATGAAACACTGGATTTTTTTCCCAAGCGAAATAACAGCCTTCCTTAGCATTTGGTACTGGGTGTGAACACAAGTGACACGCAGAGTCTGTATGGCCTGATCATTGCGAGTGGGGTGGAAAGGACTGAACGTGCGGCCAAGGCAACCTCTCTTCCAGATCTCTGTAGAAACCCCCTTTGTGTCATGTTCGAACCAACCTAATTAAGAACCCCTGAAGCAGACAAAGTTTCTTTGAGTAGCACCTCCGTTTGTACAAGTTATATGCATGTTTAAAGTAAAAACCACAGTAATTTTAAAAAGCAGTTCTATGATTTTACAGTGCTTTAAAAAGGAAGGACGGAGGGGCGAACATATCTTCACTCCTCGGCTACTAAGTTCTGTGAAACAAGTCTTATTCTCAGACTTGTAACAGGAAGTTTTCAAGGGGAATTAACATAGTGTTAAAAAGGAGAAGTGACAGCTTCATTTTTAAGGCTACTTCTTCCTTATTCAGGATGCTTAATATCTTGAGCACTATGCAAGAATAACTACTCATATTACAATCATTAAAAAAATTATATCACCTGAACATTAAAAAGCTGCAGTAGGAGAAGAAAGTTCTGAATTGTATTTGCATTTCAAGGATTAGAAAGGGGGGAAAAATATATATATGTAAACACAGGCAAACCCATCCTCGTGCACACCCATCTCCCTCAGCATTTGGTCCCTGGTAACTGGCAAGGTTAAAACATTTTGGTCAGGGGAATAAAGGGCAGGTTTGTACTTGGGCGAGTACCAGGGAAGGCAAGTGAACCGGTAGCTTGGAAGGGCAGCTCGCAGGACTGCTGGCACACAGGAGACCTTGGCACAAGACATTTGCAGTTTAATTTCAACAGGCCGTTAAGCTCTTAAACACATTAAGCACATCCAGCACTGCTGGCAGAACCCTTCCCGTCCCCGAGCGTGCCCCTGCGGTGTGCCCCGCTCCGGAGTGCCCCCAGCACCCCCCACGGGCAGTAGGTGTGTGCCTTTACTTGAAGGCGAGCGTGGGTGTGGGCGTACATCTATAGAAACATTCACCCTCATAAATATCTAGCTTTGCCCTTCCTGAACGTTTGAGGTCAGGCAGTGACTGCGTCCCCTTGCCGTTCTGGTCATCCCTCTGTCCTTTCACCAGGCAAAACTAAATGCTGTCGCTTGTTCAGGGCTTTTTGTGTTATTGTCTCAGGTGCTGTTCTACAGCTTCTGTTCCTCCCTGGTGATCTCTGCCTTCAGCAGCTTATAGACTAGTGCTTGGCTGGTTACTGCTCTCAGCTGCCAGGCAGACATACTCTGTTTTCTGCCTTCCCAGTTTTTAAAACTCTGCCTTAGGTATCCCCTGGGTACCATGCAGAAGGGGCTCCTGCTGTTCTGCACGCTCCTCTGGAGACCACGGCATTAGCACGCTGCTGTAATGCTGTGCTCGTGAGGGACCTGTGAAGCACTTACTGCGAAGCTGGGATGTTTTTATTAAGTCACAGAAAAAGCTAAGAATAAAGAAAATGGGTTGTAGGAAGTGGAACAGGCACATGACAAACGCAATGCAGCTTTCCTGAGCTGAGAATGAGGCACCTCACTCGGTTGCCCTCAGCTCAGGTTTTAAAATCCAGGTTGAAAACTTTTGGCACGAGTAAACAGAAATGAAGGCAAACCCTCGCCTATCACCTCTGCGGTACGGACGGAAAAGGCTGAAGCTGCTCCCCCCCTGCCTTTGAGCTTCACCTTCCAGGTCACACACTGTTACCCTGAAAACGCTCCTTCTCACACGTGAGAAGTCATGTCAGACAAAGTAGTGGCTGGACAATTAGGGCTTGAGTGGATTGTGAAATTGACAACATGTTCAGATGGGGTATTTCCACAAAGGAAATGCTGTCCCTCAAGAGTGCCAACGTCATTTTAAACTGCATTTTTTCTTTGGAATGAGCCTAGCTGCGGTTTCAATCACACACTGTCTGTCGGCTGAATCACAAATCACAGCTGACTGGGGCTTTCCCTCTCTTTTCCTTGTTGAAAGAAAGAAAAAGAAGCTGCAGCAGAAAGAGAAAAAAACCAGCTAAACAAAAGCCAAGGGTGGCCCGATGCCAGAGACGCTGGGAACTGCCAGTTCCTCCTCTCTTACCGTGCCCCCGGTGACTCCTCAAAGCGAGCTGTTCTGCGCAGAATCAGCTCAGTGCAGCCTGGTCCCCACGGAGTGACACCTTAGGAGCACATCAGCATGGACACAAGGGTGTCCTCAGGGTGGTGCCTGTGCACAGCTTTTCCTTCCAAGGAGACACCCTAACAGCTGCTTTTCCTGCCTGGCCCCCTCTCCCGTGACGCTGGCAGGCAGGGTGCCATCTGGGCACCTCTCCTTTGCCGTGCCATGCGCGGGCCCGTCCCCAGCTCGGTGACGGTCAGCCCGCCCGCGCCGCAGCCTGTCCCCTCATCGCTGTGCAGCACCGTTGCACAGTCTTGGCCCGAGCACGGGATGTGCTTGGGCAGCCTGGGGCAGAAACCTGCCTTAGGCACCTCGCCCCGGGCCACCGCCGGCCCCGAGGGCTGGGGTGGGGCGAGTGGGAGCTCCGCTTGCTGGGCGCCTGCAGTGGGCGGCACCCGGGGCCTCGCCGGGGATGGGACGGGACAGAGGGAGCGTGCCCGTCTTAGCTAAGTGTGCAATTGCATTTTCAACGTAATTAGGTGCCTAATTGTGCGCCTAGGCCTAGCTGATGTATTTGCACGTGTATCTAATTATGATTTATCTAAAAGCCCTCTCGCCGTAGTGCATTGCTCTCCAATCTAACAGAGGCGTTCGTAAAAGTGAGAGATGAGTCTGGTCGCTTTTCCCCAGTTTTTATTTCTAAACTGAATTCCCGTTTATATTGGTTTTTTTAAACAACTGAAGCTGGCTGAGCAATGGGAAAACTCCCAACAGCAGTGTTACTGGAAGACAAGCATGGTGCTGCACAAACAGCTGTGCAAGAAGGAAAAATTCCGGGGGGAAGGCCAGGGTGAGGTAAATAAATGAAATTTCCATGCAAGACTTCCAAACTGCGCTGATGTTGGACTTCTCCAGTGGTGTGGAGGTCAGGCAGTAAGAACTTGTACCAGCAATCACACAGGTCAAAAGGGATCTTCTTTCATTCAGCATTAAGTGAGAGCTGCAGAGATAGCAGCTTTTGTTGCCAAACAGAGAATGTCACAAGCGCGATACAAGAGCATCACGGCAGTACGGTGTGTGCTGCCTACGTGGGCAGTGCAATCGCTTCAGCTTCCCAGGGTCTCTTCCAACAGCAGCTGGGAAAGGCTACAGTCAGGGGTTTTGTTCACTAACTATAAACCTCATTGAAAAAAGGAAAAAAAAACCCACAGATTTTTTTTTCCCTTAAATTGCATTTCCTTTTCCTTAGATAAATTCTCGGTATCCTCTCTTAGGGTTACTCAGCTGCCTTTTAACACAAAACCAGCTTACCTCAGACACCACCAAATTCTCAGGACCAGCGAGGCTACGCAGCCACGCGGTCAGACCTCAATACAAACAGCACTGCGAAGATGTCTATGATTTTCCTTTTTAACCTACGGTATCCAATCATTCTTTACGGTGTATGATGTCAAAAACACTTACAGCACAAGCAGAGATCTGTGTTTCTTTTGCCACAGACAATAAATCTTTAGTGTCTTCTCTTGATACGCATCACTCCACCTGATCTCAGGAGGCACTATACATCTCTTTCCCTCAGCCTCTCCTAACAAGGTCACTTTCCAGCGATGAAACAACTTTTCCAGGAGGTATAGCGTTCAATAATTAATATCTACTGATAATAGCTTCCCAAAGCAGTGCTTTAAAACTCTATTGCAGGCTCTTCACAAACTTAGAGCATGAGGAACCCTTAAAATAGATTTGAATAGTACGTCTGAAAATATCAGCCTCAAAACCGTAAGATGCATATGACTAAGCTTACCCCTGATATAGGCAGGTCTGTGTCTGCTACGCCAAAAGGAAATCCAGCACTTCCTCTCTCCCCAGCCAGCGTTATTTTACTACAAGTCTGAGAAGGTTAAGTCATCCTAAGGCATATAATATAATCTCCTGTTGCTTTCACTACTGCACGTATAGGTTTTGCAGTAATGGTGTCACAAGCGTGAGGTTACTCGGGAAGGTGTCTCTTACTCTGGCTCTGCAGGACAGACGGTGAACCACAACCAGGGGGAGAGATCCTAACCCACACGTTGTAGCGAACACAGAGCACCATTTCCTGTCGCCTGTTACTGTATTTCCTTCTACCAGTCACTTCATTACTGCCAAGATAGTACAGGTCAGTCTAATCTGGCATGAGATCTGACTGGACTTGATTTTTGTGCTGTATACAAGGTAAAATCTCTGTGCCTTAAGCTCTGTGACCAACAAGAATGTACTGATTACACCAGACGTACCAGCGTGGGATCGCACGTGTGTTGTTACCACATAGAAGAAATCCAACAGCCAACGTAATGCCACTTTCTAATTAGTACCTACATCCATTAGCAGTTTCTTTTACTCTGCTGACCATCAGACAGTGCATGCCACCGCACTTTTAAAGCAATGAGATTTGAGAAAGGAGATCTGGAATTCATAGAATGCACAGAATCCTAGATCCAACAGAAACACAACCCATTATATTCTCCTGTACATGCCTTTCTTTTCTTTCTGTTATAAATGTTGTTAGCAGAGGGAAAAATCATCATCTTAATAAGATGCCCCATCCAGTTCATTAGGCACTTCTGCTCTCTGACCATCTGCTTGGGGTACATCCATGTCATATGACCAAGGGAACCACGTCTACTACTGAAGCCTGGCAGACTGGTGTCAGGCCTGACCCTGAACATCGTGATGAAAATGACTGCACAAACAAAAGGTCGTTCCCATCAGCTGCCCGAGACTCAAACTATTAGCAGGCAGAAGCCTTTGTCTATAGATGTTATTATTTTATTAATAAAATGAAGTGAAATAAATGACCTGCAACTCGTTGTGGCTCAGCTGCGATAGATCCTCGAGGTTTAAGATAGCCCCCCAAAGCTCTCCAGCACTGAGGGCAAGCGGAGCAGCCCACAGCAGCTGGGGAACGGAGCCAGAAGCAGGGCAGCGAGGCAGCACTGGCAGAGAGAAGGAAGCAGCCCTGACGTGAGGATGCACCCTGAAACGTCACTCCTGTCTCCTGGGGTGAGCAGATGTTCTCTAGTGGCAGTATGTAGGATTTCTGTATGATTTAGAGACCTGCTACAGTTTGTAACGCTGGGGTGCGCTTGGGTTTGCTGGGAAAGTCCTCCCACAGGACTGAGTAACACCCTAAGAGCCCTTAGGCTCTTCTGAAAACTGTCAGCCCTAAATAATCAACTTCTGGGATCATACTCTACTTCCTAAAGGTACCTGTCCATCTTTTTACAACCTTCCCAAAGGTTGCAGGCTTTATGTTGTACTATAATGTAAAATAAAGTATCATCATCCATCTACTTTGGCACAGAAAGATACAAAATGTGCTACTAGCTACAGACGGAGATGAGGGGCGTGTGTTACCTGAAGGCACTCCAGAAAGTGCTGCAGCCGAGTTGTTCAGAAAATATTATGGCTTCTGGAGACATAGTCATTTTAAAAAGCTAATAACTCAAGTGTTTAGGGGTTTTGGTTAATTCTTTATGGATCTATGGTTCATAACGGACTTAGACATGCAAAAATTGATTTCAGAACAGAAATAATTTTGAATTATGAGAATACAGTAGAAAGATCAGTAGCAATAAATGTAGTTTTTGATCATTTTTCTTCTCTTTCTGTCCACCTCTAACATCCAACTGTCACATTCAGCAGCATGTGTGCTGTAGTCCTTCCAACTTTTCATCTTCTTGTTCATTCCTTGATTCCACAAGAGCTATGCGATCAGTGTCAAGATAATGGACCAGCTCCCTCACCCCGCCTTCTTTTTGATAATGTTGTATTAAAGCTAATGAGAAAATCTGCATGCATGAAATGATTAACATGTGCAACTGCTTTCAGGCTTTAGAGACTTCTGTATCAGTACAGTGAGTATCTGGGTGGGCATATTTGAGCATACTCTGAACTCAATCAGCTACCATTTAGCACAAGCTTATAATAAACTCCTCCTAAGTGAGTAAGCCTCCTTGAGGTCTGGGCTGCCACAGCTACCTGCAGGTCATACTAACACCTTCCAGATGATACATAAACTCTCACTTTCTAAAAATAGTCTTTTCAAGATGTTTTCACAAGCCTTTCCTGTTGGTTAGGAATCAGAGCCCAGTGAAGACTAGCCCCTATTTCTTTTCACCTCATTCTGTCACCACGTTTCCTGGCCCAGAGCCTCTCTAGTTCTTGGCCAGTTGATTTCAGTCATCACTCGTCTCTCTTTATGCAAAGACTTAGAGCAAAAGGCCTCCTCAGCCCCAGCTCCATTTCCATACATCATGCAAATAACCTTCTGTAAAGAAAGGAAAGACTGCAGAGATGTGTAACGCAGTTCAAATCAGCACAGAACTCAAATGCCAGGGCTCTGTCACCCTGTGTTCTTTCTTTGCCCAGTTTATGTGCTCAGATCGTACTGCATGCAGTACTTTGGTAAGCATTGAAGCAGCGTTACTGGGATTTATCACGTAGGTACGTAGCTGCAGCCATGGAGAGTTGCACCTCTAACCATTCTGGCTGTCCAGCAGTAACTTGTTTAAAAGTAAGAAAAGGGAAAGGGAAAGCCTGAGCATTAACTCATCAAAACTGAAAGATAAGAACGGTAATGTTGGTTTGTGATCTGTATGTGTCTGAACGGCCAGAGGCACACCGAGACACGTGCTGCGCTTTAGTTAAACGTGACTTAAATCTGCAAATCACAGATTTCCATTGGAAAGACAGTCTAGATAAATGCTATGTATAATTGAAATGGATTAATATATATATATATATGTCAACACAGAGGTATACACGTTTATTGTGTGGAAGTTGAGCCTTTGTGCAAAGTGCTTTTTCATTTTCATCCCATTTTGCCAGTGTGTGCGATGCCTCTGTGCACGCAAACGCTTCCACAGCTATTTGTATGCATATATACATATAAGAATTTCTTCGTACAGAAATGTATGTATGTGCAAATTGTGTGAATGTAAATATAAGATAGGCCATATGTCCCAAAAGTCCCAAAAGAGCATCTGATGTTGATATGTAGACAGTGTGTTAAGGACCTTCCTAATTAATAACCCAGATTAAAACCTCTTGGCAATCAATTAAGATTAATGACAGAAGTCATTCTCTATCCCCACACACCCGCGTCTCAGGCTGTGAAAACCCTGGGTCGTGAAACTTTAATCCTGTTATCTGCTGCCTTCTTCATCTGAAAAGCCTCCAGATTAACGCAGCAGACACGCTCGCGTGTACAGCCAGCCGCTCGGACAGCTGCCCTGCTTTCAGCAGTTAATGGAAAAGGAACTAATCTGGTTAGGAGCACAGGACTAGTTCATAAATCTGGACGCCCAAGACAGCTAAAGCTGTCACGTCTCTTCTGGAGAGTAACGACTGAGTGAACCTGTCAGCTTGCTTCTTGCTGCCCCTTGAAGGTAGCTGGTCTCTGTGTAAGACGCACTAATGAGATACTCTGCATTAACATGAACTACGTAAGGGCCGTGCCCAAGCTGGGACCTGTGTTTTATGGCTGGGTTTGGTGAGATACATGCTGCCCTCTCTGCACTGGATGCCGGGCAGGGATTAAAAATCACTGGTTTTACTGCAATCTCCTCCATAAAAAAGATGTTTTGAGGAATTAAGGAAACAAATTTGGTTTTTCCCTTTTGAATCACATCCAATGAAACAAACAGTTATGAAAAAACTGCACTGCCAGATGCAATGTCTTCTTTTTAGCTGAGAGGGGAGGGAGGAATTGTAATGCTCTTTAGGGTGGCAGAGAAGGTATGTGACAGCTGTAGCAAAAAAAGACTGACTTGTCCTTACTCGATAGGCATTATCCCCGCGCTGCCAGCACAACTTCAGTTACCTGATGCCCGGTGTGGGGTGTTTGTTGCATTTTGGGAGGCCTAAAGCACTCATGGTTCAGATAGCTGTTTGTAAACTGATAAACACAGCACAAGTGCTTCTGGCTGCACGCTCTGGGGGCAGCTCAGCTGTGTAAAATGCTGTATTAAAGTATATCACGGCTTCACAAACGCGACATGCTGTGCTGGCGTGGCAGTAGTGCCACCAGCACCGTGACCCAGCCAGGCAGCCTGCTGGTGTCTGACAGCAGTTTAGATCGGTGCTTCACCCAGCAGGACTCACTGCTTCAGTCTGAGCAGGGCAGTTTGAAATGAATACTCTTAAAATGTTTTCTTCCACTTTCTGTAACAGCAAACGCCATAATTTTAACGGTTACAGGGGTCTATTCTAGAAATTTAAGAAAAACTTTGGCTCCAGTTTAGCTCTTGGGTCTATACAAACAAATTCCCACATGAAGAAATGGCAGAAGGAATATTTGGCAGAAAACGTTTAAGAAAAAGAGGTGACCTAACTCCCTTCTGATCTCACAGGTTTCACAACTAGCTTTGCATCTTCTTACCACTGCAGCAATTTAGAAGATCCAACATAAGCTTTGCTACACGACTGATACGGGTCTCTTTTTAGAATTCTGTCAACAATTTCTTGAGCATAATTGTTTCCATGTTCCACTAAAATACGCTAAACCGTACTATCATAGTACGGCCCCATGACATGGGCCTCACCTCAGAGAATATAATCACAGAATCCTAATAGTGTCAGTGTTTCTAACTGTAAATTGTGTCATGCTAACAGAGGTGCAATGCAAAATGTAATTCTTTTCTATAACCTAGAGATGCTCACAAAGCAACAGTTGAAACAGATGTTTGTATTAATTCTGCAGCCATTATTACAAAAGAATCTTTTAAGCAGGTAAATGCTAATAGGCTTAAAATTAAAACAAGTGAAAGTGTCTTCCTTTTCATTAGGCTGTTTTGTAACATTAAAGAAGCTGAAGGTATTCTATAGTTCTATTATAGAAATTCTCCTAGAATGAGCTGTATTTTTTTCCTTTTGCCAGTCACACATATTTGCATCCTGATAGGGCCAGATCTTACATACCAGGGCCACAGGCTATTTGTGGGCTTAAAAGACATTTGTGTGCATAAATGCACACAGGATCAGAATCTCGGCCACTATTAAATTGCACAAAGCAACAAGGTGATACAAAGAATTAGAAAAACCTCATGATTACCTTTAGGTGCTACACTATGAATCAGAAAATAAAAAAAAGTATTTAGAGAACAGAACAGGGCCCTGACGCTCGCCAAGCTCTGTTCTCACGCAGAACACGCTCCCTGGCAGAGGAGTTCCAAGGCAGAAGCAGGGGCAGCCGCCTTGGGCTCTGCTCCCCAGCTGAGCCTAACGCTGGGGACTGGAGGTTCCTGTAACCTCCGTTAAAGCCCTCAGACAATTAACTGCTTTATCAAAGTACCCCAAAACTGCTGAGGTTCATCCTTCTTTGCCCCTTTAATACAAAAAGGAAAGAAGGTATAAACAGGAGTATGAGAGTAGGGTGATGCATCATTTATAAATTACCTTGTTAGTGCAGAAAACAAAACACGGCTTTGAAAACAAAGTCTCCTGCTGCGGACTCCGCTGCGTTTGATGGGAGCCCTTCAAAAGAGTCCATGGCTGAATGGAGGCTGTTCACGTGGGGACTTCGATCTGTACCTGCTGTCCCCTGTCACTCCCTGGAAACTTGGCGGCAGATGTTGCAGCGTTAAGTTGTCTCTGAAGTGGCTCTCTGTCCTCGTCTCCCCACCACAACAGAGTCAAACTATATTAGATCTCTTTATTTGTGCCGGAGGCATGTTTGGGAGCGCAGCTGTGTCCACCCCCACTCTACCTTTAGTGTTTCAGCCCCCAGGCAGCAAATGTGAGACCAAAACTGTTCTGCCACTCTCAACTACATCTGCTGACAGTCCTGCAGCCTCGCTGCGGGCTGCTGAGGACCCGTGCCTCCGCTCGAAACAGATGTCGGCGACAACCTGCTAGCTCGCACCTGTACAAGCGTCCCTCACCTCACGGATTGCTAGCTGAAAAATTCATGACTCGAAGGACTTCCATCCACCATCAAAGCTCCTTGGCTCAACCGCGTGCCGCCCTCAAGCTGGGCCACCCTCGGCATTGCCTGGCAACGTGGCAGAGGTGGGAGAGGAGAGAGAAGGAAGAAAAAGCTCGCTCTGCTTTGATACTTCATGCCTAAATTTCTATTACTTGATCAAGGACTTGAATTCAGCAGTGAATTCTTCTACAAATGGGAACTACCAAGTTCTTAAACAATAAAAGAAAGAAGACAAAACAAAGCGACTGTGTGCCTGCTGTTTACCATAACAGTGCTTCCACAGCAAGGATGTATGTGCACACGTGTCTGCACATCCGTTCACTGACTCAAACCCATCAGGGGAACAGCGTGGGATCTCGACCTAGCAAGTTACAAACAAGTAATAAGAAGATTTAATGTTTTTCCCCCAAGATATAAAATACCCTGTGAGACAGAAATTGCATTGCTACGGTGTCGCAGGTCACACCTTAATGACCGTTGGGTTAGTTTTCATTCATCAGCACAAACTCTACTTCTTTTCCAGTGGGGATGCTGAAGATCAGCGAGCTACTTCTCTGTTTTGCATAAACCAAGATGTTGGTCAAGGTCTTCCTGTCAAGCCCAGAGAAGGCGGATGCCTGACTTCACGATGGCTCAGCAAAGCCTCCCCTGGCAGGCAGTTTTTACAGTACCTACCTGTCTTGATGGCCAGAAATCCTCAAAACAGGGCCTGACTGACAATTTTTTTTCAGGCATCATTTCTTCTACATTCCTATTTACGTTGAATTTACCTGTTAAACTATATCGTACTGTATACATAGATTTGTTATTGTTAATTCTGCTGCATGTAACAATGCATCATTCATGCAAACAGTAAATAACTTGCCAACGTAACAACCAGAATGATAACGCTGGTATTTGACTGCTCTATTTCCAGCATTGCACTTTGTCATTCTGCTTCTTCCAATGCTTGTCCTTGTCTTAATTAAATCTCACCTTTTATTCCTTTAGAACAGTACCAAACTTCATCCCAGGAAAATAATCTCAATACAGATTACCTCTTATTCTCTCAAAGGTAACTCCCTCCCTTTAACCCCTCTAATTCTTCTAGGCGTCTTTATGGTGTATATTGCAAAAACAGCATTCTCGTACACTCCTGCTTTGTGGTATGAGGGAATCTGATCTGTTGTGTCCAACTGGGGCCAGTTTGTTGAGAAAAAGTTCCCATCTCATGTCCTTTTGAGGACATTGTTTGCCCCTGTGTCTCTTCCGATGCGCCACAAACAAGAAGCTGAATCGTCCCAGTAGATTTGAAATACCTTGATGATAAATCAGTTCCTGAGAAAAATGCTAAGATTTAAAGTAATACTTTCTTAAGGAATAACCATCAGAAATACACAATCTAGATTCACTACAAAAGGTTCAAATAATGACTCTACTTCCCAGTCATAGCAGTCTTTGTAGTGGAGGCCACTTTCTCATGGGTCATGAGTGTACTAGGAGAAAGGTCTGTCTGAGAAACAAGTTTCCTTAATTTTTTTTTCTGTGAAACTTGCCTTTGGCATGGAAGTGTAAAACTACGTGGTGCAACCAAGTTATTGGTGGTCGCTTAAATCTGATGTGGTTTCAGTATTCTGATTGGCAGACTCTACTCTTACAAATAGCTGGTTATAAGGAGGAGTTGGGTATTACAGGTAGTTTACACTGAATGAAGCGTGTGCTATGTTTTGTTTTCCAGCTGAACACACACAAAATACAGAATCCTTCACTCTGCTTGCTGGAAATCCATGTTTTTGCAACGTTTCTGGGCTGGTTTCAATGCACTTTGTTTCCCCAATGCGTTATTTTTCCTGTTGTGCCATTGTTTTTGACACCGTGCTTTCTTTAGGTCAGGTCACAGAGCTACCAGCGCTCAGCAGCTGCTAAAGCCCGGCTGTAACTCGCCCCTCTTTTGCCCCCCGTAGCGGACACACGCGCCACACACAAACCTCATCTCCTTGCTGCGGTCGCATCAAAGACACTCTGTCGTACTGTCGTCGTAGCAGCGCCCACAGTGCATCGAGTCGACCCTGTGGCAGCAGAGCAACAGTGCGTCAGGATCAGTCAGGAGAGCACACCGCGCCTGCTGAGTTACCGTCCAGGGAGATCCACGGAGAAATCACTGGCAGAACCAAGCACCAGTTCCTTAGAGCCACGTAAGGAAAGTATAAACTTAGGCCGTGCCACCCACAGCACACAGCCGTGGTGCTGCTCTTTCCCGTCAGTGAATGCCAGGTACCGCTCTCTCACCTCCCCTGTGTGTGTGGACAACACGTCAGAAAGGACTTAGAAGGAGTTGTGAAGAGAAAATGGATGTATCCATACTCTCAGCTAAACCTGTGTATTCTCTGCTCTTACACATTTAAAGCAGGTATTTATGGACCCATCTTCAGTTTTTAAGAGCAGCTTGTTACGAGTTTGCAAGTGACTCACGGCATCTACAGAGGAAAATGCCTTTATTTTATGCCATTTATTATGTTTCACTTGTTTGTCAGACTTTTTGCATGATATTGTTTTATATCGTTTTTTGCTTTTCTTGGTTGGTAATGAGTATGTATGTTTAACACTTAATACAACAGCTACAAACTGTGCAGTTTGAGGCTTAATTAGATATACATTGAGACAGACCAAATGCCAATAAAGCACCCACAGATTTTAGTACTCTTACTGTGTGATGTGTCCCTTTTTGGGGAAGGATAACAGGATGTGGTAGTAATGATGAAGTACTGCGTTTAGGGCTAAAAACTGCTCCTGCTGTTCATCCTGAGTAGGTGTTCGCTTTGAGAACAGCACATTACACTTCAATGGGAATATTTGGAAAATAATGTACAGTTCAGCATGCAGAAGACTGGTAAGGCAGACAAAAATCCAGCCTTTAATAAAAAATTATATTGTACCGAAGACTACAAAGATTACCTTAATTGGCGTGTACCACTTCTCCTGAATGGCTGGTGAGGTAGGCTTTGGTTTAGGTGGTTTAGGATGAAAAGGTTCTTCTGGTTCTTCTGGGAGTTTCACCACAGCATTTTTTGCTTTTTCTAATCTAGCCCCTTCTTCGGTGGATCCCTTATCACCCCAGCGAACCTAAGGAGGGAGAGGGTTCAGATGTAAACGCACAAGGACAAGGAAACTCTTGCACATAACAGAAGGAGCTGAAAAAGTTTAAATTTGGAAGAAGTTCTGAATAAACAAGAGAGGAGGTACTGAGGAAAATGTTCCCTCTCTGTTTTTGATGACAAGCATTCTTAGTTAAATGCATTTGTAAATAGGAGTCTCTCAGTAGTGAAAAGTCAAGAGAAATACTGAAAGTAAGTTCTACCATGTGTCACACAGGCTGTAGGGGAGACAGGATATCTGGGAAATCTTCTCTAACTAATGATGTAAAAATATCATTTCCAGTTCTGATTTATCCTAAAATAGCAGACCTTAATCTAGATTTTAGTCACCCCAGATGTCCTAACACAGCGTGTTTCTTGAGAACCTTAGTTTAGATAGAAGGCAATACTTGAGCCAGTTTTAGCAGAAGCTTCTTGAAACTGCTCAGGTTTTCACGTAGTTCTGCAAGAAGATACATGCTGGAGAAGACACAGATTGAGCAGTTTAGCCTGCTTAATAAGTACATGTAAAACATGTAGCAATGTATATTTTATCACTACCACAAGTATATAAAATATATACAAAGGGTTCAAAGAGAAAGGAAACCCAGATTATTGCTGTTGGTGAGACAAGCACCTATTTCCACTTCCATAAAAGGTTGTACTTACTGTGCTGCAAAGAGGAATGACAGGAAAAAACCTTCCCTCTAAGAGAAGGAAGGTTTTGTCTTGCTTTTGTCTATTTGTCTTGCTACAGTAATCTTATTTCACCTTGTAATTGGAAACACCGTGCAGCAATTTGAACAAGGTTGGTTGCTGTATTGTACGAAGAAACAAACTAGACAAGATGTTACTTTACCATCCAAAAAGAGCATCTAAAAGCTATGTTGGGAGTTTGAAAGTTCTTAGGAAAACAGAGAAGAATCCAAGAAAGAAAAACCAAAGACTGACCTTCCACCCTGGGGGAAAGAATTAAGAGCCTCACTGCGCACTGCTTGGTAGGTGTGTGTCGGTTCTGCCCTGCTACCTGCCAGTTCAAGCACGTGAGAAGGAGGCAGAACAACAGTGGGACCAACAACTCTCCCACTGCAAAGTGGCACACGGTTGTTTTGCTCACCAGGAAAAAGATGTGCCCCTGGTCTTCCTTCTGCCACCCGGAGGGAGGGAGAAGGCTGCCCCAGGTCTTGCTAGGGATACTCTATAACGTGCCGGGATAACTGTGCTGTAGGATGGGAGAAGGAAGCAGCCTGACTTCTTCAGATGCAGGATGTGCTGATATGGGAAGTAAGGAAAATATGCAGGCGAGCCAGAGTCTAGCCCCCTTCAGAACAAGGAAATACCTCAGAGGAAAACCTTGTAATTTTATGGCCCCCAACAAGTGTTTTTTTTACCACTGTAATCTCAATGTAGAGAAAGAGAGCAGCCAAGTACAACAGAGCTTAATTTGGTCTGTAATGCTATAACTCACCTTGGTAAAATACAGACCATCGTCTCCTAGGAGGGGGATTGTGTTGAACCTTTCTGTTATTTTAAACTTTACTGTTTGGCTGGCTTAGTGATTTCTTCTTCTCGCTGGGGAATCCTCTCTCTGCAATATTAGAAGGGGCTTTCATGTCCAAGTGGGCCCTGCTGAGCCATTAAAGTGCATCTGTATCTTTCACTGTGATCAGTGGTATTTTTACAGCGTTTTGTATGAGGTTGCTAGAACGTATTTTAAACACTGTTAAAACCACTTAGAGATAGATGGTGGGTTCCTTACTGACAAAATGACCTTCTCCTTCAGATTAAAGCAACTTCACCCAGAAGAAACCAGAAGTTTTGGAGTCTGACAACTCAACTTTGACATAAAAACTTACTGCCTGTAACGGGCGGGGCCTAGAAATGACATTATAAAACTTTAAAGCAATGCCAAAAGACAGATCTAGGAAGAGTGAACAGCAGTGGCTGAGTTATTCTGGACTGTCACAGGGGGGTAAAGCTAGTGGGGAAGGCAGGAGCGAATGTGTAACTGCCCCCAAAGGGAATCTAGTAAGCGGAGAGAAGCTGGTGGTGTGTAAGTGTAAGTTAACTGGTTTATTCTCTCCTTTTCTCTGTGCAAGGAAGCTGCCAAAAGAATCGAGCTGCCAGAAGAATAGAGCACAGAGAAGCAATAAAAAATAAAAAATCACCACATGAACTGGAAACAGGGAAGAAATGTAATGAGTAGTCCAGCAAGTTTTTTGTTGGCCACAGCACAGAAACCCCGTGTAACTGTCAGGTAAGGAATAACCTCCCTTTGACACTCACCTTCATCATCTCATTAGACTGTGTTTGTCAGCAATTCTAGTTGGTTTACATGTTTATCCTTAGTCCTGCACAGATGAAAAAGTTTTCTAAGCTAATCATTACTTTCTGCTCTCTTCTTTGAAGAGGAAATACTGTATATTTGCCGTGTCATGAACATGCATTTCTTTATGGTACTGATGTTACTTGTGTTCATGAGGCATCTATCATTTTTCTGTTTCGCTGCACAAGATCCCATTTACAAACCATAATGATTTAAACCCTGGAAGCCCTCCTGGAACTCCTCCTGGAGGCTCATCATGGCTCCTGTTAGAAATCCAGGCTTGTAATTCTTTATGTTGGAAAGTATTTTCTAGTTTGCCTCTGAAAAGCACTGCACAAAATGCTTTCTTTTTCTAAAATCTGAAGCTCGTCTAGATTAGCAATTCTGAACTGCTGAAGGAAACACATATGAGCAACACAGCTTTAAGCGTGCATGTTCTGCTGCATCTAAAAAGAACTCAAGCAAAGCTGATTCTTAGGCCAATACCTTTAAAGGTTCATCAAGATATCAGCATGGCCTAGGTGGGCATTTCAGACAGAGACAGTTTCCTAGATTGAAGTTAAAATCTGCAGAAAACTGCTTTTCAACTCCCATAAAGGCTGACTTGACATAAGGACGTGCCCATAAGGATGCACATTTTTCATTCTGTTTTAATTAACATGATGCTATCATGTCTCTTCAAAGACAGGCACTGTTGTCGCTCTGAGTTCCTTTGGGATCAAGCCTCTCCTTAGCACCACCATTGTCAGCGCGTTTGGCTGGCCCGCAGTTGGAGGACTTATGTTTCACTGTAATTTCTTCCAAAACATTCAGAAAAGGCTCTCACTCTCTCATTAGCTTGATGGAAAGAGCACGTCTTCACGCAGCTATTTAAAGTTCCAGTCAAATGGAACTACTGAAAGCTGTTCTTTCATAGGCAAGGTCAGAATTGTTCGATAGGGTAAAACATTTTACAAGGCTTATGTCACTGGGAAGGAAGCACACATTATGCCCTTGTATTTTCAGTACACTCTAGAAGTCTTTGTTTGCACCCTTTGCAGCCTCAGAGAGCTTGTGTTTTAGTGAACTGGCATCTCCCTATCATACAAACCTCCATCCTTTTAATTCCTCCAACTCCTCGTCCACCGTAGTAGGAAGCATCCACTGTGGGCCACTTCTTGGTAGGCAGGGGCTCTTGTTCTTCTTCCTGTCAGTAAATTCCAATAACATTTACTTTAAAAAGATACTTTTTTTTCCTCCTCTAAGTGTCTTTTTAGTATATTTCACTAGAGTTCACAGAGAGTAAGTTTTCCCATCTTAGATGTGAAAAATCAGCTATTTAGGTTCCCCAAGTGTTTACCAATTTCCAAACAAAATCTGGTCACATTTGGAAATATTTTTAATGTTTTGCATGGGAAAAGCATTGGTGGCGACCACTGGGAAAGCCCAAATGGGGAATCTAACTGGGTGTTCTACTGGCAATCATTCCTTTGCCTCGTCCTTTTCCTTTCCACCAATAAACATAAGCAAAATACACACAAGGAAAAGAATTTGCAGTGGCTTCTTCTACAGAACATATAATGCCTTCCAAGAGCCAGATCACCACCCCACTCATTTGGATTCAGCAGATGGTGCTCGGCAGATCCGCCGATAAAGGTTACACGGCCGACCACAGTTTCCTAAGCCAGCCTTTGTCAAACTCACTCTTGGCTGCCTCAGCTCAGTGAAGTGTGCCTTATCAGGGACTGAGCTGTCAGAGCACACTTGAGGACGCTCAAGCGATTGGCTGAATCAAGACCAAGGGGCAAAAATACCGAAGACACCAGAAGACCCTCTAGCACGTTATTGCCCGTAAGGAGAGAAATTCCCTTATGAGGGTTCTTCAGTGTCTAGAAAGCCAAAGCTGTGGGAACATGCTGTTTAAGTCATACATGACTCTTTAGACCGTTACACAAGAGCTACTCAGTCTTTCTGCTTTCGCTGCAGAATGGGGAATACAACGTTCAACTATCTTGGGATAAAGCCCCTAAATATTTCTGTGGATTTGGGCTTAATTCGTGCCACGCTGAGATGACTGAGACAGAACAGAGATTTGGACTTTGGCCATCCCGCTCTCAGCTTAAGGCTTCCCACGGGGCAGTTATTTCTCTTTCAGCAGCTGGGACACAGAGCCGGATTCGCAGGACACAGGGAAGCACAGAGGAGTGGTATCACGTAACCAGCGTGATGAGCGGAGCACCATCATACCGTACCTCTTTGGGAGCTGGCGGAGGTGGAGGGGGATCTTTGATGACCTGAAAGAGCCAAACGTATAAAAGCGTAAGGAATTGCCCTGGCAGCATCCAAAAGCCAACAGAAAATTTTAAGAGTGAACCGTTTCCATCTGAGTCCCCCACATCTGCTTGCAAACTGGCAACCGCCGCTGCCGAGTCCCTTGGGCATCGATTATCAAGGCCTTCTGGAAATTAACACCATCCGTCTAACAGAAAATAACATCACTTGACTGGCAGACACTCTTTGGGCAGACGTGTCTGCCACTTTGCTTCCTGACCGGATAAGACTCAGTCAGTCTAAGTAATAGCCAGTGATGAAACCCCACGGAGTTAATTAGCAAGCCTGGGAGGAAAAGCATCCCAGGGTCTTGGTGAGGTCTTGCATAATCGTGGGCCAAGACGCCTGCTTCCTTGTGCCATGCTGCCGGATAATTTCTGGCCCAATGACAAGTGTGAAGCACCTTCTGGTAGCTCAGGCTCCACCTCTAGACATCCAGATCGTTTCTGCAGATCTCACGTTTCAGGCTAAGTGTGGAGCTCCTTGCCTGCAAGTGGGAGGTGCATTCACAAGGCTTCTTAAACTGTTTCTGGATAAGGGCCGCCCTGAGGATAATTCACTTACACCTATATTTAAACCTCTACCTACAGTTTCTTCCTGTTCCCTTTCTCACAAACATATTGTAAATCTCAGGGAGTTCCCTGGTACTGACAGGAATCCACTGAGCAGTACAGGGAGAGGAGGAGCAAGGCAGCGACCCTCTTAAATGGTTAAGATGGAAACTGAATGCACAGCCATTCTTCCACGAGAAGAGCAGGTTTGTAAGGTAAAAAGATGTATTTCAGTGATATCAAGTCATTTTTTGTGCAAGAATATTGTATAGAAACGACTGAAAAATACCCCATGAATACAAAGGAGTCTGTTTCTGCTATGCCTTAGTATGATACAAACATAACCAGAACTGTCCGTGATGACAAACACCTAAATCTCCTAATACAGGATTAAGTACCTTAATTGAAATATGCCTGATTTTATTCAGTCTGTGCTATTAATTATAGTACTTTCATTTACTCTACCACTGCCTATAAATAATGTCACTGCACAGATGTATAGCACCATACATAAAAGAGACATATTTTTCTTGAGCAGTCATCAAGAGTTTTCCTTCTTGATTTACATTTCAAGTCACAGTGCCACCAAGATAGTTACTAGTTGCTGCCTAAACAAGACACGGGCTTTTAGCACTGGGTACAGGAATTCTGTCGAATAAGAGAGACAATTTATGGCACCCTTGGGAACATTTTTCCACAGCGCTTCAGGTTTAAGAAACTGAATTGATCACCAAGCGAGCTCAGAGTACTTTGAGTAGATCGGCAAGTCAGCTATGGATTTTAGCCAGACATCCCTTTGCTGCTATGATGTTGCAAAAACATGCCAGAAATTACTTTTCTTTAAATATTTCTGAATACTTTTTCTTCCCACCCATCAGGAATTTTCAGAATACTTAACAGAAATCAATTATTTAATTAATGAAACATTCCTGAGAGCCAGATTGGAATTACTGCCCTAACTGTACAAGAAACGACATCACGGAGGGATCACGGGACAGATTCTGAGAGATACTTGGATGCTGAGCAAGATTTTCCAAAGCATGAAGGTATTTAATTCTCACTGAAAGCAATTAAGACTGGAAACGGTAAGACAGTACTTTCAATATATTAAGAGTCACCTTGTCTTATTTAATTCCCAGTTTTATTTCCCTTTTGCCTGGCTCTAACAATTTTCTCAAAAAGATGTATTTTGCTGCCAAGACTGCAAGCTGTACAGGGGGAAAGGCCTAGCTAGGTTGCAGATTTATATAAATACATATTAAATGGTATTATCACTCCACTTTCTATACTTATGCAATTCTTAGGTCTTGCAATCTCTCCTGAGCAAAGACAACTTTGCATAGTCAGCTGCTTTGTGATGCATGCTCAAGTTCTCTTGGGCCCTGCACCTATTGATATTTATGGAATCAAAATTTCTGCCCCAGTGAATCAAGGAAGACTCTACTTGTGGGACCTCACTGGGCTTCAAAAGTCACGAGTCAACGACAGCTTTTGTTTGGCTCCCTGAGCAAAGGATCCAATCCTATGCCAGCTGCTAAACTCCCTGAAGTTACAGGGGAAACTTGATTAGAAGCTAACCAATACATTAATTAGCTGCTATTTCTAATAGCTTCATAAAATGAAACTTGTTTTAAATGTGACAGTGGTGTGAGAAAATAATCTGCTTTGAGTAGCAGATACTCACCCCTGCTGACAGAAGTGGAATGTCAATGCCCGCATCCTTATGTTTCCACAGGCTTCTCACGCACGCTCTCTCTCACACACACATGTGCACACACAAAGATTATTTTCAGTCTTGGGTGATATTTCAAGTGAAATCAGTAGAAAGGCATTTTTAGAAAAGAGAAATGCAAGGAACCCACGCAGCTTTGGCAGAAAACAATGCAAACTAGCGTGAAACTGCACATGCTGAAGATGGTAATATTGCAAATTAACTTTTCGTGAGCTTGATTCAGATTGTTTAAATATGGAAGACTCTGAATAATGCTTCTGTCTTATTAACCTCATGTAGAGATGGATTACTTCCTAATTTTGTTTTGTTTTGTTTTATTATCACCACCACCGGGTAAGGCTGCATTTCATTTATTTAGTTGCAAAGAATGAAGACTCGAGTTTGGAGGAGAGCCGATTTCTTAAAAAAAAAAAAAAAAGAAAGAAAAAAGTTAGTTGCTTCAGGCAACAGTCCCTTTGATCTGCTCATTAACACTTTTCAAATGTTCGCGTGATGTGGGCATTAGGAAATGTCAGCACCAGAGCCTGAAGCCAGCTTGATGCGATCATATGTTCTGATATTGAGGGAAGAGTGAAAGAACTGTCAACAGTGAACTGCCTTTAAAAAAAAAGAGGGGAGGGGGGAGAAAAAGAAAAAGGAGTCCCCCTACCCCAACCTGTGAGTTACGGAGCTCACAGCAGGGGACACTGTCAGAGCGAGCCCTAGCAGGGCTGCGGTGGGTGCCCCAAGCTCGCCGCTGCCTGCGGGCGGTAGGGGCGACGGGCTCGGGTGGCTCTGGATGCTCGTTCTGTTCTCTCCCCAATACCTTTTGCCTCTCTCTCTTCTGTTTGATTCTGAAGCATGGGATGCTTACAAGGTGTGAGGGCTGCTGCTTTCTTCCTTGCTCCTGTTCTTTGTCCCTTGAAACCAGATGCTCCGCTCTGCCAGGGACACGGACTCGGAGGAAGGGAAGAGGAGGTCCTGACTGGCCCTAAGATGGTGCCTCTCTTGTCAAGGACACTGGCAGCAAAGCCCAAAACTAGCCAGAAGTGGCAGTACCGTGCAATGTGAGAACCTCAGGTGCAGGGGAGAGGGAAAAGAATGGAGGCACAGTGTAATGATGTGAGGAAACAGACATGGAAACAAAAAGAAAGGAAGGGAGAGTCAGTATTTGGTCAGTACAAAAGTACACGGTTTGGGAACTCAGTATTGTTGTAGCAAGGAGTGCTAAAATTACCTCTTCTTTTTAAAGAAACAATATCCATGACAGGTGGAAGGAAACAACAGAGGGCACTAACTCTTAAAGTGCAGTTGTTTTGTTGCTCCCATAGAAGTCAGGCTGCTTAGTAATAACTTCTCAATTTACAGCTCAAGACTTCCCTAGAAATAGCCAATTACTCCTGGACCAAACACTATATCCAGAGCAGATGCTCAGGGTAAGTTACTATCCCTTGAAGTAAACATCAGGGAGGAACAGCCTTAAGCACAAGGTGAGTCAGAACTGAGGGTCATTTTCTTAGAGCTCAGGGCTGCTCTTTGTGGAGATGTAGCTCCACACAGGAGATGAGCCCAGACACAACCCTGCATTAACGCCACGGTGCATCTTCAGCACCCAAGGCACTATCTTTGCTCTGCAGTTCGTTATCAAGGGCATCTATTTTAGTTAATTGGGTCCTAGCTTAGGTGTTCCTCCACGGCTCTGTGTGACGTGTTGATGTACACCTGCGATGTAAACTGAACTCCTTTCACTTGTAACAGGCATAGGCTGGTGCAGCTAATATTTTAATGTATTACACTGGCATAGCTACCAAAGGGCTGGAAATAAATACTATAGAACTATACGTTTGACTTTTTTTAAATGTAGGACTTTGATGTAAAAGCCTCCAGAAAGCATCTTACTGACTTCCATCACTGGAAAGAGAATTCCTGCTCTCAAGGGACTGAGATACTGTCCTCCTCCTCCCTCTCACCCTGCCCCAGATGGCAGATCTATGTGAAGTGCCTAGCTGTAGCCGCTTTCTCCAGACAGAAAGTGTAGAAACTAAGAAGGGTGAAGATGGGCTATGAATCAAGGTTAGCCAATTATTTTAAAATAAGAAAATAGGAAGCTTTCTTCTTAGTGATTCCGAGTTTTCCTTTTCCACAGGAAGGTTCCTGATACAAAATGAAGCTGAAGCAAAACAACTAATGGACAACCTCCATAGATTTCTGATGGGACTGTACTGTGGGGAACGAGACAGAAGAGAGTCTTTTTATTAGAGAAGAGTTCGTAATTCTTGCCTGAGAAAGCCCAGACCATGAGGATGCAGACAGGGGCTGAGGACTTCTTGCCCTGGGATAGCCTGGGGCCTGACAGACCACACCAAAGCTTTTGGTGCCCCAGGTTCCACAAGCCCAAGACAAGGAATACAGTAACAGCCTGGAAGCAATCTCCACTTCCCAAGTCCTCAGCGCTGTCGTTGAACTGGATGAATAATAAATTTCACCAAAATAAACACCCCAACCCATGAGAAGATGGGAGGAGCATGAGCGAAACAGCCTTGCTGACTGCTGTTACAAGCACAAAGAGTGCCTCAGATGAGAAGAGACGCAATGTGTACAAGGGATTAATAAGACAACAAGGGATTTCCAACTTGAGAGCCCATAATGGACTACAAATACCAATTTTAAAGGCGTCCTTGATTTCAGGGTAACATCTGCATACCATTATGGCCAACAACTTTCAAATAATAGAGAAAATGCTTTTATCAAAGATTTCGCCGAAATATAACCCATGTGCTCACTCAGTAGAAAGCCAGCGAGCAGCACACCAGCATGCTGATGCTGGTTCGTGTGTGTGCATGTCTCAGAAAGCCAGAAGCACTGCTAGGAGTGCAGTCCACAGTGTTGGAGCTCTGTTGAAATGGTCTCCTTCCATTTATTGCATACCACTAATGAAAGAAAGCCCCCTCAACAGATGGCTTATGTCACATGTAGCTCTTATGCTACTTAACGTATTTCCTATGGTATCTGTGTTTCCCGGCATGGTATGAGTTATAATCATAAGTCACACATCCAGTGACTTTTTCTAGTAGTCTTTACTCACCACTTTGCAGCAGAGGGGCCAGAACCACCAGAGCAGACCAAGCGCCGCCAACAGTAACAGCACAAGAACAGCAATAAGCGCTGCTACTCCACTAGACTGCAAGGAAAGCAGAAATAGCGTCAGTAGATGTTGCAAGTAACTGCTGCCTGTTTCTCCCACTCACCCCAGAACAGCTTCCTACTGACTGATACACATCCCAAACAACTTGTTCCCACTCGGCAGACCCTGTTCTCACCAGTGGAGAAACACCTCACAAAGGATCAGAAGGGGGGTCTTGGCAAACTCTCATATTTGGCACAAGTTGAGTGACGCCCTCCATGGTAAGTCTCAGCTCCACAAGTTACGTAGAAGGTAAGCAAAGATGCTTCAACAGGAGCTGTGTATCGCAGTGAATGATCTATCAGTGCTACAGAGAGGGAGGAGGGAGCCAGATGCTGTTTGTCTTTCTCATTCCCTACGTACTGTGGGGCCTGCAAGCCTCAGGTGTTCTAAGGGACTCAACACAGCGTGCTGAACACAGCAGTGCTGGTGGACGTGTGAAATTGAAAATGACAAAACGTGGAACACTACTTTTTGCTGCCTACCTGTAAACCTAAGTTCAAATTAAGTCATTCGGTCATGGGTAACAGAACCCATCTGCCCCAGTGCAAACTGGGCACATCCTGTAGGTGCTTTTATTCTTACACTTAGTGTTCTGTGCTGCTGTGCTGGTTTAGAACAACACTGAGAAAAATGCAACAGTGACCTTATGAAAACAGAAGTTATTCAGACTTCAGCTGGGGAAAAAGGAAAGGAGGGACAGCCAGGGAATGACTAAGGCTGGAGTACAGCGTGAGTAATTCTGTCAAAGTGAGAAAAGTTGTCCCAGAGATACACTACTGCAAATGGAAGGTGCACTGAGCTTTACTCCAAGCACACGTAGGTGCAGCGAGGCACAGGCATTCAGGAGAAACAGGTAAGATGCATGCCTCGGTGCCTAGACAGAACATATTTTTGGTCTGTTTTCACTGCAGCAATGTGTGCTTGCCTAGGGGAAGCTGTAACTTGTAACTCGTGTACACCAACTCGCCATCAGCTGCTCAGCTATCAGAATTAGTGGAACAATTCTAGCAGTGACCCATTTCTTGCAGTTGCCCATCTGCTACTATGGAAACAGCAGTTCTCCTTGTATGGAGCTGTCTTTGCTGCAACATGTATGAAAGGCTAAAAAAAAAAAAAGAACAAAACAAGGCTCAGAAGTGCGACGGTTTTTCCTGTCAGTGCACATCTGCACTCATTCTGTTTCCTGTTCGTGAAAACTTCTGACCACAGAGAAGCACTGTTAGGGTACAGCAGAGGGAAGGCAGCTGTACCCAGCAATTTGGAATGATCTGCTTTGCATCAGTGCTTTGTTTTCACCTCTCTGTGCAACCTTAGCAGTTTTTAAGGGGGCATGGGGACAGACTTAACGTGTGCTGCTTTCTCTGAAAGGACTAAGATAAAGAGAAAAGCAGGCTACTGTTAGTCACCAGCATCCTCCTGTGACTGCACTGTCCTTAGTGTTACCATGCTGAGAGGCTGCTTCAGCGTGCTTTGGTGTAAGACTGAAATGCTTCTGCAGGATAGAGAGACCCTTAAACAGAGAAACGTGATCTGGGTGGCGTGTGTTTCTTCAGCGCTCAATTCATTCAGGCCCTCTGCCTGAAACTGAAGGGCTGAACTGAGATGACTCTGATTTCTACAGTTACTCAACTATTTAGTTCTTAAGTGAATAGAAGAAAAATGTCTTTTTTTTCTCTTTTAGGTTAATTACCCACGGGCGATAAAAATTCTGTCTGAAAAATACGTGCTGATGAGCAGAAGGTACTGTTCTGTATGCTTCTATGCTTGATAGGAAAGCTGCACTAGTCACACTTTAAATGAGACAAATTGAAAGAAACTCGGTATCCACACGCAGCGCGTTTTCAGAACCTCCCTCCCTACAGAGTGGTCTTGTGTCTAACTGCAAAAATGTTAATTGTCCTACCTGTGTAACACAGAAGACAGAATAACTTAATGAAGAGCAGAAATGTGAGATGAGAAATTTTATATATTAAGTTAGAAAAGTCACTGACTGCATAAGTGTGTGGTTTATCCAAGCAGCTGTTTTTAACTCTTTTCTATCAGCCTGTGATAAAAACATAGCAGGACGTTCACAGTACCGTAACCCCAGGTGTGACGTAGGTACTCGACATCCACAGCCCCTGAAGCAGCTCACAAAACAGATGCAGCAGCATTTGAAGGAGAAACCCTTATAACAGAGCCCGTGTCAGAAAGCAAAGGTAAATCTCCAAGCCTGACAGGTAAGAGATGGCTTTTGTGTGTTATTTGGCAGTCTCAGATGATACATACAGCAATGCTTCACTTACGTGGAATCCTGCAAAAAAGATCTTCCTGAAACAAAGCTGTTTGCCACCTTAATGGGAAGGATTAAGGGAGCTGTTGTATATAACTGCAGAAAAAAATCTTGTCTGTAACCCCCCACACACACTTCTTCAGGGAATGCAAAAACAGCTGAAAACTCTTTGTGGTGTGTAGTGGTGTTACAAAACAGGTTCTAAGCATGTCTCAGAATACAGAGAACACACCTTAGGACATATACGTATGTGTGCACCTACATATTAAGAGATCATGTATCATTAAGTTATGTATATTCTGTATGTGTCTGCACAGGTGTATTTTTTAGTTAGGTGGGTTGGTGCATTCTGAATATCTAACAGGACTTGCCACGCCTTGAGGTTCTCTGCACTGAGAGGTCATGCAGTGGGAAAACCAGAAGAGAAACTAGATTTCAGGACTTCACGTTGAATGATGTTAGCCATTTACTTACACACTCTGACGCGGTGATTGTTAATGAGCTGGACATGAAAGATTGCCCTTCATTCAAACTCACCAAAACTTCCAGAGTTCTGGAAAGAAAGAGAAAAAAAAACATCAGCAGCCATAAAACAGTCAGTAAAAGCGCACACGTGCTACAGGCTCTGTTCTACAGAGGACGTGTTCCCAGGGAGCAAAGTGGGCCTCGGGGGCTCTGGCTGCACTAGGCGTTAGAAGTGACCTCACAGAAATCACCAAACTAACGTGATTACTTTGTGTTATCATTTCTAGAAACCTCTGATGACTTTTAAGTGATCACAATACTTTGCTGCTGCAGGGTTGGACCTTGTGGCTTTCAGAAACCAATTGTTGGTCATTTCAGACTGAGCTTTCTTTTCCTCAGTTTATGCTGCTAATGAACAACACAGTCTCCTGTGGGTACAGTGCTGATTACTGTTTGGAAATCATTTTACCTTCTTGACAGAGAGCTATCTGAGTAGGGAGAGAATATCCCTTCTCTATTCCACGTAGCATAAAATACTCCAAAAAGTTTTACATAAAATAAATTGAAGTTGTAAAACTTCAGCTTTTTACTTCAGCTGTAAAAATAACATTGTTTTGTCTGTTCCACAAACATCTATTTAGTTATATGCAGACATTATGGATGAAAATGTCGGATAATTATAAATGGTCAAGACTTTCTATAAATAGTACATAAACACTGCATACAAATAGTATGTGGTTTACATTTTACAAATTAACCCTACAAGAAAACAACACATGGTGAATGTTAAAACATAAGAAGACTCTTCAGCTTCTCTGGCTTGGATTCCCGAGATTCAGACAGTTTATATTATGCATAGATGTAATTAAATAAAAATATAGATATCCATGAACTAAAATGATTAATCATTTATACCGTTCTTGTATGTCATGAATTTTTATTCTGGCACAAATGCTTTAGTCAATACGAAGTTCAAAGCTATTTTAACTAATTTGGCTAATTTCTTTTTCGGTTTTAGTAAAAATGAAGTAAGTTGCTCCTGCTAAACTCATTTTTAAATGGTCTGCGTTATGAATAATTGATCTCACAGAAAGAATAACTCTAATCTACTTCTAATTATTACTGGAATAAGTGAATCAGAACAGGTAAAAATAAAGAATTAATTGTATTCCCTTCCAACGCACTAAATAAAGCGTTTTAAGTAAAACTTCACCGAAACTTTTGTATTAATTTTTTAAACGTGATGCTTTTTATTATTTTATTTATTTTCAGTGTTTGGCTTTGCCACTTCAATGAGAAAAGCCGTGGGAAATTCCAGCATAACGATTCTGCTCGAGTTTGGCAAAACAACCCCGCTGCCTGCAGCGCGAGAGGATTGCACGCCGTGCCTTTTCTTCATCGGAGGAGGACTGAAGCGCACGTGGTGCTGCTGAAACACAGCCCAGATCCTGGCAGGTATCCCTGAAGAGACTTGTGCGTTTGAACTCTTACAGCCTTTGGGGACTGGCGCGTCATACCCGTGTCACATGAAGCGTTCTCTGTCCGGGTCATAACCTACAGCCCAGTTCTGTTAACGTGACTCTGGTGGTGCCTCCTTGTGCCCTGCTCACACGCTGCACTGGCTGTGCCCGTACGGGTGTCACTGAATCTCGGGGTGTCTCGAGCTGGAAGGGAGTAACTGAACCCAGCCCATAAATGCTGAAGAATCCAACGCACACAGAAGTATTTTTGGATGGCAGCTTTCCAGTCCAGCACAAATTCAAAGAGGAAAGAGTAACCTCCTAAATGTTCCCTGTTCCCCCATTAGCCTGGTCTTTTTAAAGCGTGGCTTAGAGAAACACACCACAGGCTCCGCACCCAGTTGTGTACTTGGTGACGCCCAAGACGGGGCATTCATTGTGGTCATGTTTCCTGCACATAAAAGCTCTCCAGCCTTTCTGCTTTCCTGAACTTTCCACAGTAATGGTGGGTGCTGTCCCACGGACTGATGCCCTGACTGGGGTTACAGTGCTCGGTTCAAAGCCTGCTAGCACAGTAAGAACCCTTCCAACTGCTCTACATCCAAATGTAATTTGATTTTTTAAATTAACGTATCATGTTCTTTATGAACCTGGATCCTTATATACCTCCTGCATTGACTTTATTTCTGATCATATTTTAACTGTGTCTAAATACACTGTAGGTTTTCCTCAGCTCTTTTGTCTTTGGTTGGAACCATTTCTGTAGTTTCTTGTTGGGCAAAACTCCCACTGCGATAAAAAATAATTCTGCCTGTGCACTAGTGAAGAACTGCTGGGTTTGGACAGTGACATCTGACTGCAGTTGCTGCCGGGGTCAAATTTGCACAACGCTTTCAGATGCTCACTTCTTTCCCATTTCTTTTTTTTTTTTAAAAAAAAAGTGAATGTGAATCCTTGATTTCCTATGTTTTTTTTCTGTTATGCAACCAATTCCCTTTGCTGCCTGGCAGTATCATCCTTCTTCCTGACCCGTGTGTGTTCTTGTCAGCAAGGAATATTTTCTGACATCATTTCACAATGTATGTTATCCTCCAGAAGTTTGGTATTTGTGCAACACGCTACTACCAGTCCCGGACCTGTGTGGTTGCAGAGGAAGGTGCATGTTTGCCCCCTGACTGTGCCCGATTCCCTGCACATCTGGTCACACCGAGCAGCACGCGAGCACAGGCTGTCCCGAGGTAAAACAGCCCTTTTCACACAACCCTATTTTTGCAGGGAAAGGTTAGATTGAGGCTGGTTTCACAGCAGCACAGAACAAAACCCAGTGCTGAGCTCTTGGAGGTTGCTGCAGAACAGTCTCTCTGCAGGTCAGCCCCAAGTCAAAGCCACGAAGACTCAGGAAGTGTAAATGTTGATGTTGCTGTAGCAACGCAGGAAGACACCCTCCAACACCCCGCTGGAGCCTCCCCGCTGCTGCGTGGGTGCTCACGGGAAGGGGAAGCAGACCCCAGGGTGACAGTCAGAGCTCCTGGTAACGCAGGCCCGCTCACGCCCTGCACAGACCCCCACATCTTCTCGCACGAGCAGCTTCTCTAGGTGTAGCCTGAAAAACACGGCTGCAGGAGCAAGCCTCCAGGGCAAGGCAAGCGCGGCCCTTCACACTGTTCCTCACCAACACAGCACTGCCCAAGGCCAGCATCTCTTTCAGGCTTTAGCCAGGATGCTCATCCCTGTCTCTGGTCAGTTCTGACACAGCACCTGGGTTACGTGGAACCAAAGGATGGCAAACTTGAGCTAACAAGCAGGTGTAACTACCATGCTGTGCAGGTACTCACAACCTCTGTTGCTTTTGATGTACCACGGGTCCAATGTGCAATGTTCCAGTGGTCCACACTTCTAAAGCTATTCTATGGTAACAGGAAAACCTGTAGCTTTTATTTACAGCTGACAGCCCTTGCTCAGTGTGGAGCATTTTGTCTGTGAAGGATCACTGTTTGGATGGGAATCGATCCTGGACAACTTAGTCTGAAAAGAGCTTTTAAAACACGTTTATGACCAAAGTTAACGACAAGACTCTTGCAACTTCAAACTGCCTCAGTCGTGGCCCACCGGCCGTTCTAACAAATAATTTACCAAAAAATGCAACTCGAGAAGACCCAACAATTGTAATCCTTTCTCTCCTTTCTGTCCACTGCTGGTTTATTGTTACAGGAGAGGACCGTGGCCCGCTGCCATATGTCCCTACAGCTCTGGTCTAAAGGATTTCATACCCTGTGAAATACAGCTGACATTTCAATCCACAGTAACCTATTTGCAAAGTATTCATTTGCTCCCTGCTTTATGAGCATCCAATAAAAGGCTGCCATTTTATGACCCATTAAAAAAGATGAAAAAATTAAATAAAATTGTGTAAGTAATAAATAATTTACCTCCAATTTTCACACACTTGAAAATTAAACTGGCAACTGCTCAAAAAGTTATTAAAATTATGGTGACAAAGGTATTTTAGAATCAAGTGCCAGCATTAAAATAGCTGAAATGCTGTATGTAGTAGGAAGGAAAAAAAATAGATCTATGTATTTAAAAGGGTGCTTTCCCTTAAAAAAACTTACCTCCCTTAATTAATATATAGCTTTATTACACAGTTAATATTGGTAAGCCAGTAGTAAGTGTGTGTGTATGTGTTCTAAGTATATCTATACATACATTTGCACCTTTGTGTGTTTGCATACATATATATATGTTTAGAGAAATCACACACTGGAAAATCAGTAACAGTGGGAGAAGGGTTTGGTGGAAGTACCGATTTAAGTGTAATTTTCTGAGTGCCTGTCACTTTACCCACAGGCAGAAAAAGGAATATTTAATTGTTTTCCCAAGGACAGCTAGACGTGCACCCTATGCAAATCATTATTGTGTTTTGGTAAAGAATTAGTACAAACTCCTCTCTCCCCCTCCCTTCCTTCGTGTAGCTTAGCACTGACATAAATTCAAATTATAGTTCTCTTAGGATCCCCTCTTGCTACCCCAGAACTATCTAGCCTTCTCAGCAGTGTTCAATCTAACTGTTTGGGTTTGCCTTTCCAGGGGAAGTGCACAGAACTGCAGAGATACAAAGTCTTTCACTGCTGGGAAGCGCTGGTGAATGTGGAAGAACTGGAAGCCAGCAATGGATTAGCTCTGATCTCATGGAATCACGGGAACCTGCAGTAACAGGCTATGAAATGTCATTATTGTGTTAAATTAGTCTATTAATTCAGCTCAGGATATGATGTCCGCTGCATAATATTAAGCACTTAGTTCTGCTCACGCACTCTTTCTTAATGCTCTGGGAACACTCTGTGCCCTATTGAGGAACGTGAAGGACTGCATTAGAAATTACTACTGATCTTAACATCAGATCCATATGTCTTAGGAGCCAGTTAGCCTGTACAATTCATTGAGGATGTTTCCATCTGTGAATAGTTCCCATTATAATCTAATTGTGTCAAACTAAATGTATTTCTAAAATATTTTCAGAAGTTAATATTTATAACAGACATTAAGCCTAATGCAGCCATATTTCTGGTCTCCTCCTACCTGAGTTTATTTCTCTAGCTGTTTTGGAGGAGGGACATTGTACCATGTGAGTAACCAGTGATTGGTAAACACACTCTTTTTTTTATTTTTGTTGGAACAAAATGTTTGCATAGGAGAAAAAAAAAGCTGAAGTGCTGGTGCTGAGAGTAAATGGTAAGTCTCAGTGACTTTGCAAAGAAAGGAATTAGTTCAGGTGGGAGAGGATCTCATTCAGGTCACCTCTCATTACCCAGTGCTACTGGGGAAGAACAGCTGCTTGTGTTGAAGGATAATGTTAATGTCACATCAATGGGCCTAATTAGCCATGAGTATCTGATGAAGTATCCCAGTCACCTGAGCACAGAGGCTCTGGAACCAGAACAACAGGTGAAAACAACCTGATTTGAAGGTGGCGTCCTACCAATCTGTGAACACAAGGAGCTCACGTGGCTGAGGAGGGCAGCAGGAAGTTAAAAGGGGGCAAGCATTCCTCATTTCTTTTTTTTTTGGTGTTGGCTTCCAGAGAACTGCTCTGCTGCTGTGTGCAGGGAAGGCAGAAGAAGGGCTTCGGGAAGGCTGAGGAGCCCAAGGAAGCCCAGTGTTTGCCCTGATGGCTGCCACCTCCTCGTGCAACAGCGGACTGCCTGTTCTCCTTCACTGAGAGGTAACCAGTCTTGTGGGTTTCTTGTGGTTTTGCCTTTTTTAATAATGACTGGTGTTATCTAGAACGTGAAGTATATTAGTCAACAAGCTCCCTCTTAACTGAGAAATCCTATGGAATCATCATTTTAATTGCTCCCCTTTCTATGGACGAGGTGTTCTTCAAGCAATATGTATTCGTGACGTAGTTTATAAACTGAGGAAGAGACTTTGAAAATGGGTCCTTAAACCCACACTTGAACATTTAAACAAGCTGCCTAACTTTCAAGTGGCTAAGTACTCATCACACACATTGCCCCTTACATTAATGAGTAATTTAGTTCTGTTGCCAAATTAATCTCTCGCTTTAATTGTCACAAAGGTTGTGATAAGGCTATTTAGTTAACAATACTACAAGAAGAAGGTAAATGTAACTTCTTAGTTGGAAAGAGAACCCAAAATGCTCAACGCACCTTATGAAATATTAATCCTTTCTTAAAGGACTGAGATACACATGTCAAATCTGCAGCTTGCATACACCTTCCCTTCTTTGGCACCCTCTGCACTTGCAACGTGTTTCCCCTAATTTTACCTTTCTCAGCCAAGGAGAAAAAAGTGACAAAATAGAAATTCCAGCCACAACCATAGAAAACAACAGTAATTATCCCCTTCATCTGGTTTTCAGCTACTTGCTTTCATGTCACAAGAAAACTTAATTAAGTTCCACACAACTTTTTCTCAATACTCGTTAAGGCAAACACATGTTCTACTCAAATTAATGAACCTGACGAAGTTGGGAGTTGTCTGAATAAACAGGTCATCTCATATGTTTATATACATGCTCTGAAAATCATGTGGCTTTGTGTATTTGAGTGTTTGCATGCAGCTTATGTGGGAGATACACCTTGTGTGGCTTGTGAAGAGCGTCGTTTAAATACATGTTTAGACTTACTCTGTAATAACACATTCAGAATTTCTCAGCTTATCTACTTTGTATTTTCCTTCCATCTGGTAAAAGGAATGCAAGAAGACAAAGGCTAATTTTAAGTTACAATTGTTACTGAGTTAGTAAATAACAGCATTGAAAGGTCGCAATGTAGGATGAGCAGAGCAGTGATTTTCAGTTCTTAAGGATGTGTGTTGTAGGCAGTGTGACCGTTGGATGGAAACTGTGTGTGAGAGAAGTATTCCAGTGGCTGCTGGGGTCTGCGGTTATGCCAACGCTGCGCTAGTAGGACATGAAAATGGGTGCTGGGTTAGGTCTAAATATTAGCTTATTGCCTGCTTGTTTTTTTAATGCTTGCAGCGTTCGAAGGAAGTACAAGTGTGTAATCTTAACAATAAGTTAATGACACTTTTTGTGTGGGAATATAAATCTGCTTATCCTTCACGCCCAGCCCCCACTCGCACACGTTTCCAACGGCATTCATATGCCTCCTCTGAGAGAACTAATGATACTCTATCAGCTCTCTTTCTATTTAGATATTTAGTTCGTATTTGCTTGAAGAATGGGGCCAATGTTTTTGAAAGCACATTTAACTATACCATATGCCTGCTTAAATCATCCCTATCAAACAAGTTGTAGGATGATGCTCTGGTTCATTCTGTTCTGTTTTCCCTTCCTTCACAATGTGTTTATGTATATTTATCCAATTTGTTCTGTTCCTCTTGCCAAATTGCAGGTTTGAGATCTCAGCTATGCAGGGGCAGCTGTGCTATTGTTGAAGCCTTACAAAACAAAGGTCACAGACTGAGCCCGTATCACTAGAACTAATGACAGCTGCATGTTAACCATTGTGGCGTAGGCACAGAATGATCAGGGTTCACGGACCCTCAGGAGCAGGAATAAATCTTACCTTGCCCTTTGGTAAGCAAGAACTCAAGCCTCATTTTTAATAAGTAATTTTTGTGCAAATTAGCCTCTTGCAAAATATCCTGCTGTTTATTTTATTTATTGATATAATTCCTCCCTCTGTCTGGAAAAAAATACCTTTGAACAGCCCCACCACAAAAAGCCAAAATCTGAAAACCAAAATGACAGCTGAGTTGGAAGGAATGATCTCTTCTGCATGTAACTCATCTCAGCTTTTCTCACTCTGGAGATGGGTAAGAGTTACCAGCTGTTCCAGCCTAGGAAGCTATGGACCACATAAAGGAGTAGGCTACCACCAGATGAGATTTCCTTCAAAAGAAGGCTGTGTCCAAGCCTAGCCCAGCAGCTCCAAGTAACGGAACAGCAGGGCGGGACTGTTCCAAATGCCCTTTGTTTGGTAAGAGAGATTAATCTGCAAGGCTTGTGCATTCAAAACTATTTGCCCCTTGGGTGGCCTGACATACTACTCCTTCTTCTCCTGCTGCCTTTCAGACCAGAAGCCAAGAGTCCAAAGTTATTTAAAAGGGTGTTTCTAAGAGCTACACATAGCTTTGGAAATAGCAAAGAAGAGGGAGTGTAAGAGCTGGAGCGGAGTAACGAGATGAGGCACATGTCCACAGACACAGCTCTGAGACTATACAGCTGGCTTTGAGGCTGGCTGTCTAAGGCTACTTCACCAGTGGGCTGTTAATTATTTAAAAGAGAGCACTGGGGAAACTACCATCACATCTGTCACCCACACGCAGGCAGAACCTTCACTCGTTGCAGGACCAGATGTGTTTATTCAAAACGTACTAACTAGCTACTTAATGGGTTAGAATTATTAGCCAGAAGTTAATTAGGCAAACATATTAAACATCAGTCACCTTACAAAGCACCACTTCTTTACACTGCTTTTACTTCAGAGCTATTATCAACCACAGGCAAAAGGAGGGAAAAAGTACAGATCCCATAAAGGAGCTGCAGTAAAAACTAGATTTATGAAATCTGATCACTGTGTACAAATGAAAACTGCAGTGCTCCAGGTAATTGTCTTACCTATGTGCCTCTAGCACATGGGTGGAAGCAGGGAGGCTGTTTAAGGATCTACAGGTGCTGGAGAAGAAAAGGGAATTAACAGGGGAAGAAGTTTTTTCTTAGTATAGGCAAGTGAAACTTGAAAAAGGATGGCTTCGCTGCTTCTGCATATCTTGTACATAGCCCTGAAGAGGCAAGCCCTTGCATGGCGTTCTGCCTGCATAATGAGCTTGGAAACGTTGCTGGCTAATGTAACATGCTCTTGGTCCCCAAGAGATGAAATTCAAAGTAATTTTTAAGTTTCTGGCTCCCAGGTTGATGTCATGAGAAGCAGTGGATGGAGTAAAGGCATAATATGCTCTGTCTCTGGGCTAGTGGGGGTAGGAGGGGAATAGCCAGGATCCTTTGTTTGGAGCCTGCCATGACAACCATTTTGTAGAACACCTTTCAGCTGCTCTTGAATGAGAGCAGCTGTCTAGAAACCAAATGAGGTAATTTACAGGATGGAGCCCACAGTCCATTCATCTTCACTGTGTCTGTTTGCTTTCAAGTGTCCATGCTCTTCCTCTTAAATCTGGTGCTGGTATTAATAAAAATGACACTCAGAAACCGGAAAGCAGGACCCAAAGTACCGCTCTTCCACTGTCACGGAAACATCTTTCGCTCAAAGCACCTAGAATTAAATGCGAAGCACATGCTTCCTCTTTGTATTGAGAGATTGTTTCCCAGGGAGGGAGAAGCCAGGGGCAAGAGTGCCAGTGACAGCTTGGGCGTGAATTCCAAATTCCCAGGCTTTCAGCTAGTTTTACTTTTCCCCTGCATAGCTGATGTAGAGAATGTTCAAGACTCCTAAAGTAGTGAGCAGGAGCTTCTTGGTGCATCCTGTAAACTGCAGGAATACATTTTAAATAGACTTCCATAGTGCTGTTTCTACATTTATTTGTCAGAAACCCATGGGAAGAAATGCACTGGATTCACAAGTCTACTTCTCCAATTGCACAGAGCTGCAGGCTCTTTGAGAAGACAGAACCTTGGCTTCCCTTAAGCCCCTATTGAGAGATGCGCTCCAAGCCATGTGTAACTTGAAGCTTGTGGTTAATTCATTGTCCTCAACCCTCAGCCCTGCACGTGATTCACAGCACAAAGTGGAGCAGCTAACTCTGCCCTAAATCTGTACTTCAGAGATTAAGATCATACTACCAAAACTTTGGCCAGAGAGAGAAAACTCACCTGCATTCAGGCTATCACGGGCTACAAAAATGGTGTAACAGAGAAAAGAAATGGAGCTTGTTTTAGCACTAGCTCAAACAAAACCAGACAGAGGGCAGGTAATGCAAACTGTCAAAGATAAACAGCCAGGGAGCATTACTGAACATTACAGGACTTGCTGCTGTAGGAAAAAAACAACTTTCTAAAAGTTAAACAGAACCAAAAAAAAAAAGGTTTTATTTTCATATGTAGAGAAGTTGAGAAACTTCTCAAGAGGCAGACACATGGATGCAACAGGTGGTTGAGCTAGTTCCTGAAATAGGTTACTTAAAGGCTGAAGGTGCTACATAAAATAAGAGGATGGTTACTTGTTTCTTCCCTCATCTTTTTATTCCAAAGGGTTAAGGGACAATATCTGAGTTGTAAAGACAGGATCAAAAGGGACTCGGTGATAAACCAGAAACAAAAAAAAATTAAAATCTAAAGACCTGAGAAGTGACAGTGCAGAAACCACACAATGCTGTTGTGTTTCTGAATCCCCTCCGAGCTGCCATCCCATTCACAAATGAGTGCAAAACAAGCAAAGCAGCTGTTGTCAACAGGAAGAACAAAGACTTGAACAACACAGGCTCCTCCTGTGAGAAATCTGGTTAATAGCAAAATAAAAGCATGTCTCAAGGTAGCATTTGCACCTCAGAAATGTAAAGCAATGTGCTTGGTCTTAGAGATCAGGTCCCACTATGTTTTCTTTCTATTTTTCTTGCAGTTTTAAGTGTGAGCTATTTATTCTCCAATTACATTCAGACTCTCATAAGACTTGCTCAATAAGGTTAATGTTTCCCTCAGTAACTCCTTATTGGCATGTCTGGGTAGGAAGTACATTTAAAGTTACCACTGAACTCGTGAACTTGTGCTGTTGCCAGTGCTCTTACTACTAGCAAGACATAACCTGTTAGTGATCATGAGATCTTTTTTTCTTTTGTGCACTGTTGTGTGCTTTGTTTCAAGGGAACTGCACGCTGCAGACTAAACTTAAGTCAGCTACTTTGAAACTGGAGTCAACTAAGAATTTGGGAATACAAGTGTAGTAATCTTCCTTCCTACCACACAAAATAATTGGTATTTAATCTTTGCTCTTTAAGTGCCACCAGCTGTTCATGCTGGACAGGATGTAGGAAGGGATATATGCAAGCTGAAGCCAACGTGATTTGAATGGAGGGCAAATGAGGTCATTAAAAAACAGTAGTGCAGACTGTACCACCTCTGCATGCACTCTCACCATAAATTCAAAGGAATTGCGAGTAAGGTTTCACTTGCACTGAGGTTTGTTTGTCCTTTTTGGCTTTGTTATTCCTTAACAAGCCCAAGGAGAAAGATGCTGCCTACTTCTGTCCTAGGGCACCCCTCGGATAGGTAGAGTCAAGTGCCAGTCACTGCAAGGGTGTCGAAATATCACTCACTGGAGAGATGGAAACCATATGATACTTAAATGAACGCAGTGATCCCACTGATGTTTGCTTTCTGTTGGTGTTTTAAAACATCTAACCAACTTTTTGTACGTGCCCTCAGATAGACTAAATCTATGTGACTGAAGTTATGAGAAGCTTATGTATCTTTCTGGACTGAGGGGTAAATGCTCACTTCATTTTATGAGCTGATCTTAGAGCAAACACTGTATGAATTCAAGTGCAGGATGCACAAAGGGGGAAGGTGGCCAGCAACACTGTAGCTGCATTATAAAACAAATTTCTGTAGTCCTCTGAACGATTTTAAGAACAATGATAATTTCTCAGCCTTTTGGTTGATTTTGAATAATGCACTGCCTAGCCTAGATCTAACCTTCCTTGCTTTGCTTAGATCAGTTATCTGCACAAGATCAAACTGGATTTTTTCAGTAGGCGCCAGCGAATCCCAAATGTCTTACTGTAATACTCCAATGAGACACGAGTTCAAACTGAGGTAGTTAAGTAGTAGACATGTAAATATTAACTACAAATACTTCAGTAACATATTGTACTGTTGTGCTAGTTTAAGCTTTCTTTATTGTCATCCACTCATCAAATAAAAGAGAATTTGTAAATGTTCACGAAGAGACATGTATACTGTTCTGATAGTCTTGCTGCTGAAGGCAGAGGGGCTTCTACCACTGGCTTAGAGGAACAGAAGCCATCTGTTTGTGAAGTCCAGCCTACAGATACATTTTCTGACTGCATACTCAAAGAACTTAGAGCAAAATGAAAAGAACAAAAGCAAAGATAGCACAAGAATGTAGAGTTATAAAAATATGCCAGTTTTTCCTGTACTGGTCTTCCAAAGAGACAAGGACTCTGTTTTCTTTCCAAAGTACAACGACTACAGAAACACCTGAAGTAACGGAGAGCTTAAATCTCTGATTCAGTTTGATTCCCTTGAGCTGTGGCAGGACAGCAAATTCAAGCCTGAGCTAAAAAGGGGAACTGATTTTTCTCAAATATTCTGCAAGACCCTAAAAATATATGGCTTTTAAATGGTCAGTGCAGTAGAATCCAAGTCCTTTTTAGTAAACAAGCTTAGTTGTAATGCTACACTTGCCCTCACAGGATATAAGTGATCTCTCAAAGTACCTGCAGCAAAGCAATTCAACATGGGTTTGTCTCCTCATCTCCTTCCTGCAGAGTGTACCTGGTACTCTTCCTTTCTGAATTATTTCAGTACTTGGTAACATTTTCTATAACGCATAGGTTGCTCATGTGGAAATCCCAAGTAATTCTCATCTGTTAGCTAATCCGGGGTCTTTTATAATGAGCTGGTTTTGTAAGCAGCCTATGTGATTTAGCACTTCAGAAGTGGCACGACAAGAAGGTATTTTAAATGGCACAAGCAGCACAGTCATGTTGTCACATAACCTAAGGATACCACATCCATCTGCTACGTGGTACTGGGAAAAAACAGGCTTTGAAAAGAATGCTTGGTTAAATCTACAGCTGGCACTTTGGAGGCTCCTAACTAAATGCAGCCAGTGGCTGGAAAGGAAGTAAAAATACATAGTGGCATAACTCCAGGAGACCAGGGGTTTACCAACCCAGCATCTTGGGTACTTTGTCATTTTATCTATTCCATGTGGGTTTCTAGTGTTCTGCATGAGAAAACTGCAAATTGATCAGTCAACAAGGAGTGTCCCCAGTTAGAAAAATATAATGAAACCTGTTAAGTGAGTCTTTACCATTTACCTAGAAACAAAGCTGCATGTTTAAAAGTCACAAAGCTTACTTTGCTTGTGCTGCTCTTAATTCCACCAAAAAGAGCAGACCAGTTGTTGCTACATTAGCGACTAATATTAGCTCCACTACACGAGGAATTACTGGGAGTTATCCAGCAACAGTCTGAGCTGTGCCAACGGAAAGTCAGGAGTTCAAGTACGTACATATCTTTCATAGCTGTCACTCTTCTGCATAGCAAACTGTTTATCTCTGGGCCAAAGCGGTAACTCCTTCAATATCACATTAGGGAAGTATCTTTTGAAAAAAACATTTTTCCTGGGAACCTGTACAACTTGATGTCTATTGTTCATGCGTTCTTTCTTACACACGCTGCTAAGAAAGGTGCTGTAATTAGGTGCTTGATCTTCACTGCAATTACATTATGGTGAACTGTCTTTCAATAAGTCTTCACAGGCCAGACAAGCTCTTCAGAGTACAAAATAAATGCAACATGTTCAAATAACTTACACTGTGCTTTTATCTGTGTAAATATTCCATGCATTTCATGTTCATTTGGCAGGACAGGCTGTTGGCATACTCTGACTAACAGTGTGGAAAAGCATTCACAGCTTCAGGGCTTGGGGTGCTTAATACTGGGGGCCTAATTTGCTGCTGTTCTTTGGTTGTAAGGTAACTCCAGTGAAATACTTGCTATGGAGAGGCGGGGTTCTTCACCTGAATGATTTACATAGTTCTGGTGACAAAATTAGTTCTCTTACAGCTGCACATGGTGCTGATTTGCTTTAGCTAAGACAGCAGTTTTACAGCTGTTTTGTGGTACAATTGGCACACAACCACATGCAGCCTAGCTCAACTGACAACAGGCACACAGGTCTAACAAACTCCTGCTGCATAGGGTGTAGGACACGATCAACATGTTGCGTAGCTATGTAAAAGGCAACTTGAGTATCAGGAAAACGTAACAGTATTAAAAGCTCACCCCCTTCCTCTCCTCTCGTGTAACTCTCTGCCGTGCTTGTTTCCCCTGCGTTGCCATAAACCAGCGCTCACTCCCCAGAGGGGCCCAGCTGTGGCTGCTGCACAGAAGCTACGACAGCTCCGCTGCAGTGATTCCCCCCACTCTCTCCCACTGGCGTTAATCACTGAAGTTTTTGTCTTCTACTGCTTTTCTGCTCCCAGTTGCCATTTAATGTACAAAACAGAGGTGTATTGGGGGTTTGGCTATTGGTCTGACAGCACGACTGAGGCAGTTAATTGTTGTTTAACACAGAAAAGTAACTCCTGAAGATCATCTGTGCAATATGCTTAATTCTTAAACGAAGAATTGCCACAGAAAAATTACAATGCAGAGCTGCAACTAACTGTTGTGCTTCCTTCTGGATTAATATTAACCTCATCCCAAATAACTCTCTGAGAAGAACTACTTGCCAAACAGAGAAAGTCAACAGCCTGAAAGCCTTTGCCCTCCTACAGGGCCGATCTGACATACAGTTCTCTGACTTGTGATTAGCTTAGAATTTCACAAATCTGAACAATGAAGCTGAAGTGATCTTAAAAGCCTAGGGCATGTCTGAATGTGAGAGGAGCAGGGACGGGTTAGCTCTCAAAGGGCCAGAAGTAACGTGCAGCCATGGCCAGTGACAGTTAGAATAAGGCTACAACTGCAGTGTAGCCACAGTGCTGTTACGAGACTGCTGCAGTTGTTAAATTAGTGCCTCGTTTTATCATTACATGGTGAGCAGTGGTATGCATCTTGACGCATGATTTTAATAATAGCTTGTAAGTGTCAGTGATAATGTAATCTGTTTAACAATGAGCCTAAAGATTATCCAGGAGAGAGCATATTATGCCCTGTTAAAACAGCTAATCTGCATAAAACTTATGACAAGCCAGACCTTTTCAGTGTTTAATAAACTGGCTGAATATTCATTTTTAAGGCACTGTCCAAATGGGTTTGGTCACAGATGACTATTTAAAGCCCATTCCAAAGCTGGAAAATACACCAGGGAAATAACACCAGAATGGGGAAAAAGAAAAAAGCAACAACATAAAAACAAAGAAGGACTGCCTCTAGCAAAACCCCCTCATGATTAACACCAGCAATAATGGGTCCACATCTAGCAAAACACAGGATGACATTTGTTTCAAGTACTTACTGGCCACTTTTGTATAGGATTGGTGCAGGGCAGAGCAAAAAATCAGATTCCACTGTTTTTGGTTTTTCATCTGAAAAAAAAAAAACAAATCACATGAGCTTAATATACTGTGCTGCTTAAATGAGAAGCTGATCTGTGAACATGGTATCAAGTCCCTTCCCTTCTCTTGGTGTGCTGGTTACTGCTTTGGTAATGCCTGGAACTATCAAGCAAGGCAGGCCCGAGTTAGGGAGTAAAACTGCTGCTTTTTAAAGCCACACCTTGAACATACAAACCCAGAGTTGGCTTTAAATGTGAGTGTAAGTCCATGTTACATTGCTTGCTTTATTTTACTCACATCAGCTCATGCTCTTCTAGAGAGATAATTTCCTAAAATCTAGAACATTTTTTGCAAAGAGTGAGAACATTATTGTGGCGTTTCCTAATATCTGGAAGATGAAGGTTTGTTTCCTAATTAGCTCCAACCCTGTGCATTGCATTCAAGGACTGGAGTGTCTCTTTCTCCCAGTGTTTCTCATGCTTTTGAGTCTCCAGCTGTTTGTACATCTACTAAGGTTATAAAGCACCTATTTGCAGAGCACTGTGTCCAGCAGAGCACTTGTCTTCTGCAGTTGTGAAAACGAGAAGAGGGAGTTCTTTTACCTCGTGCACTTGGTAAGCTGGGGAAAAATTCTGCTCCTGTGTGTAGAACCATCCTCCCCAACTTCCCCATGGTAGGGCTGTTAGTTTTGTGCTGGAGCTGCGCCTGCAATCGTGGACTGTTTCCTGATTTAGGGGTGAGAGCAGATAAATGATCTGCCAGATAAACTTGGAGATGGCTCTGTCCTGCCTTTAGGGAACAGGCAGGCGTATAAGTAGTTCAGGGGCAGCTGAAGGAGGAGCTGTTAGCATAAATGAGCTTCTCTTATGTGCTATAATCTGCACTGACTGCTTGGCCTAGATTTGGGGCTAGTTGTGAGGTGGGGAAGAGGGATTAGCACATTGCCATATGTTTTTGTCTTAATGGTATGTTTCATAGATTATTTTTCTATCCCACAGCTACATTTGGCAGGTTTCCTTTCTAGCATTTGGTAATGGTTCTTTATAAATGCAAAAAGAGAAACGTGCCAAACGCATCCTTTAAAACCAGAAGAACTGACAGAATAACGGTTTGCTCTGAGGCCGGTCCCAAAGCAAAGCCCAGGCTATCAGTAAGGGGAACCCTTAACATTAAAGTACATCCTCATGCAAGTACCCTCCGTTATGTGCTCAAATGATGAGGGTTCCACGGAGAGGCTGCCAGTTTTTCGTAGAGAAGAATGCAATGACACAGGGACAATTTTCCTCTTCCTGGGACCATCTCCTTCCTGCTGCTACTGCTCAAAGAGCCCTTCCTGCCTTTCTGTCCATCCTAGCTCCACTGTTGTATTAAGTTTTCTCTGAGACAAAAGCGCTTGGAGCCCAGCACAGAGCTGCAGAGAATGTACTTGCGTATCAGGGGAAGCATCACATTAAATTTCCATATTTCCTTCCTATATACTATTCCTGAAACACTTTCTGTTGTCCATTGCTGAAGACAAGAACCTGGGTGGGTTGTAGCAGGCCTCTGGCAAGACCTCATAGAGCAGACTGTTTCTATGCTGCAACATACAATATGTACATCACTATGCCATTCCTCTCCCTTCGTGTGCTTTAGCGCACCCTTTCCTGAAGCCAAGGGAAAAAAAAGCAGCACAGAGATCTAGTAGGAAACTCTCACATCAGATGCTAGCAAGTATTTGAGGGCTTCATCCTGTCCAAGTACAGTTATTTCTACCATGGCAAAGCAGACATACACATGCTGTACAGCCATAAAAGACTGCACAACCAGAGAAGCAGAGAAACCAGAGTCAGGAAACATTTCAAAAGGTTGTTTAAAGGCAACATGCTTCAGACATTCTTTAGTGACACCCTGTTAAAAGGCTTTCTAGGTAACCTATTTCAGGCCCGAGAACTGTTTACAGTGAGAACCACTCTCCTAATACCTCACCTAGATCTGCTGTAGAATTTGAAGCCTGTTGCCTCCTGTTCTCAGTGCATTTGGAGAGCCCAGCTTATTATTTTCAGCCACGTAGCAGCCCATGCTTATCAAATGCTTTGGCCTTTCTCCCTTTCCTGTAGGTGTAACAAACTGAACTTTGCCATCCTTCCTTACAGCTTCTGTTCTGGACTTGTGCCCATCCTTGCCAGGTTCCTCTGGACCCTCTCCACAGTGGATTAAATTTAATTATTTTCAGGTCATGTAACTGATGTCTCAACTATTTACCCTAGTGTGAAATTAATTTTATTCACCTGCAACTGCACTAGTCTGTCTCCCCACTTCTCCAATAAGAAAGGTACACCATGATAATAAATACACAACTGCAGCAACAATTTTGCCGTATTCCAAATTCTAGCTCTATGAAGCTAATTTATGCAACAAGTGTAAATAAGTGAGCTATAGTTTAACATAGGAAACAAAGGTGACAATTTTAATTGAAACTGAAGGGAAATTTATACAAGCAGAATTTATTTACACAGATTGCCTTTTTCCAGAACTACTGTGCTATTTGGATATTCTCCTAAATGATTTTAGATATTTAACAGGCAGGAGAGATTGGCAGCCCATTCAAGTATATATGACATCCAGAGAATAGAAGAAAATGTACTGGAAACACATGTTCAGTTGGGTAGGAATTTAAGACAGGCTAATATAAAAATCAGACAGTAGGTAGGGAAAAATGAGTTAGGTTTTTTCTACAGGTCCATTTTTGGTCATTTTCCAGTCTGGCTTGCTTCTAAGGGATATTGCTTAGAGCAAGTGCTTATACCAGCCATCCACTTTAGTTTCTGGATATAAAAAATGGTGGAGGTTTCCATTAATGGCATTTTTTCTACCATCATCTACCTTGTGCCAGTTCAAGGAACAGAGCAGCACAATTGTGGCATGACTTTTCATTTGCCCTGCTGCAAGTTAATGCACTGAGCAAGAGAAGACCAAGTCCTGAATATTTTGCTGAAAATTAAGTTCTCCATGATCATACTTAATCAGATAGCAAGAAGAAAATACTCTGCACTACCTTTCAATTACTTTTAGAGCTTTTCTAACTTCTGCAGCATTCCACTCAGAAAAAATTCCCCAGTGACACTTGTAGTTTGACAAAGGAGTAATTAAGGATTGTAACATCTACCCAATGGTGAGTACTACTACTTAAAAAAAAAAAATTAAAAAAAAAAAACATCTGCACCATGAAAAAACAAACCCAGATAAAGCTACAGGGAAAATGCCTGTAAAAGCTGCCATGGTGACTCTGTCTGAAACAGAATTCCTTTCCCCAGGTCAGGGAACTAGAGTCCAGCTAGGGATCTGGTTGAAGTTAGACCCACTCCTGGAGGAGAGGGCTGCTTGGGACACTGAGATGATGAAGCATGTCAAAATACAGGGACAAAATAGTACCAACTGTTCTGACTTGGCCTTATTCTGTGCTGTAGCAGGAGCTCCAGGAAGAGGACTCCATGTCACAGAGAGGGACCCGTGCCCTGCCAAGCCCCCGAAACAAACAGCACAATGGCTATACATCTGGTACCCCAGACAGAACGGGCAGAGATGCTCCACGATAACAAGGTATGTGCACCTTTTTGTTAATTCACACAGCCAGCTGGGCAGCCAAACACCAGTCACAGTTTACAGCTAATGGCAGTTGGTAGCAAATTCAAACCACTGAGCAAGACGTGAAATCATTTGCATCCTCTTACTAATCCTCAGAGCTTTCCTGTTTTGCTCCTCTTTGATATCTTTCTTGTTTGATTTTAATTAAATGAGGTAATGAGGAGCAAAATAAATCACTTATTAGGAAATATAAAGGCAGATCATGTCAAACTTCAATACTTACGAATTGTAGTTCCGTTCACTTGATAGGTACAAGTAATGCCATCAGTTTTCCCACCAAGGGTTAAGCCACTTCCTCGAAGAACAACTTGAAACTCCTCTGAAGAGAAAAGCAAAAAACTCCAAATCACCAATCTTTAGTGCATTGCAATAAGTTAGACACAGAGAATTTCAATATAACCTGCAATAAATGAAGCACAACTTCATTTATTGGAATTAATTTTTGGAATGCTTCAGACTTACTTAGGTCTCCTTTTTAATTGACCCCTGGTAGTGCATTCTTCAGTTAGGTCACTATAGGAAAAATCAAGATTTGTTCCCCAATCTTTATCACTGAGGCAGCTCTATTAAAATGGAAGTTGATTCTGATGATCAACAGGATCTGGGGCTCAGCTGCACAGTGAGAACCAGTTTCTCAGTGAATACTCTGATAAATGAGAAATCTGGGTCTCATCAGAAGACGATCCCCAAACCTGGATCAGGCCCACTTCAAGTGCCAGATGAAGAAAATATTTCTCCTTAGTACTGTTTCTCTGGAAGTTGCCTAAGGGCCGTGCTATTTGTGAACTGTGCAGAGTGAAAATGCTTTGTTCACCAAGGCCACTGACTTCATTGAGATGATCTACATTTTTACAAAAACATCATAATAAGGAAATTTTGCAACTACCTTATTTTGATTGGTCTCAAATTATGTGTGGATTGTGAAACCCAGAAAGAATATAAGCCCTTAAGATTTTGTGTAGCTCCTCTACTTAATAAACATATTACCACTTGCTGCACAAAAATGCAGTCAAATGCTTTACTGCTTCTGCTTCACAGATGTGGGCAGGGCGCAGGAAATATTGTCATGAATTTACATGAACATATGTTATCAGGATTGCCAGAACTTAACTCAGTGACCACAGGTAAAACAGTATGCAAGTGTCACAGAGTAAGTGTCATGGCTTTGAAGACAAAAGCAAGTGCAGAGCATGACTAACGGGAGAGGGGCAGATAAAGGAGTCTCTAACTTTTACGTCCCTTACCCAAATTATGAAAGCAGGCCCTGGAAGACAGCTCCTCTGAGGAGAAAAATGAGTCAACAGAGAAAGATCTAATCTTTCTTAAACTCCTTGAGGATTTTTTTAGTTAAGAGATGTATTATTCTAGAGACCTGTGGGGTTTTCCCTTGGGTAAAATAGGGAAATCACAGTCCTATAACAGTTGAGTACTATTTTTAAATTATAAAAACTTACCTCCCACACAGACACTGGATGGCTCCAAATATAAAATCTCAGTGCATGATTGCTTCAAAACCTATTGCAAAAGAGGAAACTAGTCATAAATGGGTTTCAGAGCGCTATTTCAGTGAGAAATACAATTTTAAAACAAATGCTTGTTTGTAGAAGTTACACATGCACAGTTAGAGGTTTGACAGGCTTTGTAGGACATTGCCTTGACCACGTAAAACCTGTATGCCTGCACAGTCTTAAGAGTTCATAAGAGTTAGATTAGTTTATTACATCCAGGACAGTGTTCAAAACATAATGTCTGATTTTGGTCTGTAAATCTCTGTCCAGATCCCTAACCTAATTTTCCATGAACCCCAATCCTAAGGTTTAAGCCAAAAATTAGTCACAAGGAGCTTGGTCCAAAATGTAATCCAGTCAAAAGCAGTCTTCCAACAATACGTGGGTCGGGCCAAGCGCACGTTATTCCAAGTGCTGTCGTCCTGCCCGGTGAAGAGCAGAGTGAGGTGTTCTTGACTGCGCTGCCTTCTGTCGGATGGGGTTTTTCACTGCTGTGCTAGTCAGCCTGCTTTGATTCTCCAACCAGTCAGGCAATATTCTTCCAAAAGGCTGGGACAGAAGAATACTCCTACAGGTGACTTAGAAATACAAGGGATGGAACATAAGAGAAAGGAGGAGCTAGATACCTTTGATAGATATGTACTACAGAGGTTTCAGATGCTACCCTTAGTTTCAGCCAAGTCACACTTTACCATTTACAAATACATCAAGTGATCAAGTTATCCATGGTCACTTAAGCAGAGGCATAAATAGCACCCAGGTGTTGATCACTGCAGGCCACTTCATTTTCCATTTGAAAACGGTGTGTCTCAGAAGGAGTGGGTCAAGCTTACCTGACTACAACTGTTGCTGCAGTCCAACTGTGAGACCCTACTCTCCTCCCACTGCTAGGATCTCAGCCCCACTGCAGGGCCACATCTCTTAGTGGTTATTGTTGTCCAGGAAGGAGCTGTGATACCTGTTACCAAAATGTTAATCCCCCTCTCCAAGCAGGTAACAGGATTTCTGCTGACTCAGGGGGAATGACTCTCTTGAGGCTTGTAGGGTTAAACACACACAAACAACCCACAATTTAACTTCCTTCTACTTTCACATGATAATGTGTGGTTTATAATTTTTCTCTCACTCAGAAACCTTTCACAATGTCTTTATATAGCTTCCACTGTAAGAAGTGACATCTTTTCAGCAGGCATTCATATACAATACTCCATGGAATCAATTCAGGTCCTGGTCATCACGTGCATAGTACAAAGTCCCGTTACTGTTCCCTCTCGACCTCAATTTGCCAAAACTGTCCTGGCTCCTGAGCTGGCCTCAGTGTCGGTGAATGTAACTGTCCTACTCTTAGCTCCTTTTTCCATCCTTTAAATACACTTTTTTTTTTCTCTGCTCTATTTACTAGTGATTTCTGTTGCTAGGTATCCAGACCCAGTAGAAACAGTAACATATTTGTCACCGTACATAATCAAAAAGCATGCCAAGCTCCAAGAAAAAGAATAACCTGCCTCATTTAACACTTCCCATATCACCTGTCTCCCCACAAACTGCTGTGCACAAATTACCTTTTAGTGCCTCAAAACCCATTTATAAACACTTTACTATTTAAAAAAAACAGAGACCTTGCAGGCGCGTGCATTTGGACAAGACACAGCAACAGATATCTTTGGAAAGAATGTAGCTGGAAGTTCAGTGCGAGTTGACCAGTTTATATTAGCTGAGGATCTCATCTCACTTCCAAAAAAGGACTTAGCTTTTTGATTGCTTTTTCAGTGTAGATAGAGCAAGTGTTACTTAGTTTATTTTAGGAGGGGGAAATATTGTATGCAAAATAAAATAGAGAAAGAATGAAGCATGTTATTCCTTTACTGTAAAAACATGTTCTGTTGTTTTTTTATTCCTCAGAAGAGCCTGAGTCACACAAATAGTCCCATTTAAGTCAATGAGACCACAGACTTGCTTTAATATGAAGTACAGATCTAGGAGTTGGCAGGATCAAAGCCCACTGAATTCATTAAGTTTTTTTTTGAGCAGCACTGTACAGGCAGGGAGAAACTTTCCCACTCGTAACCTGCCCCCATTTGCCCATGTCTGATGAAGTAGGGCCACAGGATGAACTGGGGCGGTGGGGAGAGGGGAAGACAATGACAGACACAATCTGCCTTGTCTTGGAGAGCAGTGTTTCTGTAAATGCACTGTATCTGATAGTGATTATTCTAACACTGTACTTCCAAAGGCAATATAAAACAGGGGAAGAACCTATTTGGACATGATTAACTCCCTCTGGATTTAAGAATAAACTGGGGGGGGACCAACCCCAACTGAGATAAAATATGGCCTAGATTAAATGATCACAATTCATAAACAAAAGCGAATTTCAATATAGGGTTTCAGGATACACTCGTTTCCCGCATGGCAGCATGGAATTCATATTTACACATGCAGATGTGCTGTGCTTCACATAAAGCAGGAAAATATTGGGTTTTAATACTCTTCCTAGAAATAAACAATTGCTTTAACACTAATTTTTCATCATTTTAATTACTGCTGTTCTCTACTTGGCTTGAGAAAGCTGTACTGTTAGGAGATCCTCAGTCTCTTTGCAAGGGTGGTGGCCTAGCACTGTAATTTTCACTCAAACAAAACTTACATTAGGAAAAAAAAAACAACCTGAAAAAACTAAAATTTGTTTTTTCTAAATTTAACTAGTTCTTATCCATCCTTCAAAAAGCTGCTCGTTAGTGCATGCTTTAAAAAAAAAAAAAGGATAATGCTATAGAAATCTGCCTTGTCCCTGAAAATCCTTCCCTTCAACAACAATCATCAAGAAACCTTAAGAGCAGAAATAAAAGCAACTTTGTAAAAACTTGACTGGAATCGTCTGGAACTGACCCAAAAGCATATGCATAGCTCTCTGCTCAACCTTTTACATTCTGGGTTCTTCCCAGTGCTCCCTCTAAGCAACACTGAAACAATATGCAGAACCAAATTTTGGATCAATTAAGTAAAAATCAGAGCATTCTTGCCAAGGGTCAAACCCCATGAACTGTACCAAGCACTATCAGGTCGAAGGGTCTGGCTCACAGGGATATGGCAACTAGCATGTAGCTGTGACAATGAAAAACCTGAGAATATTTTCAAAGACAGCAATCACCACTTGTTCTTTCACATGTCAGAGAGGGGAACATATTTTCACATCTTAAGAGGATGTATAGAAACTTCTGGCCTTTTTTTACTCTTTTCTTGCTCTGGCTCACACTCTTTTGTATCTTTTATTCTGTCACTCTTTCCATGCAGGCTGTTCCTTCCAAGCTAGCGCAGTGCACTCCAATAAAAAGCTCGTGTCTCCTCTTGAGGAGAAACGCTGTGAAGGCATCTTACACATTTTCCTTAATGATCCATGTTCATTACTTAATATGCCCTCTAGATCAGGGCTGTTCCTGTTTTACCCTGACTAGTACCCCTGTGGAATGATCTTTACCCAATAGCTGATGAGGGATTTTCCAAGATGAGTGTTAATTGTCCAGGTTCCCCTTCTCGAGCTGATGATGCTTTACCAAGATGATGGCTCAGCCACAGCGCAGGGGAGCTGTCACGCACAGCTCTAATCTCGTACCCTTGCCACTTCTGCAGCCCAAGAGGAGGGATCTGACCAGTCTGAACAGTAACAGCTTTTAATGGAGCTCAGTTGTGTTATGGATGCACATTTAACAATGGCAAGGTACAAACCGAAGCAGGCTGATAATTTCACCTTCCTTCTTCCCCTCCACCCTGTTTTAAAAATGAAAAGCTAACTTTAAACTATCTTGCTGTGGAAACCTGGGCTGCAATGTTAGCAAGATCAATGAACTCTACAAAAACCTCCACTGTGCTCCCTCTTTCCCTGTTCAGGATAATCAAAGAGAATGATCTGGCATTGCAAATTCATTTTTTAGAAACCTACTGCCCACGAGAAAAGTTGAAACAATAACTATATAAGGCCATCCTTGGACAGGATAGTTAAACGCTCTGCTGACATAAAATAAATTCAAATAAGACTATAAATTGCATTAGTTTAACAGCAAGCAGGGAGAGAGTGAGAGAGTTGATGTCATCCATTTCATTTTCAGAGCTCCACACCAAATATAGGGCGTTCTTCTCCCAGGCCTGCAAAGGCTTTCCTTCTAGCCACCTCCCTGAATGCTAGTTGTACCAGAAAGACACATTTCCCCACAAACCAAACCACAAAATAGAATAGAAACCTGTCAGCCTGTGTCCTGTCCTCTTGCAGCTTCAGAAATGGAGAACTGTGGAGGAACTACAGAGTGGTTCCTCCAGCTCTGAGACACGACTGTGCTGGTTACAGCTGCAAACACTCAGAGGCTAATCCAAGTGGAGAGGATCACAGCTGTGGGCCTGCCATGTTAACACTCGTTAGGATGCGTGTGTGGCTGCTGGAAAAAGGCAGTACAGTTGTGCTCTTCCAGGTAGGCACTCTCTTGGACTTAAAGGAAATGAGACATGAATTTCGGGCCCCAAACATCCTCTTGTTCAACAGCAAAACAACAGACTGCTGAGGAAACCCTATTCTCTAGTTCCTCCATACACAGAATTTGTTACATCACTGCCATATTGCAGCAGCAGCAACCGAGCATCTGAGATTAAAAAAAAATGTTATGTTGTTTTCTGCAAACAGTCATGACAACAGCTACCTCAGTAACAAGCAGCACGAAGGCATCTTCTGCGCAGTGCTGACAACACCGCCCGGTGCAGCTTCTGAGGGCTGGCTGAAGGCAGAGAAGCCTCTGAGGCTTTTAGTGAAATCCCATCTGATGGCTATTAAGGGAATGAATACTGTACAGTTTCCATAGCGTTTCTCAGTAATGCAAGTTAATCATTTCAGAATACTTCCGAGAGCAGAATTTATCAGAATAAAGGCATCTGAGATGTCCCATGGTCACTCAAAAGCAAATTCACCCTTGATGTGAAGTCACTGACATAGGCTGGGATTCTATTTGGCCAAATAACCTTTCCTTTTCTGAAAGCATGACTTGTAAACCAGCTGCTGGACTGCCCAGTTCTCTCTGTGAGACAGCTATTGCATTCCTCATCTGCATGTGTAACTTTAAGCATATGAACATTCTGGTCAATACAGTGGGATGAGATCCTGGCTTACAGTTACAGGTGCCCCTTGCTGGATCAAGGCTTTGATGTCCCCTGCAGAAAATTAGATTCAGCCTCCTTCCACAACCGTCCTGTAGAATCTGGCATGCGTGCAGCTCTCAGAGGCTCTGTCCTTTAGAGAGGAGTCTCTACGCACTCAACTCTTCCCATCAAATACTTTCTATCAGCTCACTAACTGGCACTGTTTAGCTCCTGCACCAGCTAATTGGCATTCAGATTTTCTGTTTAAGTCCTACATTGTCCGACTGTCACCTATCTCTGTCTCTCAAGCTATTTCAGAGGCTTACAAGCCACAGTTTTGTGTTCCATGTAAGTTTAATCTTTCTCAGGCACAAACAAGCACAGGTGTAAATTTTTCTTAGAACAGTTGTAGAAAGACCATCCATTTTACCAACTTTTCAGTTTGGGACCGCTTTTCACCTAGTGAATTTTTTTCTGAACAACCTGCTTGTTAATCAGTACTTAAAATCCCTCTCAGTCCTTCTCAGCTGCATGGATTTCTATGCACTTCCCACTAGAAGGTTCCCGAAGGCTCGCGTAACTTCACAGCCCGCTTCCTAAATGAGTGGTTTAGCATTTTTGTCATTAATAAAACATTTAATTCAATTAGAGATGTTTTACAGAAACATTGTCAGTTTCTGACCTGTAGGTGTCTGGATTGAAAAACATAATGATGTTTTGTTAGATTTAAGCTGCAGAAACAATACACCTACGCAAATAATTACATTAGCATCGAAAAGGCAGATGTCCTCGCAATAAATTGCAAAAAGGCAGCCAAATAACAAGATGACATAAGGCTCACTAGTGCTTACAGTCTTTGCAAACTCCACCTCTGTTTATGGATTTTGCTTTGCATAGATCTTGTCCTGCTTTATAAGCAAACATTTCTTCCCATAGAAGACGTGCCTTCTGCATCTTCCAGTACCTCTTTAACTTGTCACAGAGTGGGCCCAGCTCTGGTTTCACTCACTTTTTACCCTTGCTACTGCCTCTTAAAAGTTCTTGGAATTTAAACAGTAAAGCAGCAGAGCTCCTGCAGGTTTTGAAGTATTTTGACCACCATCCACTCAGAACATACCGTGGAAGAGAGCTGTACCACGCAGCACGGTGTTACGTGCAGGCTAAAACAACTTGCCCTCCCAACACTTTAATGAATTTCACGTTCAAAAAAATGTGAGAACAATGCACTAGTAACACGCCGTGAGCAACCCAACTGCACATAGACAATTAACAAAATACGCCAAGTGTCAATTTATTTCACAGCACCGTTCGATTTTGCTTGGCCCCAGCATGCAGTTCAAAAGTTTTTGGCAGCAGTCAGCACCATACATCATAACTCGCACGGCATCTGTTCCTCCCCGGAACTGAGTTCAGGATTCAGGGAAGGCTGTCAGCACAGCTGGATGCTTTATTGAACCACCATAACGATTTCTAAAGTCTACTGTTCTTAAACTAGAAAATGATCTATGGATGTGTAAGGTGTTTGCTTCCTGATAAAAAGATTAGTTATAACCATGAACTGCTGGAGGAAGAGAGTTCTTTGACACATTTTGATCAGACTTGGCATGCTAATAATTTTTGAACTCAATAATTCTTGCAACTAAGGATGTCCAGAGTCGGCGGCCTTCACTCCCTACAGTTCAATTTCAAACAAGCATACCTTTGTGTACATCATGGCTCACTGGAAGTCTATCCCAAATCAGGCTGGCTTGACTCTCTACAGGGGAAGGCAATATGCTTCCGTGAACAAAAGTGTATGTGCTGTAATAAAACAAATGCATCTAACTTGCAATTTCCAGAACCAAGTTTTAAAGAGGAAAAAAATGTAAGCTTTTAAAAAATAATCTTATTTGCTATACTCGTGTCTAGGAAGATATGTGCAGAACTTGCTGACAGTGCAAGATAATCACTTCCACAGTCTGTGTGCAAAAATACATCTACAGCAGTATTAGCTCCTGCTCGTTGCACTCCGAGCTAGCGCCTGGAGCGCTGCCTGTTGGTACACTGCCAGCCAGTCATGTGTACACTCGCTGCAAAATGTGTGCTGCACAATTCAGAAAGATGACAAAACAGCACTAAAAAAAACCCTTAAATGCTAGTCTAACAGCAGACTCAAAACACTGGTTTTTCTGTGGAGATTTCCACTCCCTTTTCTTTCCTCTCTCCCTTCCAATGTGGGGTTCCTCGTTTTCTCTAGGGATGCTGTAAACACAACACCTTGTGAGCACAATATAACCAACCCCAAGGAAAGCAGAGCTAGGAACTATGGTAAACTGCAGACATAATTAAAGCTGGAGAAGCTATGTTCATAGTGTGACACGCAGAGGGGATGTGCTTTTCTGCGTGTACTGTGCCAAGCACCTCTCAGTTAACCATGAAACCTCCATCATGAAGGGCTGTTATCTCCTTTGCTTCCACCCTTGATCAAGATATAGTGGTAAGCATGCTCAAGTTAGCCACCTACAACCTTGTAATTGTTACTGCAAAACACGGATGCTTAATTTGATAAAATGTACTGAAAGAAGGGGGGCAGGAAGGGAAGATGGCACACACTACAGCTAACTTACAGATCAGTGTCTGAGAGGGCCCTGACAATGTAAGAGCATTTAAAACTGCCTTTAGCATTACTGGTCTTGGGTGGATCTGTGCACATGGGCAAAACCTCTGTTGATTGTCAGCTGTAACACTCACGTTCTGTCTGCTGTTTCCTGATCAGGGATTGCCTACACCTTTTGGTTCCCACTGAGTGCTGATCAGGGAATGCCACGCAGCTGCACAACTGGGGCTTGGGGAGCAGCTATTTAAGTGGTGGACAGGAACAGAGCTGCTTGGGTGCAGGGGTGTAGCAGAGGGCATAAGTGGGGTCTAGACAGTCTGGTCGGAGCTGTATGAAGCTGTTTGAGCCTGCAGAATGATGCTCTTGAGTTAGTCCCTTCTCTGGTAAGTTAATACTTTCTTGACCTTCTTCCTAGTTTGGAGCTGTAAAACTCCTCAGAAGAACGTGTAATGAAAACAGTGTTGTACTAGTGTTTGGTTTAGTCATTTGGAGCTAGGTTGGGCTAGCAGCCTGTCTGGCCAGAGTGAGTCAAGCAGAACCTATCAAAACTGGGTTCACATGTATGCTTAGTTTAGTTCCTAAAGTTATTTTACTTCATTTGTGCTGATTGGCTGAATCAGGACTGGGCTTAACCAATGTTTTCATGTGTTTTTATTTTTCTATGAGTCATTTAGAAGTACTACTGGTAGCTTTACTCTTTTTTTTTTCCTGTAACTTAAAACTTTTTTTTTCCACTATTGCTGAGGCAGTAAAAAGGAAATGCAAGTAAAGCAGGAGATGTTTAATTGGTGTTAATGGACTCATTGGCTATTTTTGTTCTAGAGAATGAAATGCTCACTCTCCTAAGTTTTTCACCACCCTGTGAAATTAGGGTGGTGAAAAACTTAGGCTGCATGTGTGCCAGTATCATTACAGGTTTCTCTCTTTCATGAGTTGTTGCTTTTTTCACCTGAATAGGAGTTGTGCCCCCTTATGCTGTGGTAGAGTTAAGCTTTAAAGAGAAAGACCTGGAGTAAGTTACAAGAGAAAAATAAATATAAGCAGAGCCCTTGATTTCAGTGATTACACTTGAGTAACCTTAATCATACTCAGGATCTTTAGGGCAGAAGCACCTTCACAGCACACCTCAGGCTCCAGACAGACCATCTTCTCCATATGGCAACTTATGTTTAAACTCCTTAAGTTAATTTCTTGTTTCCAAAGTAAAATATTCCATTCTATCAGATAGTGTCACAAGGTCCACGCCATTATGATCTAACTTACTGAAAAAAAGAGTATTAAAGAAACCAACCCCAAAACATGGGATCCCAATGCAAAATGAAATTCCATACTGTATCTATGGGTCAGTCCCAGATCACATGTGTTAAAGCAAGCCCTATCATTTCCCATTTTTTTTCCCCAGTGCTAATCTGTAAGGAAAGCAATGAGGCAAAAGGACCACCTCCCACTAGATGGAAGACAATCAATTCAAAGTAACTTGGAATGAAGCACATGGTTTCATAGGGAACACCATTTTGATGCTCCTCTCCAACAAAGTCACAGTGAAGGAACCACAGCAGTCAATATCTAATGGGATCTACCTCTATCTGCTGCCAAACATCTGTGCTCCAAACTACAGCTCCCTGCCAATTTCAGCCTACCTCCTGACACTGCTCAGCAGTGCCTTAGACAAAAAGCAAGGGTAAAAGGCTAGGGGGGAGGTTGTTGTCCTGTCCCCTATCTAAATGAAAAAAATCCCTGAGACACGTGGTCTTGCGTAAAATAACCCTCAGAGAGAAGCCTGGTGCAGGGTCAGGTTAGTGAGAATATTCTAATTGTACAGTGTCTAAGCAGTACCTCATTTGCAGTCACTGAGTAAGGTAAATGTAGATGACAAAGCTGGGGGTCATACAAAATGTGTATTTTAACAGCATCAGAGCCTTTACTCCCAAATTACTAAAAACAACCCTAAACCCATTACTTATCAAGTAATGTAAAGAAGAATCAAGACAAACTGTTACCTTCTGTAACAGGAGAAAAGTTGTTGTGGCTATTTTTTTTTTTAATTAGTAAGGAAAATCTGGCTCAAAGAAACTTAACGCTAAGGCACCACCAGATTTCATTTGGACTTGCGAGTGCTTCGTTTTAAGCAAGTTCTACAGCATCCCTTATGTAACAGAACTGATAGTCATGCAGGGATAGCTGACAAGTCAAATCCAAATCACAAGGCACATGCACATTCACACAAACTGGAACCATGTCAGTTAGGTTGCTGGCTTATCAAGCTCTCTGTTCTCCAGGAGAACATTATCTGGTTTGTAATATGTCAGAGAATGTCAAATTAAGGGCTGCACAGCAGTGAAGGGTAGAGCAGAAAGCATTCTATTCCAGGCCATTGATTCCTTTTAACAACTACATGCAGTAATTCCCAAAACTATCTACTCAGTCTCAATCACATGGAAAACATAGCACAACGTTGGTTCTCAAGCACCCAGTGCAGCTTGAGTATTAGACCATCCAAGGGGATTAAAGAGGATGACTGATTTAATCAGAATAATTCTTTTAATGATAACTTGTTGCATTTCTCCTCCCCCTACCTCCTTAAATGTTTAATAGTTCGCTTCCTGGATTCCCAGTGCATAAACGGAGCGTATTTTCTTCCTACAGGAAATGATCCAATTAAGTTGATGTATAATTGATAATGAACTGTTTAAGCTGATTTTGCTCTTGAAAAATCTTAACAGCGTGCAGTCAGTTGGCTGACCCTCCTCCCCTCATGTGCAGCTGAGGGACATCATTTAAGGAAAAAGGGGGGAGCAGACTCAGCATACTCTAAACAAGGTAGAGTGAGGAGGAATTTCAGCTCTGGTGAGCTGAGCTGGCTCAGGGCAGAAGTATTGACTACTTCAAAATAATGCAGTCCCTCATTATTACTCGGTAACCAAGCTGCTTGCAACTTGGCCGCTGAGACACAAGCAGTTTAGACAGAAGAGGCTCAGTAAACGTTCACATTAGAGATTTTGTACGTCTACCAGGATGTCTAACCTTGGAGCACTAACCATTGCAGTTGTTAAGTTTCCTGCTCTCCATAAATATGAACTCTGCCAACCTGTCTTGTTGCCTTACAGCAGGTAACAGTGGGAGATGTTGGTTGATTCGTATGTGTCTGATAATTCACCATTAGCCCAGTGCAAACTGGAAAGAATTTTCACAATTAGGCAGTAAGATTTTTATAGCACTACCTGCTTATACTGCTTTAGCAAGAGCCTGCCCCTGGGTATGTTATGAATATGGTTTTTTAAAGCAATCTAGATGCATTTAATTCTTTGTTCACTTTTACTGTTCTTAGGTACACATATTTGATGGTTCTAACTAACTCCACCTGAGCACCTGCAAAATGAACAAGCAAAAAAGAGCTTAACAATTCTATTTCTAATCCTTCTCAGGTAGAATTCTTAAGAAATCTTGCAACAGATAAAGATAAAAAAATTCTAGACTGAACTTTTTTTAAACTGACTACTTCCTCCTAAGTTCTGCATGTATCAGTTCCTGCAGTCTTACCTGGTAAGTTTTTGTGGGGTTTCTTAAGTACAAGATACATTTTAATTTCCTATATTAAGTGCTGCCAAATCACTTTAGTATAAAAATGTGTTTAAGTCTACTTAGAACTGTCACACACTCTAAAGTGAGTTCCACTAATGTAACTTTTAAAGGCACCAGCCTTGTCCAATTCTGCCTGCAGAGACAACCAGACAACTTTCACTCACAAATTAGCAGGACTTGTGTTTGCTTAAGCAAAGGGAGAAGGAGGGTTCTTGCACTGGTTTTGTTTTTCAGAATGTGGCGCATAAAAGCGATTCAGATTTGCTGAGCTGTGCAAACCACATGCATAGAAACGTGCCACAAAAGTGGGCAAAACATGAAAAAATGTCCACAGACGGACTCAGATCTAAGAATCTAAATGATAAATTCCAAAATGGTTCTTTATCAATTGGTTAAAAAAAATATTGAAGATAAATCATACATAGGAAAGGAAGGGAAAGAAGAAAGGGTTTCACTTCCTTACATAGCACTAAACTGTCACAGGGTGATATAAATTGTGCACTCCCAAACCCTTGCAGTTCACACTGCGATGGCTTGCTGAGGCCACACTCCATGCAATTATCAGCCAGGCTACATCAGTAAACTGTTCCTGATAGCATAACAACTTGCCTTCAGCGTTTTTCTTTCAAGCTCTAGACTTTTGCTTAGATTTATTTATCCTGACAATGCTGTTTAGTTACTGCTTTGTAAAGTTAGATGCTAGCAATGCCAGAAGAGCTGGAAACTTCACAAAACAGTCGCCTCTTCGCAGAGGTCTGGACAGTTTTGAATCATTAGTTGATATTATTCAACAGAAACACGACACAGCACGGTGGTGCTTAAATCCTTGCTCACATCACTGGGATTTTAACTGAACTAAGGAGGTGGCCAAAAGACAATTCAAGCTTTTCAACATCTGAGTTAGGTTTTCTGTAAATGCTAATCTCAGCTGTCTTGAATGTTAATCCCTCACCATGATTAAATGTATTTTGTGTATCTGTCCAAATAAAATAAATTGGAATAATTGCTTAGACTTTAAACAACTGCAGAGGCAGGTACTAACAGATACTCTGTGATAAAGCTTATAGCTTTTTTTTCCAGTTAATGAAGATTAACTGATCAGCTCTCCTGGAATTTTCTGCAAGTATAACAACATAGCAGCCAAAAAATTTCACTGCTGAGTCTGGTAGAGACAAATGTAGTAGAGGCTTCAAGCAGCTCCTCCGATCACTCCTACTGAACAGTTTCGTGTTGCAGTTTTGCTTGAGGGTTTTAATTGCAGGGTCACTCCCATTTCTGTAAACAGTATATTTTTTTCTAAACAAGAAGTGTTCAACAGTGTTCACGGAGGGTTTCCCAACTGCTCCTTTGACACCACACTTTGAGCAATACTTCTGCATGTGGGTGTTTCATTTTCATCTGCTTTGAAATTAGCTTTCCCTTTTATAACAGAGTGTCTCTTTGAGCCTGTATTGTCTAGCTAACTTGCAAACTGAAATGGATTTATAATTGTGAATAAAAAGGGAAACTGTGACTATTTCATGTTCAATTAAGTCTGCTTATCATTTTTAATGCAACGAGAATGAATTGTCACAATCAGTCAAAACCCCTTCACAGAAAATTGAGTTGTAACTACAGCATACCCAAAAATCACGTTGATACAGCCACCACAGACGCATTAAAAAAAAAAAAAAAACCCCACACAAAAAAAAACCCACACGAAACAAACCAAAAAACCCTATCTATGGATACTTCCATCTATGCTCTGTGGTAAAACGGGGATGCTGGCAGGGTACCATTCTCCCACTGCTTCCAACAAATACATTTAATGTGCTTACTAGAAAAGAGAAAGAAGAGTTTCAAATGCCTTGACAGCTCAATGAAGCTCTGGTTAGATTTGGTGCTTTTCAGAAAGCTGTAAACAATATTCAAGCCTCTAAAAGCTCTCAGGAGCTATCAAATCACTCGCACTAACTGTTTTTGTTTGATCCTTTATCCCAGTAAATGAGACTGATGCAGGTAAGATGGAAATTAGTTGATATGTTTCCTATCAGAAAGGCCTGCTCGTGCTCCTTTATCAGCAAAGCATTTTCCGACAGCCACAACAGAAGAGTCTTTTTATGGACAGAAATATGCAGTAAGACTAGTGTTGAAATGTCTCTGCCAGCTGCGGTCTGTTAAATAAAACCCTAAACAGTTCAGGAGTTCAGTCACAGTTTAAAGGAGCAGACAACGCATTTCAGCTGTAGAACAGTGTACTTGAAGTTTGCTTTTTCTGTACAGTCCTGTCAGTGCTAAACTTATCTCAAAACAAGGTGCAGCCATTATGTGCGTGTTTACTCGCTCTACAGCTATGACATGCACAAATCTGGGATTTTTACACTTGGGTTTTTCACAAGTGCCAGAAGAAGCTGGATTGAGGCTTGTGCAAACGCCATCTGCCAAATCCTATCAGAAAAGCTTCCCTCATGCCGACCACAAAGAGCTTGGAAGCTCCTGGGAGTTACAAAAGAGGCAGAGTGGCACTGGGACTAGCCAGAGAGTGCTCGAAAATACCTTGGCTGAGAATGGGGGATAATGGGACAACCTACCCGTTATGCCAATCTTCCACATGTTTGACTTACAGACTCCTCAAGCTGAGCTCTTCAGAAATCTCAAGCAACTGTACTCCTGCCGTGTCCTCAAAGAGCAAGAAGAGTGGAGAAACCAGACTCCTTGGCAGGGTCCAATCTGCAGGTCAGTGACCCTTGTTGGAGGGGGAACTCCAAACACAAATGTCTTCAGTCCCTTATCTAGTTCTGTCTTGACATACACATTTTGAAACACAGTATCCTTGGAAACTTAACGTAATCAACCGGGGTTAAACATTCAGCTCTTATTTTATAAGTCTATCCCTAGTGGCTTCAATGTTGCTTCACTTCACCCTAGCAGAATAACTGATTCTTCCAAGTCTTTAAAATGGCATAGAATGAGATTTTTAAAAAGCAGTACCACATGGGGTGTACTACCTTTTCAGAAAAATAGATGTTACTGCATGGGAAGGTGTTGATTATCTCTCTTTACAATGTGCAAGGAAGATTCTGACATTACACTTACTTTAAGCAACAAGAATGAAAATAAGTTGTTTCATTATGACATTAACTTCCACAAAAAACCACACTATTCAAGGGAAGTGATAAATTCATGACTGCATAATATCCTGTATGTGTGAGTAGTATCCTTTATTTAAAAAAAAGGAAAGGGAAATGAATTATAGTGGGATCTCTCTCAGAAAAAGGATTTCATTATTGGTTTTGACTCGACTTCTGACATAAGCTTTTTTCCATAGTGCTGCCTACATGCAGCAGCACTGTTAACCTTGCGTAAACCACACAGCCTTTAGTTTAAGATGAAGCAAATAAATTAGGTCCCCACAGCCAAACGCGTTTTCTTGACGCACGGCTGAAGTACTGCCAAACCACTGATCGCAACCAAACTGTTCCTCTTTTGTTGATCCCTTCTTGCAAATCAGACAAATCAGCTGAATGGCCTCATCTCACTGATGGGAGTTTCTCATGGCATGCTGAAAACAAGGAACTGAAAGTCTTATTGCTTACTGGGAAAACAAGTGGTTAAAGTCAAGGCTAAAGTATGTATTTAGAATGCTTCTCTGTATAGGAAGATTTGGGCAATTCCTAAATTGCACTCATTCCTCATGATTTTAACCACTTGTTCTCAACTCTCCTGGAGTAACAGTCTCTATTTTTTTCAGACTAAACCTATAGCAGCCATTCCTCAGTGCATCCCCCTCAAACTCACCACATTTGTATGGAGTCCTCAAACTCCACACAAGGTCTGAGCATGAATAATTGCAGGAGTGGCAGGTAATGTTAATTTACAGAACTGCATCTCTAAGATAAGGAGGAGAGAACTTAATATATTGCAATTACTGATTAGGAACCAGTTCTGCCTGGAAAAGTAAGTGGGAGTGGACGGTATGCTGTAATCTTGAGGAAATGTTAAGCTTATTGCCTGATACTCACAGAATTGATTATCCCCTTAAGTGCCTGGAACCCTCCAGTGACAGGGAAGACTTGCTCTTTCGTGTCAGCAATTTTTTCAAGCTTTGGAGAGAAAACACATGCAAACACGTGAATCATCTGGCAAACTAAATTCATCCCACTGCTTTTCACCCTTAAAACATCCATCAGCTCTGCAAAGAGAAGGAAAATTTTGAGTTCCCTCACAGCTAGCTATGACTTTTCTAAATGGGAGGACCTACTACAACTTACTGCAGCTAACAGAATGGTTTAGTGGCTAGCCATAGTGTCAAACCACCACACTAAAGAAACCTTTTAGGGCCTGTATCTTGGCAGTGATTTCATAACTCTTTCCAGAATTACCTTCCACGTTTGCTCTACCTTCCATTAAAAAGCCTTTGCATGAAGGACATGGATCCTTCTTTCTTTTTCTTATCCCAAGGCCGTTAAACACGCTGCTTGAAGCTTGTCTATAGCTACTCTGTTCACAAGCCCTGTAGCCTAATCTGGTTGCCACCTTAATGAAAGGGGTTTTGCCTGCATCTTTTCTTGCTGGCAGCTACCAGTTAGCAAGGGTATTCCTGTCGGGTGTTCTCAGCAATGAAAATGACACCCACACATTCTATTTATGTCTATGTACACATCTGAGTGTCTGCTTCCTGAGCCAGAGAAGACATTATATTGCCTAATATAAGTAAAATTAATTTCTATATTATTTAACATTAACTGTATAAAACCCTGTGACAAGGTACTGCCTAGTAATCTAAAATAGTGACATTCTTACCTGTTCTTGTACAAAATCAAGGACGCCAACACAGTAAACTCTAGCTCCCAGCTCTCTGGATTTCTTTGCCTGCCCCAGAATAGAACAGAGGAATAAGCATTTTTGCATTCAATAGGCAACACCCAAGCTCTTCAGAATATAACACGCAGTTTCACCTAGCACTCACCTCTTTCTCTGCATACAAGGGGATCTGACCATCTAGCTTGCCATCTGTCAAGGCAATGATGATACTCGAAAACCTCGAGGCTCCTTGCTTCTCAATTTGCACATTTGCCTGAAAACAAAAAATATTTACCCAGCTTAAAACTACACCTGAACTTTTAACCAAGATGCATCTTCTAAGTGAATATAGCATCTGAAACAGTACTCAGCCTCATCTTCAAACCCATCTCCCGTGACAGTCCTCGGCCTCCCTTTAACTCACTACTAATAAGGAAATCATTCATCAGCAGATGAGAATTACAAACCAAGCTCCGTAGGCATAAAGGAAGTCTACCCATAACAGTGAAAGCTTAGATCCTCACCTCATCCCTCACCTTCAGGGCCTGAGTCTTTCTGCAAAATCACAAAGTACACTTTAACTGTACATCTCAAGAAAATATAAGCAGTTGGGAACTCCAGAATTAAGATAGCCCAGAATTATGACCATTTGTCTTGAAAATGCTTATCTGTGCAGTAAACTCTCCATAAGCACATGCTCTAGAAGGCACTGTTAGACTCACAGCCCTGCCAGGCTGTGTCCTGACTATTTACCATGTAATTGGCATGCTGTGTTAGCTGTTAAATTCATGACCAAGAACTGCTCTCTGTTGCAAAGGATCAAGTGACAGAAATTCCATGTGGCAGTTTTCTATGACGGCTGATCTTCTGCGTGGGATTTGCACAGTATCTGGGCAATCTTGGGACCACTTAGCAAACCAAAAATATTCGAGTGTAACAGACTGAGGCATACAATCAATCCATTTCTGTTACAGGTGGTTGTTTTTGTTATCCAAAGGGTGAGAACAGAGGATATTTTGATTCCAGGACGATGAGTAAAACCTACCTGTTTTAATCCTTCATGTATGTATGTGTCACCTGCTGGCTTTACCTCCTCCAAATCCTTAAGACCTTTCTTGATTTTCGCTCTGAAAACAAAAAGGTAAAAGACTGTTAGCATGATTTGAAGTGTGGAAGGGGGTTTATAGTTTATTGATGGGAAAATTAGTATTTGTCATAAAGCAGATCTGAAATTATAATCTGTAAAATATAGCATTTAGCTAAGATACCACGTGGAGACAGATTTTGGATTCACAATGGAAGTAGCCCTGCAGTAACATACACTTTAGACCTAAATAACACAATATGCCTCAGTGAGTCAAAGAGCTAGAATCAAGTAAAATGTTTCAGACTGAGCAGATACTCCAAAGAAGTGGCAACGCCTCGGCCTCAAATAGCCCAGTGGAAATTCTGTTATATTAAGTGTACTTTGCTCAATTAAACCAACTTCACTTCCAATCATGCTGCAATTAAAAACAGTAATCTCCTAAAACAGCAGTTCTATTTCTAGAGAAATCTTCCAGGTCAATATGCAGCTATTTAATGGGGTAGGACAGAACTGCAATAATTAAAATCTTCTCCCTTAAAAAATAAGTATCAATAATAGGCAAATGCAGCACTTGCACGACACCTCTTGTATCCAAGGAAAGGCACTAGGATTAAGGATAGTTTTTTAAATTTTTGGCTGTCACTACCTTTCCGTGTGACCTTTGATGAGACATCACAGAGGTCACAGTTCACTTATATTTAACAGGAGGATAAGGTTGTGCCATGATTTCTCAGGGGCCTATAAATAAATCCATCTTTGACTGCAAGATGCTCACTTAACTATGACCGTAAGACTGGAGAAGCTGGTAGGTAGCACAAAAGGAATTATTCCCAGTGAAATCAGTGTGAGCAGGGGAAAAAAGGGTGGAGAGACTTTACTGGAAGAATCAAATCTGGAGGTTCTTAATTCTTATGCAAGCAAAGTTCCAGTTAAGCCCATGGAAAGCTATTCTAGGAAACGACAAGTGAAAACTAAGTAGGGACAAAATTTGGGCCAGAATATATAGAACACTATAACAAATATAGGTGACAAAGAGGAAACCAGCAGGGGTGAGGAGACGGAGGGAAAATACATTGCAGGATGCGTGAAAGCTTTCCTTAGGGCACACAAAATGAGAAAGGATGCATATGCCGCTCTGCCTGAATGCCACCCACTAGTCATTTGTTCCACGGATGGGCTTCCTCTATGTTTAGAAGCTCTGTTCCAAAGTACAATCCATAGCTGTAATAAGCTCCCAATCACAGGATCAACTGATACAATCGGGGAGGGGGAGGAAAAAAAAAGAGAGAAATGTGGCAGTGGATATATGGAAGAGAACAAGTTATGTAAGATAATACAATCTGTTTGATCCAAATATTTTACATTCAGCATCTATAGAAACAACTTGAAACTGATTATGTATGAGCACAGATTATAAACCACATACTTAGTGCTTGCCAGAAATGAGTGGCAGCACATCACAGGCGTCAGCGTTCTGCTGCCAAGAAACAAGCAGGAACTGAAGTCCCGCTTTTCTGAAACAGATTTCATTTTGTAAAAATAGCTTTTGTACGATCAGTTCAGTTTTATTTATCTTAAATGCCTTGTGACCCGGTCACACAGAAATCTCTGGTGTTTCCAGGCCTCTGCCTACAAGGGGTTCCAGGAAAATCTTTGGCAGCGTGAGCTCTTTTAGCTGCATTTAATCAGTCACCATCTCTTTCCCTTGGGGCACATCTGTACTAGACAGCCCAGCCAGATGCTCTGAGTTGCTCAGGTACGAGTGAGCCCTGGTGTGATGTCAGAAGGCCAATATGGGTGCAGGACTTTGGGCCCCAGCAAATGAGCCCCACCAGACAGCAAGAGAGGTTAGTTTTGTCACGCTAAAACTCACACCCAGCTGGTTTGGAGGATGGGCACAGGAGCTCGTGTCTGCCTGAATCATTTTGATAACAGGGCTCTCTGTAGTCACCCAGCCGTAGCACTCAAGCCCTCATTCCTGCTCTTCAGTGCTCTCAAAACTCTCCTTTCTCTGGTTTCTGTCATATTTTCTTGTAACCACAAAAATCCACAGAGAAGGTCTGGTTTTAAAACTCAGCTGTCCTGAAATAACAGAGCCATGACCTCAGTCTGGGTGTCTGGCCACTGCTGCAGTACAGTTCTGTACGGTGATACAGGCTGAAAGGCCACTGGCTTTATGGTTTAAGTTAGACAAGGGAGGGAGGTGAAAAAAGCAAAACAAAATCAGCAACTTGCAGCCTGTCTGCGTTTGGGCTGAATGAGTACAAATTTAATATCTCTTCCCCCTTCAGCACATGTGCTGCATCGCATCCATTTTTCCAGAAAAGGCACATCTAGTTTTTAATAGCCGCTCTGCCTGTCCTCTCTTTTAAGCTTTATAGCCACTTCAGATAGTTCTTCCAGCAGCAGCCAGGCAAACACAACCATGGCCACAAGCTCTCCATCGTTTTGCTCTGTGGGTTCTTTTTAGCTAGTCCATGAACAGGGCTGCAGGTGAAATCCCAGCCCAGCTGAGGACAGGAGAGGCTCCGGCGGCAGCTTCTGCAGCACCCGCTGCTCTTACCTCTCTGGAGAACTCTGCTGTCTCTGTCTGGGAGAGCAGGACCTTCCAGCAGCATTAGACACCTCAACAGCCGAGGGCTTGTTTGCTGCAAGGGAGGCTGTGCCAACTGCTCTGAGGCATACGGGCCTACCTACAAACACTGCTCCCTGCACAGGCCCAAGTCTACCCTGAGCCTGTCTTGTACCTTCAGTGCCTCCCCAAAGCAGGGCACTGCAGAACCAAATTTAGAATTGAAAATGTTTAGTAAAGAGAGATTACAAAGCAGCCCGCTTTGCAAACAACTGAAGAAATCAATTTAACATAAATTAAAATATAGCAATCTCTCCTCACCTGAGCATGCTCCACTATTCAGATTTACTTTTAGGTCTAAATGTAACTATGTGCCTTTCCGAGTTTGAATTATGCCAAGCCAACTACCAGAGTTTACAGGAGAGAACACGCTCTCTGCAGATGGCTCTGTTTTGGCAAGCTTCTTGCACCAAAGCACAGGGTTGGCTCACATGACTGAGGCTCAAAATCCATAAATGTCTTGCTAGACTAGAGGTCTCTGTGCAACAAAGGAATAGTCAGTGAACTCCCCCAGACTGGACAAAAACAGTAAGGTACAGCTGGTCATGTGCCAGGGACCTAAGAGTCCTGTTTTTCCACCCTCATTAATGTAATCCTTCTTTACCTTCAACAGGAGTTTCACCTCAGCAGAGTCAGCAGGACTAGTCCTGGCCATGGTCAAATGCTGCAGAAGCAGTGGACAGAAACCTGAAATTCTGCTGGCCAGCATGCAGTTGGCCACAAGAGAATGCAGAAGATACTGTGCCATCTGGATGATACTGGTAAGTGTATCCACTTTTGCAAACAACTCGCTTCTCAAAACCAGCAGCAAAACTGAGCTGCAAATGTGAACGCACAAATCTTTGTTTACCACTTAGCATATAGTTTCCAGCTCAACTTCACGGGGAAACGTGTATCTCTAAAATGGGATATAACCATTGTGAGAAGTCTTTTCCATGTGGGTGTTATTTTTATTCTACGTAGTTATAATAGCAGTGTGTGTACTGTGGTTAACAGTGACTTCTGTTTCCAGCTATTCACATAGCACTATTCACAGTCAGAAAATATTTGGTAATCTGGGGGCTACAGTGGTATGGTGAGAGTTTCTTTGTATCCACAGCTTTATTATACAGTAAAAACCAGCAAGAACTTTGTGCAAACAATTAGAAGCCTCAGGCTTTCAAAACAAAAAAGACTTCTCTGCTTTGAACTAACTGCTGGGAATGAATTGTGGTTTCCTGACTTTTGCGAATTAGGGAAAAACATCCCTGCAAGTCCAAAACGCACATAAAAAAACCAAGGCCATAATATCCCATAATCACACACACATACACACCCATCCCCAAAACTGCACTGTACTGAGCATCCTCATCTTCTGTTTGGAACAAAGGGAGTTAGACATGCTAAGTCAGTTCCTCTGTTGACTATTTTAATATTTAAAAGGACAGCTGTTCTAACTGTCTCTGTCCCATTCTTACCTATGTACATGTGGTCACAGTTACTACTGTCTCCTCCTTCATTCTCCTTATAATTCCTCCTAAACAATAAGGGTAGTAATTTCCTTTCCAGTACCACACTCACAAAAGCATCAGCAAACCTTGCACTAAAGAAAAGTCCCACAAAGGAACTCACTAGAACTCAAGAAGGTTCTTCCTATGCTTTAAACGAGGCTTCTGAGAAAAACATGTTTCTTTCCATGGCTTAGAGTACCACAGACGTGGTATGAAAAAGGCGCTTGTGTTTCCATGGCAGGGTTCTGGAGTCCTGCCCAAGCGTTCCAAGTGGTCTGCGTGCTATCAGGGCTGACTCTCCACGCTTGATAAGGAACAGGCCACTGACAAGGGATTAAGGGCCTATTGAAATCAAGAGAAAGGATCTCATTGACTTCAGCAGTCCACAGAACAGGCTTAAGTGTCCTCCCCTGACCTCTCTCAAGCCATCTGGAAAAATGGCTTAAAACCTTGTCTTTCCCCGCAGACAGCAGATCTGGTATCCACGTCCGGGTGGGGGGAAGCGAAAACTTGGCTGTTCTCAAGTCAGACCACTTTTTAAAATGCTAAAACAGGAGGGGCTTAGAATTGGGTCTTCAGACACCCTGTTTCTAGGATGTCAGCGTACATTTCTGTAGAGTGACACATTTGTCTGTTGCCAACGGCAGGTCTCTTCATTAAGTCTTGTACTTGCTATTATGTATCATTTAAAAAAAAAAAAACACACCCCACAGAGTAAACTGACTATGGCAGACCACATGTAGTATTGACTCTTTAAAAGGAGCAGAAAGGAAAACTACCTCACTTCCACCCTGCCACAGTTCATTAAAATGATTCCTAAATGGTTTATCCACGTGTTCAAAATGCAAAATGCTGTGCAGCGTGGTTAGCTTCTGGACAGAAGGGAGAGAGAGAGAGGAGGTCGTGTTGGTTCTGACCAGGCTGAAAGGATACTAAAGGACTCTGATGACAGTGCGACTGTCCTCTGCTGAAAGGACCCATTCCACAAGAACATTTTCCAATTCCTTTGATTTTAGTAGTTAATTTTGCAAGAATCTCTTCGCTACCTCGTTCTCCCCTTCTGTTTCCCTGCACCTATCCTTGACCTGTCCTAGCTGCCAATCCTTAATTGCTTTAGAAATCAGAGTGAGCAGCCTCGAATCCCATTGCCTTTGAAAACATCAAGTGAAAGGAAGAGATCAGGCACATCTATACGTCATCACAGTGCCAGAAAGATCTCACACCTTTCAGGTGACACCAACTCCACTGTCTAAAAGCGATTTTGATGTCATGGTTTGAAAATACAAAATGAAACACCTACCTTACACGAGATTACGGGAAACATTAATTTACCATCATATGCTTTACCTAGATATGAAAAAATACCAAAAACTTATCTACAGACATTGCTTTGCAAAAGTAAATCAAGAATCACTTCTCCCGCTGTGCCAAGGAAGATGCAGAGTCACGCAGAGATGGAACCATTACTTGTAGCTGTTCTGCGAAGCAGTGGCAGAGCACACATCAAGAATTTATTTCCCCTTGTTCTTTTCCTTCCTTTTTCACTAGGCTGTCCATTGATATGTTCACAAAATTAAATCCAGCTCTGCACAGAGGCTTCAAGACTGGCCACCACTTAAAGGTATCAGTTATTGTTCAGTATCTGTTGCTCTCCCTCTGATATAATAAGAGCTCTTGGCGGGGAGAAGGGAGAGGGAGAATTAAAAAAGCAGAGCACTAACCTGTCTCCAGTTAATGGCATAATGACGTGTGCCTGGGTGGAAAACACGATAAACGATAATCTCATCTTGGGGCTTTTAAAAAAGGGAAAGAGAAAAAAAATACATTTTAGACAGATGAAGAGAAAGAAACAGTGCCTTCCAGCTGATTCATCTCTAAAAAAGTAGCATGACAAACTCAGAATATGTTTTTGTTTTGGTGACATAGAGTTGAGACACTTAAGATCAACTTCCATAAAAGTATCCAGGGAAACGCCATTATAAAAAGCAATACTGTATGAATTTATTTTATTAAGGAATTCAATCTTTTTTTGAAGAAGCACACCTGTCTCTTCCATCAAGATTATGAGGAATTATATCCAACTGTCAGTGGAAAATGCATGAGAACTCATGCTCTGGAAGCCCAAGACAGTCCTAAGGTAAGTTGTAACAACATCTCTCCTACATGCTTTTAATTTTTTTCATGACAATTTCAATATATTCAGTAATTTTATATTTCACTGTATATGTGTATCAACATTAAATAATCAGGCTAATGTTCGTAAAGACATAACACTTGTAAAGATGAATGACCATACATTTTCAGTTCACTTATGTCAATGATGCAACTTAGAATTATTGACATCATGGAAGCGTAAGTACTGGGCAACTCTTTGCACAGAACTGCACAGATCTCAGATTTAAGATCCAGTCTTGCAGTCTCTCTGTTAAGGCTCTGAATAGAAAAATCTGAGCTGCTCTACATTAAATTATAATCTAAACCATGGGATTATCAGTCGTCTTAGTTGCTGCAAGCAGTTGCCAAACAAAACCCACGCATTGCAATCCCAGTCTCTGGTTTACATCACCACCTAGTCCAAGTAATGTGAGACTTCCCTCTTTGAGATGCAACTCTCTGTGCGTAATAACCTCAAAGTTACGATTTAACTAACTTGTCTTTAGGACAACCACAAAGCTGTCCTCCTCACAAGACATCCCCTTTCTGTTCCACTCCTGAGCACTCAGACCCTGTGACGACGGAGGAGGATCGTATGAACGCACCTGACAGCGCTGCCAGGCACAGGCCTTTCGGAACCCAGACAAGCAGCATGCAGCGCTACTACTGCAAACATGCACATTGCAGACAATCAAACTGGAGAGCAGATGCGCTGCCATGAATTAATTCTTCAGGTGAGGAGTGAAGGAAACTGCTACCAATGGGTTCTTTGCCTCCTTCCCACAACTACTCTCTTCAGATTAAGAAATGGCAAGGTCAAAGGACTCCATGCCCTCTTCTCAAAGTGTACTGAGGCCTGAAGGCAGGACAAAGCCTCATCAGCCTTCAGGGGCACGCCAGCCCCACCAGGGAAACGTGGGGAGATGTACTGTTCAGGCTCCCACGAGAGCCCAAACAACCCTCGTGCTGTGAAGGGTTTGTGCCACGGAAGGCTGAGCGCTCAGCACCCGGACATGGAGCGAGATGGTGACAGGTTGGACTGGCTGGCTCTGCGCCATAACTGATCCTCCTTCGCTGTGAAAGGTCAGCAGAGTGACTTGCCAACTCACTCGCTTTATTTCAGCTAATGCAGCCAGACCACTACACAACAACTGTTGCAAAAGGGAGCGTCATTTGGCTGTGAAAGATGATGAACTGAAAGAGTTACACTGCACAAGCACCACCCTTTCAGCGGGGGCAAATGTATTTTTTCACCACTCACTGAAAAGAAGCACTGCTTTAGTACCCTCAGGCTCTTTTTTTTTTTTTATTCTGGAGTTTACAAAATAACTTTCAAAAGCTTGTGTCATAGATTTTCTTTTTACAAGATGAATGTAAGCAATATTTAATCATGCAAGCCTAATTGTATCCCTTTCCTAGCAAGCCAAGATTGTAATTGCCCACTGCACTTCATTTTTCTTAGTAAAAACTACCACACCATCAATGTCTCTGTCTTTGGGGGGGGCTTCCTTTGTTTTATGGTGTTTTGATTTTTATTAAAGCAAAATGCTGCATCCCAGTAATCCCCAGCTGTTTGTACAGAGTACTGTTAGCCAGTATTTACAACAGCCGTTTCTGTGGCAGCAGCACTTGCTAGACAACACGGCTAGCCAGTTACAAAGTTGATTACATATATGTGCAACAAATATAGTGTTAACATGGCGTAAATTTCCTGTACATTTCAGCTTGAAAGATACTCCCTTCCTTTTGCCCTGCACCATATATTTACATATATATAGACATGTATTCCCATGGCCCTCTTTATATAGGTGTTTAAAAGCAATATACACGAAGTACTCTATCAGAAATGAGGCACGTGGTTTATGGAAAAAAGTTTTAAAAAATCATTAAATCACATCTGAGAGTAATTTTAGAGATTAAGTATTTAAAGATGCATCTTTACCACCTTTTTATTGAGCTCCCAACATGAGACGAAGTAAAAGTTTCCAACATTTTCCAGCAATTTGGGCGCTAGAAGCCAATCTCTGGACATGTTTGTGAAACTTATCTACTGCGCTTACAAAAGCATGGGCTTTTTTTTTCCAACATATCCCAGTATTACAGAAGTCACAAGGAGCAAAACGCACCTCACAAATCTTTCTGTCAGCTGATTTACAAAATCAAATATTTCGTGCCAGTTCTGTGCTACACTCCCAGACCTGAAAGGAAAACACAAGCACATCAGCAGGCCTTATTTAAGGGAAGAAGGTAAGGTGACAATCTCAGTGAGAAATTACACGACACAGGACTATTTTTTTTTCTAATTACTTCACGTTGCCACCACCCCCGCTCACGGCGGTGCTCGCATGTGACTTTTGTCACGGTTTCTCGAGCTAAGGCATGGCAAAATGCATACATCAAACAGCACCCTGCAGTGAAAAACACCCCGACAGCCCCTCCGCGAGGCCCAGCGGCGCGGGTCCCCGCTCCCCCGCACCGCCAGGGCGCCGGTGGCGATCCGCGCGGCGCAAACTTCCCCGCACACACACCGACCGCCGCGGCGGAGGAGGGGCGGCAGATGCCGCCGGCCGCTCGGGCTGCCTCACCAACGTCCCCCCGAGCACTGGCGGTCCATGTCCCTTCACTTAAACCCTCTTCACCGCGAACTTCACCGTTTCCACGAACGCGGTGCGGGCGGGGGGGGGGATCGAACCCAGCCCTCCCCTCAGCGAGGCCACAAAACTTCCCGCCCGCCTCCCCGCTGTGAGGCGGCCGTTACCCCGAGCCCCCCGGCTCCCCACGCACCGCGGCGGTGGGCGGCCGTCAGCCCGGAGGGGCCGTTAGCCCGGGGGGGCCGTTAGCCCGGGGGGGCCGTTAGCCCGGATCGGCCGTCAGCCCGGATCGGCCGTCAGCCCGGGGGGGCCGTTAGCCCGGCGCCCCCCTCAGCGCGGTCCCCTCAGCGCGGTCCCCTCAGCGCGGTCCCCTCAGCGCGGCCGTTACCCCCCGCGCGCGCGGCCCCCTCAGCGCGGCCCCCTCAGCCCCGCGCGCGCGGCGCCCCCTCAGCGCGGCCGTTACCCCCCTCAGCGCGGCCCCCTCAGCCCCGCGCGCTGCCCGAACAAAAGCGGCGCCCGGAGCAAGGCGGCGGCGCCCCCCCGCGCCCCCCGTACTTGTCCAGCACGAAGTACATGTCGAAGGCGCCGTGGCACGACGGCCCCTCCGGGGCTGGGGCGGCGGCGGGCAGCAGCAGCGGCAGCAGCAGCAGCAGCAGCGCCGGGCCGCGCGGGGCGAGGCGCCCCCGGGGCACGGGCCCCGCCATGGGGCCTCGGGGCGGCGGCGGCGGCGAGAGGACGCGGGGGCCCGGCGCTGCCGTCCTGCCGCTCGGCGGGCGCGGGCGGTGCTCAAGTGGCCGCCCCTCGCCCGCCGCCGCGGCTCGCCCGGCCCCGGGCCCGGCCCTCCCCGCCCGTCAGCGGCGGCGCCTGAGGCGGGGGCCGGGGCCGGGCGCGCCCCTCCGCGGCTGTGCGGCGCGGCCCGCCCCCTCACCGCCCGCGGCGCCGGCAATGGCGTCCCCGCGGCCTGCGCCGCTCCCCGCGCTGCCGCCGCAGGGAAGGGACAGGCGGAGGGGAGCGCGTCGGAGGCGCCGGGGGTGGCCGCGCCGCGGGGCCGGGGGAAGCCCACCCGAGGGACGGTCCTGGGGAGCAGGGACGTCCCCCGGCCTGCCCGGGCTCAGCTCTGTTTGTGCAAAGTTTCAAAGCCCGCAGGAGCCGAGGGGACTGATTGCGACACGCTAGGAAGATGTTATTCCACGCTGACAATGAAAAGGGCTAATTAAAACAACACGCGTGGCTCTCTCAGCTTTCCGTGCTTGGGGAGGGCAGGCAGCTTCCCTCTTAGGGTCCCCTAAACCGCTTCCCCGCTGGGGTTTGACACTCAACCTATCCATTAAGTCAGTGTGTGTCCAGTATCCCTCTGAGGAGATTTAACCAGGAACCTCCTGGGATCCTTTTTTTTTTATTTTTTAATAAACCTCTGCCAGGGGTGCTGAATGTTGAGCATGTTTCTAAGTCAATAGCCAGCTGAAAGCTGTCGCAATCCCCGTTCCAGCCATTCACGTTAGCCATTTTCTCTGCGTTAGAACCCGGCTGCGATAGATCCAAACTGTTGCTCTGGGACTGTGCACGTGGTAACCACCAAAACGCACTGATTTACAATAGACTTTGCAAAACTAAATATAGAGCAAACATTTGGTTCGAAGCATAAGCTGGATCCTTCTCAGTGAACATGAGGCACTGTAGAAAGCATCACTTTATGCTGCAAGAATATTATCTTTCTTTTCTGTCTGGTTTCAGGTTTTTCATGGAGAGCTCAAACATACTTAATACTCTTAAAATACCATATGAAGGCTAAAAGGATGCGTGAATTTTCTGTGAATAAAAATGCTAGTCATGTGACAAGCTGCATAAACCAAAATTATCCTGTAAGTATATTTTAAAATAAATGTCTACCCTCTATTTCTTTGTCTCCTTTCGGGAGTTTTCTCCACGAGCACTATGTGACAAGCAACTAAGAGGAATTGAAATAAAATGGATTATTCTTTTTTTCACCACTTGTGTGCCCAGTGCTTTGCTTTAATAGCATCTACTTTGAGCAGCTTTACTTTACAGCAGCCTGCATTCACCAGTACGACACATGGAAGCTCAAGACACAGGGCTTCAAATGAGGACCTCGGGAGACTTCAAATGAGGACCAGACTCAGAGTTCTCTCTCCTAACATGTTAATTTCCATTTTACTAGCCAAGTAGTGTGCTAGAGCTCTCCCCAGCCTGTCTCCCATCACAACATCAGTCACAGGAGCAATGAGTCAATAAGACTGTCCAACTGTGGAAAGATAAAACACAGATCAGAGGTGCCCCATGCCTCATGACAATAAAAACCCAACATGTTTCCTGCAGAATCTGACAGTTCTGGCTTGTGATGGAAGTGGTCAGAGAGGGAGAAATCTACCAAGACAACAATCCCCCAGAAATTACTGATTTCCCCCATCACCTGCCAAATAAATTATTCACGAGTCAGCATGGCTTTGTGACTGGCAGTAAACTGTCATGGCCTTGTGGCTTTTATTAAATTAATGTTTTATGGGGCACTTTAGAGGATATTACCTGGAACCCTACCATTTGTTCCCAAGATGCTCTCCTTTTTTTTTTTCTTTCCTCTCATAGTAACGGTCTCATTTCTTAGGCTGACCATCTTATTTACATTTCTCTTTCAGCAGTCACTGCTCTGTTGCCTGATTTTAATTTGTCGAGAGTTCCTCATGCAAAATTACATGGGGTTAGAACTCAGTCCTAACCTGCACATCTTAGTCTACCAGTGACTGAAAGTTTCAGCTGCACAAACACAACAGAATTGTTTTTTTAACTGAGCCAATGACCTAACAAGGATCATGTGGCTCTCACAGGCCATGTAGGTGAGTCAGACACACTGGCTGCTCCAGAAAGGATCTTAAGGCTCTTCCCTCTGCAAGAGGAGCTGGGAAACTCACAGTCAAAGGCAGCCTGCCGGAGAGCTTTCATTTCATCCCATTTCCTGCTGCCTTTGGATGGTTTCCTGCGGGCACGGTGCTCTGACCTGACACATCCATGTCAGGATGCCTTCCCCGCGCCGCTCCGCATGCAAAGCCAAGCCTCGGTATGATGCAAGTTGGACATTTCACAGAAGTCCATGGACCAACAGTGATTTATGTCAGCCGAAGATCTGGCTCATGAAGTTCTTAATGTCTTTGAGCTAGCAAGGCTAAAGGGTAAGTAAGCAGTATTTTACAGTCCCCGTGGATGCACAAAACACGGAAGATTAAGGACCGAGCAGCCTGTGCTTTGCCAGAGACCCAACAAGAGCGAAGGCTGATAATCCATTACATCTCAGAAACACCGTGCAGCGCCGCCTCTCCCTCTCTCAGCAGGGCAGGCTTTCTGGGGGTTTCCAAAACAAGCTGTTCAGCCTCCAGAGCCTCACGAGCCCGCCCCAGCCCTCCGAGCGCTGGCCTCGCCTGGGAGTACGTGTCCTGCTATCCAGCTGTTGGAAATTCTGCTTCAAGCGCACGTGACCGGCCGCGTTTGGAACGAGCTGCCCCTGCCAGTTGGGATCTGTGGCAGCCAGGGTTTGCTCTTTTCTTGTTTCCAAGTGTGTGAATTCCTCTCTTAGCCTGTGGTTTCTGCTGAAGTAGCAGATAAATCTCGCCTATTTTGCCGGAGTGGTTGGATGAGGGGAGATAGGCACAGAGGAGGTACCGGGCAGCAGCTCGTGGCTGTTTACACGTGCTTGGCTTCATTCGCACCAGGGCCCCGGGGCCTCCTTTCCCAGTTCTCAGAACTCATTAGATTTCTCTCTCCTCTTTCCCCTCCTCCTCCACCGCCCGGGCGCTGAGTCAGGCCTGGCCAGCAGCTCCAGCCCCAGTGGGATGGGCGTCTTTCCTGCGCACCCACCACCACGGCAAGCGCAGCGTGGCTGCCCTGGCCACTGTTTGTACACAAACCGCCCAGAAAACAGACTCATGGAGCTGGGTGGAGAAACACTGTGAGATGGTCCTTAAATGGGACCCTCGTGCTGCTCCCTCTGGTGCCCGTGGAGATGCTTATAGCCGAGGAGCTGGATGGGGTGTCCGTAGCTCGCCAGTGCAGAGAAAGAGCTCGTGTTGCAGCAGCAGGAGGGAACTCCTTGTGCTATTACCTGCATCAAGGGACCGAGGCCAGCTGCAGACCTCTGCCCCAGCACAGGGCCAGTCTCCTGCTGGCTCTGGCCATTGGCAGGAAAACAGCGTTTGTGCTTCTTTGAGAATCCTTTTCTTCTGCATGCAGCAAATACAGATAATTAAAGGAAGGTGTTAGCTATTCCAGAGCAGGGAAAGCTGTGGTCTTTTAAAACAGAACTCTTAAATGCAGCTTAAAAATAACCCAGCAACAGAAGCAGAAGTTTTCACGTGGAAGGTTGACACACAGATGAACATAAGTTTACTGCCAAGATTTACTGCAGAGAAAATAGTAAACAGTACAGTTTACAACACATGTGGGATTATACAGCTCCTTTGTTTTTGTTCAGCACTTGCAGATGATTTCGCCACATGTTGTCCCTTAGGATCCACCCACTCCCACCTTCTTTTCGGCCCAGGCTGGTTGGGAAGACCTCAGGCACAGTGCATTTGTGCCAAACCGGACTCAGCGTATTTCAGAAGTAAGTGGTTGGAGCAAAAAGTCAACCTGTGACTTCAGTGTAGCCTGGCTGTGAGCCTGGCCTTGCCCTTGGGTACTTCTTAATGCTGCGGCAGAAAGATGGGGTGATGCTGATGTGAGCCCTTGAGCCGGTCCAGCTTAAACCAGCATTTGGTTCAAGGCAGATCACAGGGAAATATTTTTCTTCTCCCATCGCAGGACACAAACAACACGTGGAAGCCTCGTGCTTTGCAGAAGGAAAGAGAAACCAGAGTGACTCCAGGAGTTAGTACGCAGTAGGTATTCAGGAGCTGCCTCCTGGAGCATCAGTGATACAAATCCTTTTTCCCCTTTACAGATGTAGCCTTGTGGTCTGTGCTCATTCTGCAAATTAGTGTATAAATGAATAAATAAAAGGGATAACATTAAGTAGCACAGGAACTCTCATGTTAGTGTGAGCATGTATCATCCAGATGGAAAGTATCCGTCTAGACAAATCTGGGAATTATGCAAGCTCAGAATTCCTGGATGACCATTCCTTTCCAACATCATTAAACTGTTTGCAATACCCACTGAAAACACACACACACAGGAAAAGAAATGAAAAAAAACCCTCTCAACTAGGAAACCTAAATATTAGCAATCTGTTGGGTGAGAGAGGCTATGAATGTGAGAATACAGTGGTGTCACTAATCTCTCTCTCTCTCTCTCTCTCTCTCTCTGTGTGCCCACTGGACCATTAGTTGCCCAGATGGGCCAGGGGTGATGATTGGTGCTCATTCCTGGCCTCAGCAAAGGTGGAGAAGGTTCCGTTGTTCTTTGGCATGGTTATCTGCTGGCTCGTTCCCTTCATGGGCCACAGAGCTGTTGGTTTCCACTTTTGCAGAGCTGTTTGTTCCCACTATGCTCAGAGGAGCAGAAGGAATGAAAACAAAGAAGGAAAGCTGGGCTGTCCTGGTGCAAACCATCAGAGAATAAAAATATCCCTCTTGGCCTGGGAGAGCAAAAAAAAAAAGTGTGATAGAGAACATGGAACAGCAGCTGAGCCCCGGGAGCCGCCGCTGGCTCAGCGCAGCGCCGAGGGATAGCTCAGGCTGGGATTTTTAGCACAACTCTAGAGTTGTAGTGACCCTTTTTGGTCTTCTCGGGAAACAACGGCCCAACTAGAGCAGAGGGAGGGACGAAGTAGGCAGCACGCTCCCTGAAGAGCAGTGCATCCCATAAAAAGGACAACACATCTCTGAGTAGTATGTGAAGGGCCGGGGGGGAAAGCATGAGCAGGTACGAAACAGGTCATGGTCCTACAGCCATCCAGTTTGCAACAGTTTTATCATTGACTCTAGGGGAAAAGGATCTCAAACCCCTTCTAGGGTGTTTTCAAACAGAAATGTAACTTTTGTTCTATTCGGGGTTATAGTGGTTAAAAAGTGACCAGTGTCTGTCTAGCCTGACCTCTTTGGGGCTGGAAAGGAGGAGAATGTTATGCTGTGAAGTCAGTCTTGCCTTCCTAGACCTAGGAGAGAAAGATAAAAGAACAATTGGGAAGATAAATGATAAAATAATTGCTTATCCCACTGTTTGGGGTGAAATTAGGTGAATATTTATGCCAAGGCAGCCTTGCAGGGCCAGCGAGCTGCAGCAGGACTGCCCCGAGCCGCTGCGGGATCAACCGCCTGAAAAGCAGATGTGCCAATTTCCTGTGCTTGATTATGATGGGTCCTAATTACGCCAGAGCTGTGGCAATGTCCTTTCTTATGTACGACTCTTAATTTTGTTTCGTGAAGTCATCTGCGCATCGTCCTTCCGGCGTGCGGCCGCGGCAGAGGGACAGTCACGCAGAGCTTTGTGCCGGACTTTGGGGTTTGGCACTCACTGGAGTTTGCAAATGGAGTGTTTATTTATCTTATTTATTTATCTTATTTATTTAGATAGGGGCTTTTATAAGTTTCGGAGGGGCTTTTGGGAAGGGTTTTTTTTCTTTTTGGCAGCTTTTTTCTTGCGTGACGTTTTGAGGAAGGATCTCAGGGGGTTGGGTGTTTATTTTTTTTAATTTTCTCTTGTTTTCCTCCCCCCAGCAGCTCTTTGTAGGATTTGTTATTTATTTTTTTGTGCAGGTTCTGCTTTCGGCAGGTGGGGGCCGCTGCCCTGGTTGCTTCTGTGGCCACCTGCAGCCGAGAGCAGCTGTTTGGTGTTCCCTGATTGCGGGTCTGTGGCTACAAAGGCTGAGCCCTGGGAGCCTCTCTTGTTTTGCTGGGTATCACCTGGGGGGGGCATGCTGCTGCTGGGGAGAGGGAGCCAGGCTCCTGGAGCTCTGCATGGGGAGAAGGAGAGAGGGCATTCTGCCCCTTCACTCTTGTGAGACCCCCCCTGCAGTGCTGCATTCAGCTCTGGGGCCCCCAACAGAAGAAGGACATAGAATGAGTCCAGAGGAGGCCACGAAGATGCTCAGAGGGCTGGAGCTCCTCTGCTGTGGAGACAGGCTGGGAGAGTTGGGGCTGTTCAGCCTGGAGAAGAGGAAGGCTCTGGGGAGACCTTCTAGCACCTTGCAGTACCTGAAGGGGCTACAGGAAAACGGGAGAGGGGCTTTTTACAAGGGCATGGGGTGATAGAGAGAGTCCAGCGCAGAGCCACGAAGATGATTAAGGGAGTGGAACATCTCCCTTATGAGGAGAGGCTGAGGGAGCTGGGTCTCTTTAGCTTGGAGAAGAGGAGACTGAGGGGTGACCTCATTAATGTTTATAAATATGTAAAGGGCAAGTGTCATGAGGATGGAGCCAGGCTCTTCTCAGTGACATCCCTTGACAGGACAAGGGGCAATGGGTGCAAGCTGGAACACAGGAGGTTCGACATAAATATGAGAAAAAACTTCTTTACGGTGAGGGTGACTGAACACTGGAACAGGCTGCCCAGAGAGGGTGTGGAGTCTCCTTCTCTGGAGACATTCAAAACCCGCCTGGACGCGTTCCTGTGTGATATGGTCTAGGCAATCCTGCTCCGGCAGGGGGATTGGACTAGATGATCTTTCGAGGTCCCTTCCAATCCCTAACATTCTGTGATTCTGTGACAGGACAAGGGGGAATGGTTTTAAACTGAAAGAGAAGAGATTTAGGTTAGATCTTAGGAAGAAATTCTTTCCTGTGAGGGTGGTGAGACACTGGCCCAGGTTGCCCAGAGAAGCTGTGGCTGCCCCCTCCCTGGCAGTGTTCAAGGCCAGCTAAAGGGTCTGGAGGGTCTGATCTACGAGGAACGGCTGAGGGAGCTGGGGGTGTTTAGCCTGGAGAAGAGGAGGCTCAGAGGTGACCTTAGTGCAGTCTACAACTACCTGAAGGGAGGCTGTAGCGCAGTGGGAGTCGGCCTCTTCTCCCGGGCAACCAGCGCTAGGACAAGAGGACACAGCCTCAGGCTTCGCCAGGGGAGGTTCAGGCTGGACATTAGGAAGCATTTCTTTTCAGAAAGGGTCATTAGCCATTGGAAGGGACTGCCCAGGATGGTGGTGGAGTCACCATCTCTGGATGTGTTTAAGAAAAGACAGGACAGTTGAGAGGGTGGTGTCAGGGCAACGGTTGGACTCGATGATCCCAGAGGGCTCTTCCAACCTGATTGATTCTGTGATTCTGTGGATGGGGCTTGGAGCAACCTGGTCTGGTGGAAGGTGTCCCTGCCCATGGCAGGGCGTTGGAACTAGATGATCTTTAAGGTCCCTTCCAACCCAAACCATTTTATGGGTCTATGAATCTGGAGGCTTGCAGAGCAGGGAGAGGTAGAAATGCTGCTTGCAGGAGATGGGGGCTGTCTGGGGCTTGGTGTCCAGCTGGCACCTGGCTGTCCCTGCCCTGGGGCAGAGGGTGCTGCTGGTGAGGCCCCAGCTGCCCCGAGGAAGATGCAGCGCTGGCACGGGGCTGGCTGTGGTCTGGCCTGTGGGAGCCCCATGGAGGGAAGAGCTGGAGGAGAAGGAGGGGTTGGGGCTGTGCAGCACCAGGAGGAATGGACAAGGAGATGCCAGACCCTTTGTGGAGGTTTTGTGGAGTCCTGCCTGCAGGTAAGAGCAGGGGCATGTGGGATGAGGGCTGGCTGGTGGTGGTGCTGCTAGGAGAGGTGGATGGAGGCTCCAAAGTGGGGCTGGTTGGCAGCTGGGGCAGGGCTCCCTCTCTGCTTGCTGGTTTTGGTGCCCACTGCCCTGACAGCGAGGGAGGGAAAAAGCACTGTGGAGTGAGGCTCTGGGTGCTGAGCATGTGGGGCAGGGTGCTGTGTGCTGGAGAGGCCCTGGGAGGAGAAAACAGCTCAGGTGGATGCTCGCCTTAAAGGCCATGAGCAGGTCCCTGTGGCATGTCAGGCGTGTGAGGAGCAGAGCAACCCTGTGTCCCTGCTGGTCCGGGATGCTGTGTGGGCACCTGAGAGGGAGAGAGTGCTGCAGCGGATGGGTAGGGGCCCTCCAGGAGAGGCACAGGGAGGAAGGGGAGAGGGGTTGCCCCCAGGCGCAGGAGTGGTTGGAGGTGGGGAGTTACTCGGGGGACTGGGGGACAGGCTGGCTGTGTGCCTGTGGCTGGGCTAGTTACCAGCTGAGCCACGCTGGTTACTCGGGTGTATGTCAGCTGTACTTGCTCTGTTCCTGTGAGTAGCTGGGATGATGGGTTTTTGTGCACTGGTGTGACTGTACTGGCCTTCAGAGCAGAGTGAGGTGGTGGTGTATCATAACTGACTGGTGTTTAAATTTGCATGAGTCTGGATTACCCTTTCCTCAGTTTGTCAACACTAGAAAAAAAAGTTAAAGTTGTACTATATAGGAAGTAGTGCTCATGTCCTTTTTTCTGTAATTCAAGAGATTATCCTTTATTTCCTCTCTCTGCTTGGGCTGTTACGGTAGCTAGAGGTGGAGCAGTGTTGCCTGGGGTTGCAGATCTCATTTCAAGCAGTGGTGTTGGCAGAGCAGTGAATACAGTTATCTACTGTGGACAGGCAGGGTAGTGTCTCTTCACCCAGAAATGTGCAGATGAAGCAGCTTTGTATGGGTGTCCTGGTTTTGTGGGGATAAAGTTTACAGAATCCCTTTTCTGTTCTGTGTTGCTTCAGTGTGTGCCCAGCTGTGGGCTGGTGATCAGGGCCATCAACAGTTAAACCCAGGGCAGGTGCCCCACAGGTGTGTTCTATAGTATCAGCCTCAGGGTCGCTATAAATGGGAAAGCTGCTGGGGGTGGGGGCTCTTGGCTCTCTTCTCCCTCTTTCTTCTTTTCCTCTTCCTCTCTTCTCAACAGTTACTGTCCCTGGAGGGTCTTACCTCCACTCTGTGCGCTGAGTGTAACTTTGTCTTTTGTATTACAATTTATATTGTTTTCCTTAATTTATTAAATCTGTTTAAATTTCAACTCCCTCCTTTTCCCCATTCCCTTTCTCAGCTGGGGAGGGGTCTTGGCTGATAGAACAACTGGTGATTGTTTAACCCTGTGTGTGGGCTAAACAGAGATGATGGGCTGCTTGTTTTCTGTGCCTTGGAAATCCTAACTCTGTTAGTCAGGGCTAGGGCTGAATGTACCTCTGTAGATTGGCTTATCAGGATGTAGAAGGTGGCATACTTAGCGATGGTTTTGGGGAATGTTTATGGTTGCCATATAGTAATAGTCTCAGGAAAAGAGCTAGGGTGCTAAACTGTCGTCCTGATGTGGCTGTATTTTATTGTTAATGTTGAATTGTTGTGGTCTCTTGGCTGAAAAAAAAAGCATAATAAAGTAAATGCTTCGTTCAGCAAAGCTAGGTAAGATGCAGAATAGCTCGTGGTACCAAGGGTGGCCCTCTTGGCATGCCTCGCCAGTGTTTCTGGAGAAGTAAGGCTGACCTTATGGTTAAGGCTCTTTCTCTTCGTTACAAGACCATCATAGCAGAAGATACCTGTAGTGAAGCACATTCAGAGAGGGAGGAGTTTCAGTTCCTGCTAAGGATGTGCAGGTAAGATACAGTTTGACTCACTGGCTAACTCATTTCCTGAGTTGGAGATGGTGATGAGTCAGTGTGTGCTCACCTGGGCAGCTCATGGACACCTCACCGTGACGTGAGCAGAGATGCCTTGTGGCACAGACAAGCTGTGGTTTCATATGCCCCTTGGCAGTTCCCTGCCAGTCCTGTGGTCGCCCATCTCCCTCTGCTCAGTGGTGTTTACTTGTTTTTCTGTTTGTTCATGTAGGCTTTCGTGCTCCCCATCTCACAAGAAGTGTTGGAGCCAGCTGCACCTCAGGGAACGAATCAGTCACAGTGGGCTTGGAAAGGTACTTGGTGCTCACAGAGCAAAAGAAATGGGAGATGCTGTCAACTGGGCAAGAGCAGGCAGGTGGATCAGTTGAACAGGGCTCATTTGGGACTAGTCTGGGATTAGACTCATCCCCTTGCTCTTTCCTGTTGTGCCCTTAGCCATACAGTTTGCATGGGAACTCATTGCCAGTTAGACGTGTGCCAGCAATGTTCCTCCCTTCCAGGAACGCATGGCAATCTCTGCACGTGTTTCCAGCATCTCCCTTGTTATCAGTACTTGAGCACTTGCTAAGGCTGAAACTGTGTTAAAAGGTGGTCAGTTCTGCAGAGTTTGGCTGGGAGAGGTGAATCGTGTGCACCCCTGTGTATGCAGGGGGGACTGAAGTGTGGTTATGGCATCACCTTGTTGAACCTGACCTGTCCCAGATGGTAAACATCCACAGTGAGTTAGCCTTTCTGGGTGAAGGAAAGTAAGGAAGTAAGGAATAACCCCTCAAATCACATCCTATAAATCAAACCCTACTGATCTCTGCTCCATGAGCCATGCCACAGGGACCTTGTCAGTGAAAGATGCAGGGAGTCATCACCTTGCTGCCTAGCTCATGGGAAATCATTTGTGTCCCCTGTCTGAAAAAACAGTTGTCTTCTGTCCTTGTTTGGCTGAGGTGGGACTGGCTGAGCACACAGTACCCCCTGTCCAGATGGGGCAAGCGACAGTACTGCGAGGTGTGGTGTTAATATTAACTTCTCCATATTCATTTATAGCCGAGTGTCCCAGTGTGGTCACTGGGGACAGAAGAGTGCGTGTGGAGGTGTGGAGTGTGACGCTGGATCCTGGCAGCACGAGGGGACTGAGTCACTGCAGCATCCCCAGTACTGGGGAAAATCACCCAAACCAACCTGAGCGTTTTAACCTGACATCAACATCAAAATAATGGTAAGTTTCTCTGGGCTGGTTTTTTCCCACTCTCCTACTCCCTTACAGAAGTGTGTGCTGTTTCTGCTGCTGTGCATCAAGAGAAAGCCCCTGTCTTTATGTGAAGGCTGTCAGTGTGTGACGCAGGCAGGCTCAAATCTCTCTTGTTCTTAAAGTTTCTGGGTTTCCTTGAGTAAGATGTGTTTAAAAAAACAAGTTTCTCACCTCTTGTGCTGTGGGAATGGAGAGCATTCAGCGTGGTGTAGGAAGTGTTTCATATCTTGCAGGATGAAACAGTTACTGAATGGAGCTCATCAATGCAGAATGCCATGATATAATTTAGAAGCTCATTAGAGATGATAATAGTAGTGACAGATGTTGGTGAGGAGTAGGAACAAACAAAAAGAAAAATAAGGAGCTATTTGTCACAAGGAAGTTCGATACAAAAAGATTTGTGGACAAAATTTTCTGAAATACCTGAGGATTTTTATTATGATTTGGAAGTTTCTATCTAGGTTCCCTGGTGCATAAATCACTTGGAAAATAAGACTGAAGCGCTCAAATATTGAAAGGACTTTTCAAGAGATTATTCTTGCTTGTAACAGGCTTAACATGAAATACTGTCTGATAAACATGCTAGAGTTGGGCATGCCTTTGTCTTAAGTCATTCATAACGTAGTGACTTGGTGCGTTGAGTGCAGCAGGATGGGACCTTGGCTGCGAGGTGGGAGAGCTGGGCCTGTGGAGGGGAGCAATTAGGGGGAGGTGATTGCACCCTTGGCTTTGGTGTAGGGTGGTGGCACGTGTTCTTGACAGCAGAACTATTAGTGACTGCAGGAAGGATGTTACTGGGCCGGTTACCGGAGAGAGTGTGAAATCATTAGCAGACAGATGTGGAGATGTACGCTCTTCCTTTGTGTCACACTTCCTTTGGGTTGCATCATCAGGATTGAGACAGATTTAGTGTTGGCTGCTCTCAGGTGCCCTGTGCCATGCAGTAAGGGAGTGCAGGGGTTGTGACATGGCCTGGGGCTGTTGGCCAGCCCTGGGAAGCGAAGCTGTAGGGTCTCAGTAATGGAAGCAGGTCAACAAAATCATTATTCAGCTGTCCTGACGTGTGGGCTCGCTGGGATGTGGAGTCACCTGATGAAAACATTGCCCAATAACAAAAATTTCCTAGCAGAAAATGAGCTTTCTGTTGCTGCAGTGCTGTTCTTCTGAGGTTTTCCATCTGCTTTACAAACAATATCTGACTGAGCCTAGCAATGCTTCTGTGAGAACAGCATTTCTAGTGACAGTTTCCAGCTGTCTAGCAGACGAGAGCACCCAGGTGCTGTGGTAAACCAGGGAGTGAATAATAACTGTTCCCATTTGATGGAGGGGAAGATGCTGTTGCAAGATGGAAAGGGACTGCCTAGGTGGACTGTTTCACGGCTGAAGGTCCCTTGGTAGGCACTGAAGATGTGAGCAGGGAGTGTGATATAAGACCATATAAGCAAATATAAGAGAATAAATCCAAATTGTTCAATTAACTTCACCTTTGGAAATGTGGGCTAAGCAGTTTTGGCTGGTTGGTCCTAAGTGACTCTTGAAAAGTTGGCACACCTTCGTAAACAGGACAGTCCCCAGCACCAGGCTCAGTGCTCAGTGAGGCCGTTTCCAGGTCTGCAGCCTCGTGCCCCCCATCTTGGCTCCTGGTAGCCCTGCCTGGCCCCACTGGGAGGGCAGGAGGGATTGCTGTGTGCCATGGGGTGCTGAAGGCAGCCGGAGCCTCGAGCTGGTACTGTGGCACAGATGATCTCCATAAACTGTGATGACATTAATCTAATGTATGCGTTCTCCTACAAATGTGAATACCAACAAATACAAATTCTATGCAAATAAGGCGCTCACACAGTATGTGCAAATGGTTGAACATCTGAGGACTCAAATATTATATCAGGAGTTTTTCACATCCATGCCTGTTCCAGGACTGGCTGTTACAGAGCCCTTCTGTGCTCCCATGGGTGCCTTCAGGTAAGGGAGAGGGATGTGCTGGGTGCTGCCCTTCAGCTGCACTGGCATCGGGCACCACGGGGGATTTGGTTTGCAACAGGAAAAGAACAAGGTGGAAACAAGTGTGAATCAGGTGAGAAACTTGAGTGTAAGAACAGGATGCAGAGTCTGGTGGTTTTTTTAGCTGTTGGTGAAAGCTCAGGGGTGTGCAAGGGTTCCAAAATTGAGCTGGATCTTGTGAAACAAAAGTATGCTGGATATGGGAGGGTTCACGGGAACCTCCTAGGAATGGTGGGGGGAAAATAACCCAGTAGTTGATAGAGCAGCCAGAGGCAATGCTTCAGATGGAGGGACCAGGAGTGTAGAGGTGAGGACCTCAAAGGAAATGGTTGGTGGGAGAGATGCAAGGATGTGTCTTTGGTGATACAGAACTGTTCAGGTAGCTCTTGGGATTTTAAGCTGCTGTTGCTGTGCAATCAAGGATGATGATTTAGGAGAGGGAGCAAGACTGATGAGGGACTTAGATCCCACTTAAGGACTCTTCTCCCTTAAAAACAGGCCAGCTTTGGTGGTGGTGGCAGGGAGAGCGCAGGTTTAAGCTCGGAATGGCCCTTGGGGGGGGTCTGTCCTGGCACTGGCTGCAGGGTGCTCACCTGGCCCAAGGAATAGGGAGGAAGGGAGTACCTGTGTGTTCTTTATTAGTGCTGTTTGGGGTTTTCTCTGTTCTAGAGCTTGTAGATGTGATAAAGTAAACAGTGCAGATGTGCCAGCAACCCCATGATGCACCTTCCAGCTTCCCCTCAGCCTCCCCTCCCTGCCATTAGAAGGCTTCAAGTGAGGAAGGCTTTCTGCTAACTTCTGTGCTATGGATTGTGTCCTGGTTTCACTGGGATTTGGTTTCAGTTTGTGGCTAGCTGTGGTGATCAGGGCCCTCAACAGTTAAACCCAGGGCAGCTGCCCCAGGCTGGCCCACAGGTGTGCTCTGTATCACTGACACCCAGCTCACTATAAAAGAGAGGGTTTGCTGGGAAGAGGTGGGGGTTTTCCTGTTCTCCTGGTCTCTCCTTCCTTCTCCCTGTTGGTTGTTGTGATTCCTGGAGCAACTTGCCAGTCATCTGTAGATAAGTATAGTGTTGTCTGTTTTGTGTTGTCATTTATATTGATTTCTTCATTTCATTAAATCTGGTTAACTTCATCCTATGAAGTCTCCCTCTTTTTCCCAATTCCCTTCCTCATTTGGGGAAGGGACATTGGGTGAGAGAAAAACTGCTGCTGTTTAGTCCTAGGTGAGGGCTAAACAAAGACAGATTGCTTACACAAAAAAATAGTCCATTGTCTGATACGCAGCAGCAACCTCTGTGGGGTGAGATCCCATTTAAGATAAGCAAGCAACTATTACATGTATAGCCCCCCGTAATAAAAAATAAACCCTCTGCCAGTGGGTTAAGAGTTAAGGCCAGCATCCCGTGGTATGTTGATAAATCTTCATTCTTAGCCCATTAAATCACCAGCCTGCTCGTTGGAGAGGGATTCACAAGAGGTAACAGGGGACTGACCTTTGCTCTGCCATAAATGCCGGCGCACACGGACCAGTTCCATCAACGTGTGATTTTTCTGGCTCCCTTCCCGTGGTGTGGTTTGTCTGCCCGTGGGGCTGTGGGATCAGAGCAAGGTCTTACAGGGCTCTCCGTGCCTGGTGTGGCCACACTCACTTGGTCAGGTGCTTTCTTGGGGTCGGCCGTAGCTTGAGCTTCTTCATGTGTTGGGCTGTTGGTTTTCCCCTCTCCTCGCAGGCTTCTGACCTTTCAAAACACTCTGTGATCGCTGATTTTTACTGCAGGAAGGGAAAAACATAGATGATATACAATCAATAGCCAGATTGTATATTGCTTGTTTGTTCTTTTATTTTTTGGCTGCTTAGAAGCTTTTTGCCACTTCTCACTTTGTAATAATATCTTCTTCTAATCCAGGCACTTCTTGTGCTCAAAGCCAAAATTTCTTATGGCAACTTTTAATCACCTGCTGGCTAGAAGAAGAGAGAAAACAGGTTCTAGCTTAAGGATCTGTGAAAGCAGGAAAACATAAAGGCTAATTTTAAGGTTTTCTTGAGCGATAGAATAGGAAAAAGTGAGTGTTTAGAGGCGAAAGACCCAGCTGCACACAGAGCTCCGGCTTAAGCTTTATGGCAGAGTATTTCTTTTAACTTCAGAGGAGGAAAGTGGGATCCTGGTTAACATTGCAGGGGGAAAACACCTACCAAAAAGGAATTGTTTGGGCACCCAGGTGGTTTGCAGTTCAGGATGATACAGTGGGGACTTGACAGGGGATTTTGGGTAATGAGCAGGTCTGTTGTGTGCATAGGGAGAAAGTTACGCAGGACTGTGGTGGGGATGAGAGCCCCGTGAGGGAGGTTGAGATACAGCATCCCATTTCAGCAGCACAAGACTGGCAAGGAAAGGGAAAGCAGACCTCTGTCTCTTGGGAGAAAGGCATCCATGCATCTCAGGTAACGTTGTCATGTCTGGAGATGGCTGAAATTTTCCAAGAGCCTGCAGAGTGATGGTATTTTGCTGAGAAGGTGTGTAGGGGAGTCATGGTTTTGTTGCTTGGTTTTAACAATGTAAATAAAAGTGATGACTGGAAAGGCAGCTGTTTCTCAGAGGCGTTGCTGTGTTTTTCCCTCCCCTAATTCCCTCGGCAGCTCGGGGTCTGCCTGGTTCGCTGGTGCTGCCCAGGGCTGCCGGGGTCCTGCGTGCTGGCTCTGGCAGGGGTTTACAGCAGCCTTGCTCCGGACGAAGCAAGATGAGCTGAACAACTTGCTGATGTGTTTGATCACTGCCCTAATTGCAGTCTCTAGTGCACTGACAAACTAAAAGACAGAGGCATGGTGGCGACAGGGAATTTTAACATGTTTGTTGTGAATGGGGAAGCTGAATGTTAAATAGCAATGTTTGAAGTACTTCACCATGGCCAAACCCCAGGCGAAGCCGAGGGCTCTCTGCAGACGAGGAGCACCACGAAGCAGTGCTGCTGGAGATGGTTAGTGGGCATCAGGTGCGTGTTCCTGTTGACCAGCCCAGCCTGGGTCAGAGTCTGGCAGCTGCCACCTACCTTTGACCACGAGTCCAGCATGGTCCCTTTCCCTCACAGCTATTGTTCCCCCGAGCACGTTCCCGGGGGATTTGTCAGCCTCCTGCCTTTGCATCAGCCCGTGAGCGGGGCCAGCCGCCTGGTGTTCCCTGGGAGGTTATTCCTGCTTGAACAGACTTTGCCCTGCACAACTGATATCATTAAATGCGGTTTCCTTTCCTGCTTTCATTCCACTAGTTAGAACGGGCATTCTCAGACTGCTGAAATAATGTCTGTCTTTGTTCTGATGTGAGACCCTTGAGCAGATACAGACTCACCCCAAAAGTGCATCCTTTAAAATAGGTAAAATGCCTTTTCTAAATCACCATTTAAATTGATTTTAATAGAAAAGATGGAGGAATCATACAAGAAAATCTTTTAAAATGAGAACTGAGGCAAATATAGTTTAGTAGTATACTAGTTACAGAATGAACAGCATATTGTATGTGCTGCGTTAGAGGTATGTTATGAATAACAAAAGCACTGGAGCATTTACATATTTGTTTTCAGAAATCCTGGCAGTTGGATTTCACCATTCTGTGCCTCTTTGCCAGAATCACTAAACAGTGGTACATATGGCTTCTGAAGTACCATATGCCGTCGAAAGCGTTAGCTGATGCCTATACTGATGCGACACACTATAGTCTTTATTTAGATTTTTTTGCAGTTTTGAACAAAGAATATTAGATCATGCAAAACATTGTGCAAGCAGTATGTAGTGGTGCATACAGTGAAACATAATGCATTGCACCCAAAGAAAAGCAAACTAAAAAAGGGGGAAGGAGCGGTGGTATTGTGAATTAGGGTGTGCACGTGCCAAGAAACGTATCAAATGGCGTGACACGGTTTGTACGGCTGAGGCAGGAGGTTCGCTAGTGCCTAAAGCAGAGAGTTAAGAGGCAGAGCTCTGTGGATGTACAGGTTTTGAATCAAGTCCCAGTTCTAAGAGATGCTCCCTGTTCCAAAAAGTACTTAGGCTTAAATTTAAGTACGTGCTTAAAATCCTTTGAGAGGGGAGGGAACACGTGCGGGAGTGCTTTTCTGCACAGAGCCCTCATTGTAGGAGCAGCAACAACTCTGTTCTCTCCCACATAGCTGTCCGAAAATAGTGACAATGAACACGATTTTAATGAGTCATGTGAGAAACACCTTGAAAATAAAATGGAATGTGGTTTCAAACGCAGTGACCACCAATTCCAACCTGGAATTAAAACATAAAATTGGGCTTTTGTTTTGACAAGAGTTTTTAAAATACATTTTTTCCCTCCATCTCAACAGCCCTAATGATGACTGCACTCACGGAGTTGATGCTGGTGGAAGCACCAAGCCCCGAGGGGAGCCTGATGCGGGTAAGTGCATCTGCAGCAGTGCCCCTTCTCCCCATCCCCTCTCTTCTGCCTCGTCTGCACAGAGACCACTGCCCCGTGAACACTTAATAGGCTTAACTTTAAGCACGGGAGTAGATTAAATGGGATTACTCACATATTTAAGCAAAAGTATAATGTTTGGGGATGGGGGAGAAGCATCACCTCTCTGCCTCTCGGGTTGGTTCCTGCTCTTCAAACACACCCAGCTGCAGTGCGTGAGGATGGTACGTTATGGGATTCACACAGCCCGTGCCAAAGGTATGGTGGTGTGGTACAGCAAGTGTTAAACCACAAAAAGTGGGAAATTGGGGAAATACAATTATCAGACACTTAGGTGGTTGAAGCCAACCAGCTAACCAGAACAGAGACAAATCCAGTGCAGAAACAGAAGGTGGATAAGGCTCAACCCCAACTACAGCTGGAGCAGAGCGACTTCCCAGGGAGGTGGGAGCAGAAGGCTAAAAGGACAAGGGCTTACCACTGAGCCTCCACCACAGATGGGCAGGCAGGGGTGGTCGGAGGAGCCACGGCCATGGGCCCTGGGCAGAGCACGCGTGGTGTCGGAGATGGGCACCCACATGGTGCAGCATCCTGGCCTGGGGGGACCACGGAAAGGTGTGCGTGGAGATTGGATAGCACAGGTAACTGCAGAGAGGACAACGCTGCAGGGGAAAGCCTGTCATTCCTTGGCTGGATGAAAGCAGTAGAAAAGACCCTGCAAGCTACCAGTGGTCTTTCACACCGTGTACACAAGTAGAGGAGGATTTAAGATGCTGAGGCTGTTACACAAATTCATCTGTGAGGCAAGGACTGTATGCTCTTGTGTGTAGGTAGCACTTTACACATTTTGTGAACCACTACGTAAATGAATGGATGTAAACAGAAATAGAAGTAGGAGTGGAAGCGGAAGGCAGGCAGAGGGATGAGGGAAGCTTTCATTGAGCACCTATTTGGGGTTGCTTCCTGGGTTCACTGAAAACCAAATACAGGCTCATATTCAAACCTCGTAGGGTGGCTGTAATTTTATGAAAGTAATAAGAGGGGAGGATTAACACCTTTACATCCATCTCATCCCAAGGTGTTGCAATTCCTTTGCAGGAAGAAGGACCTTTACAGGACCTACGAGCAGAAGGAAATGGAGCCCCTGTTCCCAGAGAAAGATGGTAGTAGCAGTGCTGAGCAGGTGCTCCTTCCCTCCATCTCTGGCCTCCACATCACTCAAAGGAGAGCGTGGTGAGTGCCCAGCCTGCCCCGATTACGCAGCTGCCCTTTTTAGGCTGCGAACCAAGATGTCAAAACCAGCACTGAGCCCACTAAGTCATGAGCAGGGAGGTCCAGATTGCAGCGGGTGGACCTCCAGAGAGGAAGGAAAACCTGAGTCAGGTTGACTATTGAGCAGGACAATGTGGCCCCTTCCCCTGCGCAGGCAGCGGGTCGTGCCTGAAGTGGCTGGGCAGGAGGACAGCTCTGGGCTTGGTGCACCAGGCAGTGGAGAGGTGGGCGCTGCAGACCTGCCCTGCCTCCCCTTGCATGGGATTTAGAAGAGCCCACATGCAGGAAAACTGCTTCAAAGTTGCTTGGGTTTATTTCAAAAAAAAAAAAAAAAAAAAAACACCACAAAAACCACAAAAAAACAAAACCAAACAAACAAAAACCCCCACAAAACAAAACACTAAAGCCAGGAGGAAAACCTTTGCAGGGCTCAGTTCAATGGCATCTTGAAGCTCACCCTGGCTGCTTCACTGTTTGGTTTCAAACCCACGCTCACAGATGCCAAGAGGTGTGACAGGTTCAGGGGCCTGAGTTGCATTCCAGGCTGTCTTGACATGCAGTCTCCCTGTGCTGAAGATGTTGTGTGTCCTTTATGTGCACAAACGGGCGATTTGCTGCGTTAGTCTCATAACGTTTCCTTTCAAAAAGCATCCACCACTGTCTGCCCTGTGGTTTGGAAAGGGGTTAAGGCTTTCCCTTCCTAAACCTCGACTTGCTGGTACATCTCCCGTGTGCTGCAATTATTAAATGACACTTCACAACTTCATCTCCTCTTCTGCTACATCTGGTTGCTGCTCCCATGTGCAACTCTGCTCACATCCCAAACATCTGAATGCATTGTTTCCTCTGTTTCTCCTGCCAGCATGGAAGGAAGCCATCCTTGAAGCAGGATTGCCTTGGAGCTGGCAGCAGACGAGTGATTGGCATTGGGCATTACTGCTGAGACTCTGGCAGGCCGTTTAGCAGAGAACCTTGGCTAATGAATGTCATCCACACCTAGCAGATGTGCCACTGGCTGCCATGCCAGATTTCTGACACAATACAGTGCTGCTGGACACGACCGTGTCTGGGAAAAGCCGCGGTGTAACTTGCGCCTTCAACGCAGCGTTCACTGGTCCCCAAGAGAGGAGCGAGGTGGGGTGATGGATGGGTGTCCCCTGCTCCCGTGGTTGCAGTCGGTGTGTAAATCATATTTGTGCTGGTTTACCTCACGTGCTGGGGGGGGAGGTCCTTACGGCATCAGATAACTCGGTCATTAACCCCCTAATTAGCCGGCGGTGCGTGCGGGGGAGGAGGCGGGCGGCCCTGCCCCACACCTCCGGGGCCGGGGATGCTGCCGGGGCTCGGGCACCCCCCGCCCGTCTGCGGCTCCGTTCAGGGCCATCTCCCTCCTCCTCGTAGCTACAGCCTGCACCGCTCTCGTTGTTTCCGTAGCTCCGGGAGGGGAGCGGTGAGTTCCCGGCCCGGGGAGGGTGTCCCCGGAACGCCCCCCGGGTCTCCCCGGCCGCACCGGGGCGGCTCCCGGCACCGGGCACCCGTCGGGACCGTCCTTCGGGTACGTTCAGCTCCGAGGGGAGGCGGGGGGGGTGTTGCTCCCTCCCAGCCGGCTGAAATTCCAGTTGAGCGCAGCGGGGCTGGGATGCTTCCAGGGAGGGAGGCAGCGGGGGCGATACCGGGGGTATCGTACCGAAATAAGAAACGCGGTGGTTGCGTGAGATCGGGCGCCGGTGCAGGAGTAAGAGGCAGATCACTTTGCCGCTCTTCCCGGCTTTTCCCTCGGCCTCTTTATCTTTCAATTGAAAACCAATTAAAGGTTTCCATAAATCTGTTAGCATCCCTGTTACGTGGGGCCCGCTGATGCCTGCTGTATTGCCCTTTAGATGCCTCTTCCTTTTTTTGTTTTACAATTGTTGTATCAATATAATGCTCCCTTTCTTCCTCTGTCTCTATAGATACAGATATACAAGGCAAACCAAAGGTTTCGGCTGCTATTCAGTGCCTCCTCATTTGTCCCGGAGCCGTAACAGTGGTGCCCTTTCTCTTCTGGCTGCTTTTCCCTGCTTCTGGAGCAGCAGTTATGGGAGAAGCAGATGGCTACTGATTGGGTGAGCTTTGTGGCTTTAATACTGAATACTTTATGGAAAAGGACTTTATCATGCTTGGTTGGTCAGAGGAACAACGGGATGAGATTTATGACTAGAGAAAATAAATCTTTTTAAGTTTCAGGCTCCTTCACACACCCCATGTCAAGTCGCCATAGCAGAGCCGGAGCTGAAATCCTCTGCATCTTTTTTTTGCCTCCCTCCCTCCCCCTCTGTCCTTTCACTGCTCTCCCCACCCCCTCTCCGCCAGGCTTTAGCAAACCCCTGCGCACTTTAGGGACTGTCACTCACTGGGGTAGCGGAGGCCTTCACAGCCCCGCAGGCTGCGCGGGGAAGGAAAAGACCAGCCCCAGATGTGGATCATCTGCCGCACGGGAACGTGCTGGGCAGTCAGCTCCTGCCAAGCCTTGGCCACGTGTACCCCGGCAAGCGACCACCCAGCGTCCCAGTGGGGAGTTCTGAGTGTTGGCCACAGACTCTTGGTTCCTGCAGGGTCTCAGCCAAAGCTGGGGGATGACGAGGGGCTGTGCAGCAGGGCGGGCTCCGGCCCCAGCGTGGGACGCTGGTGGTGGCACACAGGGACAGAAAGGCCCAAGGGCGTACAGGAGGCAGCAGTAGATCTCAGTCCTACAGGGGTTCCTCCCTCCCATTTCTCTCCCTTTTCTGTCCCATATAGCCCATGACATCCTCTGTCAGGCTGTTACACATTGTAAGGAAGCTAAAGCTAGGTGAAAGCTTTCCAGGTTTTAAACCGTGGTGCTGCTATCAGGTCAAGTAAGGAGGAGAAACAGAAAGCCGTGGTTGAGAAAAATAATTTTGAGATAGAAAGTCAGAAGTGATTTGTGACTATATATTAACCATTTAGCCAACCACCCTATATTATATCCAGTCTTCTGTTTTCTGGTCAGTTATAAAAAAAATTCTGTGATGCTTTGGTGAATATACAAATTAGTATTTCTAACTAGTTTCTGCGTTTGCCTGGAATGATGTACAGGGGAAGTTGAAGCACTGAAGAAATAGCCGAGGTGTGTACGGCATCTCTGAGCCGTGAGAAAACAGGGAAGGGATGCTGAGTCCTGCTGTGGCTGCCTGAGGCTCCTGGGGGAGCAGGAGTGTTTGCTCCCTGGGGTGACCCACAGCCAAAGCTGGCATCTGGCAAAAAGGGCTTTACAGTTTTGCACTGTGGCGGTGACTCGACCTGGGAGTCGCAGGTGCCACTGCAAGAATCAGTGAGATGTGGCTGGAGGGTCGATGGAAATAGGAAGGGACGGGGACGGCGGGCTTGCCCGGAGGTGAGCTGGCAACGAGGTAGGGCAGGCATTGCTGGTGTGCCTCAGCCCTGGTGGTGGGGAAACGTCCGGCTGGTTGTGGGACTGAGGAATCCCAGAAGGATCCCTGTGCCTGCTTGGAAGGATTGCCGGTGGGAGAAACGCCGCTTCTCCGTGCTGCCGTTCCGCAGCGTGGCAGCAACGCTGCCGGTGCCCCGGCGCGGGACCTCCCGAAGAAAGGCTCCGTCCATGAGCCTGGTAACAGCTAAATGCAGGAAGGGTGTTTTGTCATCCAGCTGAGGCCCCAGTTTATTTCCACTACAGAGGCCTAGCTGCCGTGCTTGTCTCAGGGGAAGGGAACCATTCTGCCTGCGTGTCTTCAGGCACCAGGAGAGCTTGTGGCTCCACGTTTCCTTTGGAGTCACTTTTCTGTGTCACCCCATGTGCTCCCCCTGAGGACCGCAGCCTGGCCTTGCCTCTGACAGAGCGGGGACAGGAGCAAGGCAGCTCGGGGCATCCCTTCGTCCCTCCTCCCTGCGGTCCCCCGCACCGCCTGAACGATCGTGGCTGGGCTCGTGTGCTTCTGGGAACTTGCGTGTCTTCTGAGGGATTTTATTTCGAGGGTGACTTTATAGTAGATTTCCCATGAGCTGACTCTGGGCTGTGTTTGTGTCGCCGTACACCCGTAGGCCTGGCGCGCGTCACAACTTTGAGGCAGCGTGTCCCAAGGGATGCAGGAGTGTTTCTGAGCGGAGGTTGAGCAGCCTCACCTGGCCCCTTTCCCCCTCACCTTCCTGGGTGAATCCGGCGAGGAAAGAGAAGGTTCCTGCAGCGCAGCCGGGCGGGTGCCCTGACATCCTCAGAGAGACAAGTCTGCTGTCCTTGGCAGCATTCCCACGGTAAGTCATCACGGGCAGAAAGCTGGCACTCCCCTCTGAGAGGTTAAGTGATACTGGTGGCCGAGCATCACCCTCCGCTGGCCCCTTGACCCCCGCAGCCGCCCTATACCCCACGGGGTCCCAGCCGGGGAGCGGCAGAGCCTGGGCCGCCCCCCGGGGCTGGACGGCCGCTGGCCCACAAGTGTCTGTGGGACTCTGGCTGGCTTGCCTGGCCCCCTCTGAGCCTAAGCCCTGGTCCTGCCCCGGGGCATCCCTTTCCCCGGGAGCCGGTTGTCGGCGGGTGCCTCCGTACCGGGCCGGTGCCGTCGAGGGGGAGGCGGCGGCGGGTGCTGCGGCGCTGGAAGCAGCGGGTTGGAGACGGATCGGGCCCGGGCGCGCCTTCACCGTGTCCCCCCGCGGAATCCCGGTGCGCCTCTTGTTCTGCACGGCGGGGTGCCGCGGCCTCGGACTCTCCCGGGAGCCCCGGTGGATGCTCTCGCTGCGGGCGCGCCCGGCCGCCGCGCTGGGGAACGTAAACCCGAACGGGAACAGTCCCGCGTACGCTGAAGTGTCGTTCTGCGGGGCTGAGGCGACGCTGCTGCCTGGGATTCACTTTCACGGTAGCATCCGAGGCTGCGTAAATGCTCATAAACGCCGCTAAGGTCCTTTTTAGTAGCGGGGAATTTCGGTAGCTGAGGTAATGTCGAAGCAATTTTGAGATAGTGTATGTACCGCGGTGTCCCTTAAAATTCTCGCGAATAAAAATAACGCGTAGGTTTTCTTTCCTCCCTACTAATGACAGTCATTCGGACAATTTATATCACACAGCGAGAGCTGCAGCATTTCAAAAAAAAATAGAGAAAGAACAAAAAAAACAGGAAAAGGGGGGAAAAAAAACTCTTTGAAGCGGGAATTGAGATCCAAATTTTTACAGACTCCCATATTTTTACAGACTCCCATATTTTTACAGACTCCCATATTTTTAATGTTATGAAAATCTCCGTTTTAGGAGACGCTGTGGTTTGTCGAATTAATAAGATAAATGTTGAAAGCATATTACATGCAGCCTTTAATCCTAAAGCAAGGAAAATCGTAATTATGTAGAGGATAAGTGAATTTGAAAGCCAAACATCAGCCCACTCTCTGATTGCAAACAACGCTCCGTTCGCCTCTGGACAACGCTTTGTCCCTTCTTTTGTTTAGTTTAGGAGGCTTTAAATTTAATTTTTAATTTTTAAAAAAATCTGTTTTGTTTCTGAAATGAGGGCGATAAGGGAGGAACCGGTAAACACTTTTCTGTGCGGTAAAAGCCCTGTTTTGGCACAGAGCATCTGCGGATGCTTTTGCTTACCAAAGCTGTGTGCGTGTCCCTGAAAACACCAGCCCCGGGGGTGCGGGCCCCCGCGCTGCCCCGCGCCCCGGGAACGGCGAGCTCTGCGGCGGAGAGGGGGCAGCCCGGCCGGGGCCGCCCCGTCGGCGGCTCTCCCCTCTGCGGGCGGCGGGGAACACCAGCCCGGGGAGGGCTCGGGCGGGGAGCCCGGGGCTGCCCGCTCCCGCTGTCCGGCCGCACGCCGGGCGCCTTGTCCGCCTCGGCCGCCCGAAGGGCCAGCTCTGCCGAGCACGGCGGGCGCTTAATCCCCCTCCGCACGGGCATCCCCGCCTGCCGTTATCCCGGCGAGGAAGGATGTTATCCGTCTGTCTGAGGGCTCCCCGCTGCCCGGCAGGTGAGCGGGCAGAGAGGGACGGCGGCCACGGGGATCCCGGCACCGGGCGGAGCGGCCGCCGGGCCCCCCCGGCTCCCCGCCCCGCACCCCCTGCCAGGCCCGAGCGGAGGCCCCCAAACCCGCCCGTTGCCACGGGGAAGGGTCGGTGGGGGGGCTGCGGCCCGTCCCGCCCCAGCACCCCCCCCCCCCGCAGGTGGCCGGTGGCGGCGGAGCCAGGTGAGGAGCGGGCGGCGGGCGGCGAGCGGGCAGCCCCCGAAGGGGTTAAAGGGAGGGGACGTGGGCTGTCACGCGTCATTGGGCAGATTATGTGCAGCAAACAAAAAGTGTGTGTCTGTGTGCCAGTCACTCACTGCATCGGGTCCATCTGCACCGCTCGCCTCCCCGCCGCCGCCCGCGCCCCGGCCCCCGGCCCGCCGCCTCCCCGGCCATGGAGCCGCGCTGATACCGCAGCGCCGGGGGCAGCGCAGGCAGGAGCCCGCCTTTGTGCCACTCGTCGGGGCGAGGATTGTGTTCCCCTTCTCCCCGGTGAGTACCCGCGGCGGGGCCCCGCCACTCCCCGCGCCGCCGCCGCCGCCGGGCCGGGGGGAGCCGCGCAGCACCGCGCCGGCGGGGCGGCCCCGGCGGAGGAAACAATGCGGGAGGCGGCCGTGCCGAGGCCCGGGGCGCGGCGGCCCTGCCCGGGATGCGGTGCCCGGCGGCCGCGGCTCCGGGAGCGGCCCCGGCGCCGCCCGGCCCGGACAAAGGGCGGCCGGGGGGAGGCAACGCCGCGGGGCCGGGGGGGACCCGGGGATACGGGGAGATGCGGGGCCATGGGGAGCCGTGCGGGGCTCGGCGAGGGAGGGTGGAAAGTTTGGCGGGGGCCGCTCGGTGCCGTTTGTTTCGTTTGGCGAAATAATCCCTTTCGGGGAAGGGATGCGCCGGGCAGCACCGTAACGGGGAGGGCGGCGGGGAGGCAGCGAAAGCGCCGTCCCCGCCGCCCCCGTTCCCGGGGAGGGCCAAGGACCCCCCCGCCGCCCACGCTGCCGCTCCGGGAGGAGAAGTTCCTGGGGGCTCCGGGGACACGGTTGTCTGCCGAAAGCGGGGGGGAAAGGCGGCGCGGCGGCGCCGTGCCCGGTGCGAGCGGCTTCGGGTGTAGATAGGCGCACCGAGAGACACACGGATTTATTCCCGAGCGAACCCCAAATGAATGATTTCGATGCCAGATGGGGTGGGGGGGAGGCAGCCTTACCCTAATTGGCTCGGAAAGGGCAAGGGCACCGCAGCCCTGCGCGCAGCTCCGGCCCCGGCACCGCGGAGCGGGGCGGGAGGCGCGGGCAGCCCGGCGGCCGCCGTCCCGCTGCCCGGTACCCGCTGCCCGCACCCTGCCCGCCTCGCCTCCGCCTGCATCCGTCCCCTCGTACAGCACAGGAGCCGCGGCTCACCCTCCTCCATAAATAAGCGTGTCGAGGTAAAAATAATTACCTCTGCTTGCTGCTTTTAATTAAAGTCTCGGAGGGAAAGTGCTGGATTATGGTAATGAGCAGACATACGTTCCCTCTTGTCGAGCGGAGCGGGAGGTGAGCTGACATGCAATCAGCGACAATGACAAGCCACTTGAAACCCATTCGCTCTGCTCCTCTGTCACAGCCCGGAGCCCGGCTCCTCTTTTGCGGGGGCACCGGCGGGAGCCCCGCTCCCCGCCTCGGGCGGAGGCCCGCAGACCGCTGCCCCTTGTTGTCCGGCTCCTGCCCGTGCCCCGGTCCGGCCGCCGGCTTTTCCCCCAGCGCCTGCCCGGTCCCTGCGCGGAGCCGGCTCCCGTCGCGCTCGCAGCCGGGCTCGCCGGTAAATAAATCATCGCGACAGCTTCCCCGCACCTCGCCTCCCGCTCGCGGAGCTCCTCGCTGCCTTTATTTTTTTTCCGGGCCGGTGAAAGTGCTCGCCTGCCTCTGATTTTTATTTATTTTAAAGTTTTTTTGTTGATTATATATTTTTTTAAATTTAATTTTGTCTTCCCCGGCCGCATCTCGGCGCAGCGCTGCGGCGGGGCCGGCCGCACCGTAACGCCTCCGCTCTGCCCCTCTCTCCGCCCGCAGCCATGGAGGACGCCGGCGTCCAGAGGGGAATATGGGACGGGGACGCCAAGACGGTCCAGCAGTGCTTGACTGACATTTTCACCAGCGTTTACACCACCTGCGACATTCCGGAAAATGCCATTTTCGGCCCCTGCGTCCTGAGCCACACGTCCCTGTACGACAGCATCGCCTTCATCGCCCTCAAGTCCACCGACAAGCGCACCGTCCCCTACATATTCCGGGTAAGCGCCGCTCAGCTGCCGCGCAAAGCCGCTCGCCCCGCGGCCGGTGCCCCAGCACATCCCCGCACGGAGCACAGCCCCGTCGGGCCGCCCGCCGCTTGCCGCCGCCCCGCCGAGCCGGGAGGGACCCCCCGCCGCCGGGATGCTTTTCCCCCGTCACCGGGATGCTTTTCCCCCGTCACCGGCGAGGGCAGAGCCGCTCCCCCGCCGCTCCAGCCGGCTGCCCGGCCCCATCCCGTCCGTCGGTCGGTCGGTCGGTCCGTTCGTGCGCGTTGGTTAAAGCGGGGTTTGCAGGTGGACACGTCGGCGGCCAACGGCTCGTCGGAGGGGCTGATGTGGCTGCGGCTGGTGCAGTCGGCGCGGGAGCGAGAGGAGCAGAACCTGGAGGCCTACATCAAGAGCGGGCAGCTCTTCTACCGCTCCCTGCGCCGCATCGCCAAGGACGAGGAGCTGCTGGTGTGGTACGGCAAGGAGCTCACGGAGCTGCTGCTGCTCGGCCCCGCCCGGGCCCCCGCCCGCAGCAACGGTGGGTGCCCCGCGTCCCCTGCCCAGGGCCCCGGGTGACCAGGGGACGCCGTGGCGGGGCGGAGCGGGGGGCTGTGCGGGGTGATGGCGGGGAGGCGGCTGGCGTCGGGGCCCCCCGCCCCCTTTCCCTTGCTCCCCTGGGGAAGCCCGGTGGGTGGCCCCGGCTGACGGTGTCCCCGTCTCTCGTGTGTCCCGTCCCGCGTGTGCGTGTGCCCGGCCGCAGGCTCGCCGCCCTTCGCCTGCCCCGAGTGCAGCCAGCGCTTCCAGTTCGAGCTGCCCTTCGCCGCCCACCTCCGGTTCCGCTGCCCCAAGAGGCTGCACGGCCCCGACACCGGCCCCGCCGCCGAGGCCCCCGGCGGCAAGGACGGCGCCGGCAAGGAGCAGGAGGCCGGCAAGTACTGCAAGCCCGGCGGGCCGCTCCGCCACCCCTTCCCCGGGGCCGACGGCGGCAGCCCCGCCGCCAGCACCAAGCCCTCCACGGACTTCCACAACCTGGCGCGGGAGCTGGAGAACTCCCGCGGCGGCCACGGCGGGTCCCCGGGACGGCCGGCGCACCCCGAGGGCGGCCCCGAGCCGCCGGCCGGGAAGGCCAAGCGGCGGTACCCCGAGGAGGAGGAGCGGGGCCCCGGGGCGGCGGCGCGGGGCCGCTTCCCGGCGGAGCGGCCGGGGCTGCCCGCGGCGCCCAAGGAGGAGCCGGTGTGCGCCCCGCAGCAGCAGTACCGGGCGGCCGGCTCCTACTGCGGCTTGGAGGAGGGCGGCCGCCTCTTCGCCCCGCCGAGCCCGGAGACGGGGGAGGCCAAGCGCAGCGCCTTCGTGGAGGTGAAGAAGGCGGCCCGCGGCCCCGAGCCCGACGGCGGCGGCCCCGAGGAGGGCCAGGAGCGCGCCTCGCCCGCCGCCCCGGGGCCGGGCGGCGCGGAGCCGGGGCTGTGCCCCCGCGGCGGCCCCGCCGGGCCGCTGGCCGCCCGCCTGGAGGGGGGCAGCCCGGCGCGGGGCAGCGCCTTCACCACGGTGCCGCAGCTCGGGGGCGGCCCCGGCGGCGCGGCGGAGGAGCGGAAGAGCGCCTTCTCCCAGCCCGCCCGCTCCTTCCCGCACGTCCCGCCGCTGGTGCTGGGCCAGAAGCTGGGCGGGCTGGGCGAGCCCTGCCCCGACGGCGCCGCCGCTCCCGCCCGCCTCTACGCCGCCGAGGCGCTGGCCGTCAAGCTGCCGGGCGGCGGGGAGGCGGCGGGCGGCGGCGGCGGCGGAGGGGGTGGCGGCGGCGGGGGGCTGCCCAAGCAGAGCCCCTTCCTCTACGCCACCGCCTTCTGGCCCAAGAGCTCGGCGGCGGCGGCGGTGGCGGCGGCGGCGGCGGGGCCGCTGCAGCTGCAGCTGCCGTCGGCGCTGACGCTGCTGCCGCCGTCGTTCACGTCGCTGTGCCTGCCGGCCCAGAACTGGTGCGCCAAGTGCAACGCGTCCTTCCGCATGACCTCGGACCTGGTGTACCACATGCGCTCCCACCACAAGAAGGAGTACGCGCTGGAGCCCCTCGTCAAGCGCCGCCGCGAGGAGAAGCTCAAGTGCCCCATCTGCAACGAGTCCTTCCGCGAGCGCCACCACCTCTCCCGCCACATGACCTCGCACAACTAGCGGGGACCCCCCCTCACCCCACCCCGCACACCCCGGGGACCCCCGCCCGGCCCCCCGCGGACGGCAGCGGCCGCCCGCCGCTTCCTTTCCTTTCCTTTCGATGCACGCATTTTCACTTTCCGGGGAGGGGCGGGGAGGGCAGCAGGGGAGGAGAGGAGAAAAAGAAGAAGAAGAAAAAAAAAGGAAGAAGGAAGAAAAAAAAAAGGAAAAAAAAAAAAGAATAAAAGCACCGGGAAAAAAAAAAAGAGGAAAAAAAAGCGCAAATGACTTAAAAAATACATTTTTTAAAATGTCATATATTGCAACATATTGATGCATTTGTCATACGTTTCTACTTAAATTATTAAGCACTTATGGTTTAGATGTAATAATAATTATATGTCAGGGTAAATTTTTATTTTAGATATAAAGCTAAAGGCAGGGAGGAGCGCGGCGGGGCCGGCGGGGGCGGCGGGCCGGGGTCCTGCATGCACCGGGCGCCTCCCGCCCGCCCGGCCCCCGCCGCCCGCGTCCCTCCTGCCGCAGAGTGTCACTTGGTGCCCGTGAAATGGTCTCGGTAGTTCCGTGTTACCTTTCCTTTTCGGTTTGGTTGGTTGTTTTTTTTTTTTTTCCTCCCCCCTCTCGAAAAGATTTATTAACCTTTATAGTTTATCTGGGTATGTTGGATGCTTTGACAATAAATGACTTTATTTTCTTCAAAGCATCTCGCCGTTAATCGATGCCGGGGGGTGGGCGGTGGGGAGCGGGGCGGCCCCACGGCTGCGGGGCAGGAGCGGTGCCCCCGGCCGGGCCGGTGCGGGGGCCGGTGCGGGGAAGGGGAGAGACCCCTCTGCGGCTCCTCGCTGCTCGCCTCCCTTCTCTCCTTCCTTCCTTCGGCCCCTCTGACATCCGTCCGTCCTTCCGCCTGTTCATCCTTGGTTTTGCCCCGCATTTTATTCACCCTTTATTTCTCTCTCTTTCTTTCATCCTGTCCTTCCCTTCCTTTCGTCTTCCTTTCGTGGTTTTGGTTCATTGCTTTCTTTTTGCCTTTCTTTTTCTTTCTTTTCTTTTATTTCTTCCTTCCTTCTCTCCTTCCTCTTTTTTCTTTCCTTCTTGCTTTTATTTCTTTTCTTTCTTTCTTTTTCTTTCTTTTTCTTTCTTTCTTTTTCTTTCTTTCTTTTTCTTTCTTTCTTTTTCTTTCTTTCTTTTTCTTTCTTTCTTTTTTTTCTCTCTTCCATTCTTTCCTCTTTCCTATCTCTTTTCCCCCTTTTCCCTTTCCCTTTTCCTTCCCAGCCCCTCTTGGGCCTCCCCTTTGTGCCACACCACCCACCCACATCACCTCACCCCTGCCAGGAGCCTTTATCGCCCACCACCCTTACCAGGGCTGTGCGTGGGCCCCGGCTTGCAGGGTGGGGGGAACCCGGGCCCCGACAGTGGGCAGAGCCCACGGGGGTTGTACAGGGCCTGGGGTGCCAGGGCCCAGAGGAGCCCCCAGCCCAGGGTGTCCTGGGGCAGGGAGTGGTTGGAGGGGCCGGAGTGGGTCCCTTCTGCCCCGGTTCATTATTGGGGTCATGGGACCACAGCCAGGGACACATGGGAGGGCTCAGGGAAAGAGGATTCCCCCCTTGGCATGTGGGGACAGCCTGGTCCTACAGGCACCACCTGCAGCGGATGCATTTGGCATCAGACCCACGTATTTTTGGGTGCAAGGGAGAGCACCTGCCCACGCAGCAGCTTGGTGGTGCGTTGAAAACCCATTTCCGTGCACAGGCTGGCGTAACTCTGGCGAGGGCTGGGTGTCACAGGGACGAGGCTGCGTGTGGCTCTGAAAATATCCCAAGGCAGGAGGTGTGCGAGGCAGGAGCCCGAGCCAGAGCCTGGAAGCCCCCCAGCATTCTGCAAACGGGGCTCTGGGTGCCACCAGCGCCTGCTGCCCTGTTTTGGAGTTGCCGTGAAGTACCTGGACGTGCTGCAAAGCTTTTACAGCTGTGGGGGAAGTTGGCGAGAGCTTCAGATGGGACACACTTAAAAACTCCGCATACTTAGAGCCTTCTTGTCTCTTCCTGAGAAGAGCTGAGGCTGATAACCAGCACTGATCCTCCTGTACATCAGAAGACCACAGGTGGGTCCCTGCCATGAAACTGGTGTCAGAGTCTGGAGGTTTTCCCCCAAATGATACATTTTCCATTCTGATTACTCTCCCCCCGCGCTCGCAGGCTGGGACTGCTTCCCCCCAGCTCCCCTCTGATGCTGCTCGCTCCATCAGCACGCTTGCCCCCTGCCCGGTCCCCGGCACGGTACGAATAACCCCCGCACCGTGCCAAAACGGCACCTCCCGCCCGCCGCGCATCGCAGCCGGGGACACGCGTGGCCCCACCTGTCTGCAATTAATTGCGGGGGCGAGGGCTTAATTGCTCGCCGGGGGTTTTCCTCAAAAGGCGGTGACACGCGGGGGGCTCCTGCTTTACGGATAACGTCGGGGAGCTCCTCACATGGCCGTGCCGGGGAACCAGGTACTTTGCGGGGGCTGCGGGGTGGCTGCGGGGCTCGGGGCTGCTGCGGGGGCGGACGGGCACCGCCATCTAGCGGGGCCGCTGGGCTGGGCGGGGAGAGCGGAGGGTGCCCGCTGCCTTGCCGGGCTCCCCTGGGGGCTGCGCGGTGCTCCGCGCTCCTCTCGGGGCAGCTCCTCTCCTGTAGCCGCCCCGGGATGGCTCTGGGGGCTCGGCGCCTCCCCGGTGCCCGGGGGGTGATACAGGAGGTACCGGCGATGCTCTCCACGGCTGTTGGCACCTGCTGGTGCTGCAGAGCTGCTGCTGTGCCTCCTCTGGCCCCTCGGCCTTGCCCACGGGTGGGGATCGTGGGAGCCGGCTCACGGCTGCGGGGTCCCAGGCGCCTCGGCACATCCAGCACCTCTCAAGTAAGTCCAAATACTTCATGGCCTCTTACAGCCGAGCAGCTGCGTGTGATTCTGTCCTGCTCTGGCAGCACCCCACAGCACCCTGCTCTTCTGCCCTTTAATTTCAAGCCTGTCTGCAGGCACAGTGCTGAGCCCCGGGGCTTTGCCTGGGGGGTCAGTCTGGGCTGAGGGGTGCCTGCCTGCACAGTCAGCCCCTTAAAAGTACTGTCACACAGTGCACGTAGGGTGCAGCAGGCACCCCGCGCCGTTACTGGTACACAAAGCTCACTGTGTTCCGCAGGGTGAGTACCAAAAATGTACAGGAGTTGTGGGCAAGAAATTTGATCAAAGATGTTAGACTTTATTTTGGCAAAATCTGATATCAGGATCACCTGCTTCCTGCAGCACTCAAGGTGAGGCTGCTCCATCTGTGGCTGGGCCACACTGCAGATAATAATAATAATAATAATAATTCCAATAAATGCTGATATTAATGCATTTACCAGGGTGCAGTAAGCAGGCTTGCACCCGCAGTTGTTACTTTTTGAAAGCCAATCTGAATTGTGCTTATTCTAATACATGTCAGTGACATGCACGGGCAAAACTGTGGTTTGGGGGTGTTTTATTTGCTTTTAATACAACAAGCAGCAGTCAGGCAGCCACGGGCAGCAGACCACCAGCTCCCGAATCCCTGGGCTGAAGCCAAGAGCAGCTGCCTGCCTTGGGGCCTGATCCTGCCCCCACCAGCGCCAGTGGGAGCTTTGCCTCTGGCTCTACAGGGCAGCAGGTTCAGCCGTGGATTAGGACCCGTGTGGTCGGACACGGGCAGCTGAATTCCCGGCTGCACGGACACAGGCTGAACAGAGCTGCTTTCACACAGATTTTTTTCTTTAGGTCTGGACAGAGGTGTCTGAGTGAGGCTTTCACGGGGGTCAGCTCCCTCCGCAGCATCCTCACGGCGAGCCCTCGGCGCGGTGCCCACACACTGCATCACAGCCTGCAGAGGTTGCCCAAAAACCTCTGTGCTGGGTTTTCTGCGAAGCATGAAGATGCAAAGCAGCGTGCTGGCATGACGGAGGGATGAGAGTCTGCTGCCTGGCCGGTGACACCCTTTGCTGCGGTTGTTCCCGAGTAGGCTGAGCTCCTCTGTGCAAGGTGTGTATTGCTACTTAACCTGTAATTGAGCAAGCTGTGGACATTGAAAAATCAGCTATTAAGATTTCACTGTAATATCCAACTCTTAAAAATGAGTTATTTGGCCATGGGTATCTACGAAAAGACTGAAATAGTTTACTCATTTTGAAAATAGTACGAGCTGTACAGTATTTGTTGTCTACCTTGGAGCCAAAGCCAGAGCCTGCTGTTAAGGTCTCATTTGGAGTGGGGAATAGATTTACCCAGTACAGAAGGTATTGATGGTGGGTTTAAAACCAGTACACACAAAAATCAAAATGCATGGGGGAAGTTTCTGTCAAATACGGTTCTGTTCTGCAAAATGCTGAATGATACCTGGCTGGCTTTGAGCTTTTTTCAAGAGAGGTTCTTTTTCACTTGTTAATATTTCGTTTATTTCCTTAGCTGTTTTCCACGGCAGCAGCTGGACGTTGTGCCTGTCAAGGTTTAAGCATGAACAGGTTGCCTTCTCTGCCTGGTCCCGTGGGCAGGAGGAGGGTGGCAGCGGTGTGGGGCACCGTGGGCAGGTTGCGGCCGGGGTCTCCCCGCCGGCGTGGCCACAGCTGTCTGGGAGCATGGCACTGCCTGTCACCGCTGCCTGGCCTCGGAACAGCCCTGGTCTGCAGTGGTGACGTTAGAGCTTTGCTTACCCCGAGGACTTACTGTGCAAAAGAGATGCTGGGGCTGCATGGACGTGCACTGATGTGCGAATGCACCTGTGCTACCGGCGCATCCCCCCTTCGGTACCAGCTGCCTGGCAGAAATCCCTCCACGTCGCTTTGGGGAGGCTTGTGGGTTTGCTGCCTTCTAAGGGGGTCTCCACTGGTGTCGGGGTGACTGCACGCGCCTGGGGATGCACCAGCGTGTCCTGTGCTGATGGTAAGACAGGGTAAGTGCCGGAGAGTTGCTCCAGGTGGCGTGCAGAGACTGTGGCACGCCTGGGACCAGCCCGTGCCTGTTGTGGTCAGTGTAAAGTCCACCCTCCAGCCACACCATTTACACTATGTCTTGTAACACACCAAACCAGTCCCTGAGGGCAGCAGCTGTTTGTCGTTGTCCTGCCAGCCTGCTGCCAGCCCCTGCCTGCAGCAGGGCAGCAGGGTGGCCGTCCCACACCCGGGGACGTGCTGCTGGGCCAGAGCGCTGCAGGGAAGTGGTGCTCAGGCTCCCCTTGAATGAAGCGTCCTGGGGCCTTGGCTCAGCCTTGCGGTTCCTAGAGCTGCCGGCAGCTGTGGCCTCTCAGCAGAGCAGCGTGCCAGGCTGGTGTTTTCCAGTGGCGAGGCTGGTAGGTGGCTTCTGAGTGACCCCTGTAGCTTTTGTGCCCATAGGGAAGGGGGTGCATGTCACCCGGCAGCACCTGGGTTCCCCACAGCACCTGGGTTATCTTTAATTAATTAAATGTTGCTGCTAGCAACATATTCTGCTTTCAGCTCTGTGCAGAGCTGCTCCAGCAGCCGAGGTGTGCACCTTCCCCCAGAAGCGGGGACACCTCCCGAAGGGATGCACGGGGCTGTCATACCCACACACTACACCCGTGGGAGCCAAGGGCATTCCTATCAGCACGGGGCTGGCAGAGTGCAGCGGCTCTGGTGCCACCTGGGCTACAGCTTCACACACAAGCTGCCTGCACAGAGCTTCGCTGGCTTGTTTTATGTCTTGTCACTTTTTACCTTGTGTATCTTTAAGGGGCAATTAAGTGGTGCTGGGCTCGTGTTTGGAGGGGGGGGCATTCCTGCCATGTGACGCGTGGCCCTGTCTTACACTGCAGATCAAACAGGCTCAGAAGAGCCCTTCTCCTCTTCAAACTAGAAATTTTGTGCTTGAAACTCAACTTATTTTCTCTGTTTGCTGGAAGTTTTCTCTGTAACCAAGCCTTGAATAATTTAGGTGACATAACATCAGCATTAGGCTTCAGACGCTGCTGGTATGTATGTAAGGGCTGCTACTGCCAAAGGCAATGACACCGGATGATTTCAGGAAGCTGGCTATTACATCTACTTATTTATTTAGATTTAAGCCTCATCTTCTTTTTACTGAAGTATGCTACATTGGCACTCGGGCTATTTGAAATTGATGTGTTAATGAATAGATTCAAATGAAAACAAGACAATACAGTTCATGCCCAAAGGACTGCTTGGGAGTTCTCTTTCTTCGGGTTTCATAGTGAAGCTGAAAATATGCCATGTGCCCCAAGGACAGTATCTCGTGTGAGTCATTTCTCTGCCAGGGCGGCCAGTCCCCAGAGGAGGGCGATGGCATCCTGCAGATGGGCAGGAGCCCCCACCTCAGGCAGGAGGCGGTCTCTCAGGCAGGGTATCTGTGTCCTATCCCACAGCAGGGAAAAGCAGAGAGTGCAGGGGATGAGACCCCAAAGGGCTTGGCTGTCTCACGGTGCCCCCCAGAAAGGGCTGTGAACATGTGGGGCAGTAGGCTTGCACCAACAGCAGGTCTAGAGGAGCAGCTTTGGCAAGCCCACCTGTCAGATGTCACCTTCTCAGTGGCTTTTCCAATGGCCTCGCCCTGTGGGAATTTGGGTTTTCAGGGATTTCTTCACTGGGGAGGAAGACTGGTCCAGAAGCAAGTGTGAGCAGAGGATGCCTGGTGGCCAGGGTGGCACCAGAAAAGCTGGTGGAAGCTATGGAGATGGACACGAGGGTCAAAATCTGGGCAGCTGGGCTTGCCAGTGAACCTCAGGGCATGGCAGCTTTGGGTGGGCACCTCCCCCAGGGATGTGCATGTGCCTCCTTCCTGCTCCTGGGCTGCTGCTGTGCCCGGTCACCCCCATGATGAAGATTTCAACACTTTTACATTCACCTTAACTTACAGTGGCAGAAATGATTTATGGTCTCCTTGATCTGGATGGAGAACAGAGATTTCCCAGGGGCTGATCCTTTGGCAGCTGCAGCCTTTAAAGCAGGATGAAATCCTCCTCAGGTGAGGTGGGTGTGCCTCTGCGTGTGCCTCGGCTGTGCTGGTATATAAGGTCCAGTGCAAACATCATGGGGGAGGTTTGTAACCCCTTTAGGTCCTTGTCTTGCATGTGGATCTGGATTTAGAGTCAGCGTGTGCATGTAATTAAATAAAGAAGATGATGTGGGCAAGTGGAAGTCACAGATTTTACCAGGCCAACTGCTACAGCTGGAAGAAGTAAACAAGCTTTGGAGTGCCCTGACCCTCCTTCAGGTATGTGTATCTATATATAGGGCTGTCTATATATACACATTTATAAATAACGTGTGTGTATATTTATACGTGCTGACAAATAGTTTGAAATTGCAGTAATGTTGTTGTGAGATCATCTCTGTTCACATCAGACTGTGCCAGGTGTCGGTCAGGCTGGATATGGCCCCTTAAGTGGGTGTCCCTCCCCGTGCCCCCGACCTTCAGCTTCCTCTGAAGGCGAAGGTCACCCCCCGGCGTGCCACCCGCTCTGCCTCCTTCCTGCTGAACCCGATCCCTGGGCGCGCAGCCTGGCCAGAGCCGACCCTGGTGATGGCCGCAGAGCCTTTTCTGGGTAGGGTTTAGGGAGAAAAAGCAGATTTGCGGGAGCAGTGAGGGCATGTATGTGCCGAGGGCTGCGTGCTGGGCAGGGTGAGTTTGGCCGATGCTGGCTGTTGTAGAGGCGAGGTTTTCCTGGTGGCTTGGGGAGATGTGCAGGGAGCCCCAGGAGCCCAAAAACGCAGGACAGACTCGGTGCTGTTGGCGGGGTGATGGATGGGCTGTTGCCGCAGGGTCTCCTCCTGTGCCGTGTTGCTGTGTGGCGGTTGTCTTTGTAATTGGGAAGAAATACGGCCCCTGGAGCTGGCGGGGCACGGGGCGCGTGTCAGGGTTACTGGGCTAGCAGCGGGAGCCCGTGGGGCCTCCATCCGCCCTGCTCGGGTACCACCCCGGGGGTGGCAGCACTGGGACCCCCCCCTACCCCCCCGGGGCTGCTCCCTGGGGCTGAGCACCCGTGCGGGAGGGAAAGCGGCTTTCCCTCGAGGTGCTGCCTCCAGCCCCACACCCGCCGCCGTGCCCCCCGCCCGGGGCTGGTGTGCAGCTGCCGGCTGTCCCCCCCGCACCCCGGCCCGGGGGGCTGCAACCCAATCCCTTCCCCTGCCCGAGGGCTCCGCCGAGCCCCGGTGCCCGGCCGCGGGGGGAAGCCGCTGACAAGGTATTTCTCGGCGTAACCCGAGGCGCGGCCCCAGCGCCTCCGTCCCGGCGGGGCGGACAAGTTAATGCCCAGATTTATGCGCCCCCCGAGCCCCAGCATCTGCTGCGGGGGGCGGCGGGGCGGGGGGGGGCTCGGCGCTGCCGGGGCCGCGCACAGGTGCGGGGCCGCCGCCCGATCATAAATACCCCGGCGGCGGGGAGGGCCGGCCCGGCCGTGCCCGGTCCCCCCGTGCCCGGTCCCCCGCGGCGGAGCGGGATGCGGCGCCCGCCTCCCGCCGGCACGATGCGCCCGTCCTTCCTCCTCCTCCTCCTCCTGCTCGCCCTGCCCGCCCGCGCCCGGCGGGAGCGGCTGCCCGGCGGGGCGCACCCGGGGCCGGCGGCCCGCAACGCCCCCGCGCCTTCCTCCTCCTCCTCCTCCTCCGCCTCCTCGTGGGCGGCGGCGCCGAGCCGCTTCCCGCGGAGCCGCCCGGGGCGGCGGCGGGGCCGGCTGTACTGCCGGGTGGGCATCGGCTTCCACCTCCAGCTGCACCCCGACGGCCGCGTGGACGGCGCCCACGACGCGAGCCCGCTCAGTGAGTGCCGGGGGGGGGGTGGTGGGGGGCAGCGGGGCACCCCCGGGGCTGCGGCATCCCCGTCCCTGGCGGCGTCCCCTCCGCGGTGGCGGAGCCGCCCGCTCCCTGCCGCCTTCCCCGGCGGGGAGCTGCAGCGCAGGCGGCCTCGGAAGGGGCGGATTTGGGGTGCTGCCGGCCCCGGGGTGCTGTGCCCGCGGGTGGGATGTCGCCCCGGGAGCGGAGCGAGCTCTGTCCCGTCGTTTTGGGGAGTGCGGTGCCGCAGGGTTTGCTCGCCTGGAGGAGGCGAGTGCGGGGGGACCGAGGTGAAGGCTCGAGGGTCGCGCTCCCCCCGCAGCACCTCGCCGGGGTGCTGAGGGGAGGATGCTGCGCCAGGCTCTCCCTGGCGCCCCTTTTCTATCCTTTCCCCGTGTAACTTTTCCACCCTTCCCTGCGCATTCTCATTCTTCCGGCACAGCGATAGGAGAGATTCAGTTTAAAAATAGGACTGAGGCTGACGTTGCCCTGAGAGAAAGCTGTGCTAACTCATGCCTTATCCTTTGGGTCGGAGCTGCCGCGATAGCCTGTGAGAGGGAATGAAATGGCAGGCAGGGATGAAAAATCACTCGAAGAGCCCGAGGGCTCGGGCCTGAGGTGACCCTGGTAGCACGCGTGGCTTCTGCTGTCGGGCTGCTCGTGGAGCAATGGGCACATCTGGCCTGGGCCCAATAACTCGGGCCCTGGTCTATGCTGTGGCCCCATGGAGGAGGGCAGCCCGCGGGCAGGGGTACTGGCAGGCCAGAAACCCCTCCTGGGGTCTCGAGGAGCACTGCAGGCACATGGCCAGGAGGGGGTCAGCTGCAATGGGGATGGATAGGAAAATGGGGCATCCAGGCTGGGGCTGCTTTGGGAGAGGTGAGTTTGGAGGGGCTGCCCACACCGTGCCCCCCTGGACCCTGTCCCGCAGCCTTATGGCGGAGCGGCTCTCCCCGATGAGATGTGCGCAGCCTTTGATGCCACAGCTGTCTTGCAGGGACTTGGATTACCTGAAGTTCCTTCCTCTTTAATCCGAGATTTTCTCCCTGGAAAGGCAACAGCAGCACCGGCTCCGCACTTCAGAGCTGAGCCAGTCCCGGCTGGGGACATGTGCTGGTGGCAGGGGCTGTGTCGGGGTGTTGCCCCGAGGAGCCGTCCCCCATGAGGCAGAAGTCAGCTTGTGGCAGGGAAGCCCCAGCTTTGGCCCCTGGGAAACTGGGCTTGACCCAGTAACTGGGAGTACGTCTCCCAGCCAGCGTGGCCACCCCCCAAAGGCCAGCAGGTTTTGGGGTGCCCTCAGGGAGAGGGAGCGTGCTGGAGGGTGTACGTGCCTTGTTACAGTGGGGCTACGCAACCCCGTGCCTCTCAGCATGTGGGGTGAGGAGGGGTGGCCCACCAGCCCCCCGAAGTGCCCCCCGGACCCCTGGGTGCTGGGACCTGGGCGCCTGCGGGAGCTGTGCTTCCTCCTTAAAATAAACATGGGAAGTGGTGATCCGATCCCCTGGCCTGGGGATTTAACGGCGGCTTCATGTTAGCTCTCGGCACGTTAATCCGCGTGGCCCTTCGCTGGGGCAGCGAGAGATGCTCTCACGGGCTCCTTCTCCCCGGGGCTGGGGCCACTGAGACCCCCCCGGGGCCACCCCAGGGCTGCAGCCGTGGGGAGCAATGCTTATTGCCCAGGGTGGGAAGGGCACGTTGAGAACGTGGTGCTTACCCCGGCTGGCGGGGGGTGTCGGGGGACGCCTGACCCTGCTGCCACCCAGGAACTGCCCCGGGGGACACCGCGCTGTGTGGGGAAGCGAAACGTGTCGGTGCTGCTGCTGGAGGATGCTCGGAGGTTGAATGTCTTCTGTAAGATGAGTTATAGGTCACCCAAGCCCCACCAGAGGCCAAAGCTCAACCCTGCTCAGAAAATACCTGTTTGAGGGGAAAATGGCTTGTTTTCTCCTGGCTGGGCTGCGTAGCGCCCTGCTCCCCAAGTCCTGCTGTGAGGAGGGGCCTAAGGAACCATTATTGGTACCTGTGGCCCCAAATGGTGTGTGTGACACCCTTATTTCCAGAGCCGGGCGTGCACGGGAGGAGGACAGGCAAGGCTGATCTCAGCAGGCTGGCTGTAGGCACAAGGGGCTCTTCCCACCCTTGAGAGGGATTTCCCCAGGGGTGAACTTGCTTGGTTACAGCTGAGTTGGAAATTGTCCTCTAAAATGCAGTGTTTAAAAAAAAAACTACCACCAACCCATCACCCTGTAGCCATCCCGGGGTTGGTGCAGGTCCCGCTGCGGGGCGAGGGACGGACCAGGAGCTGTGTGGAGCCAGACAGCTGAGGAGCAGGGTCGTGTGGATGTGGAGAGGGAATGAGAACCTGTGAGACTGATATATTTTATTTTTTTTTTTCTTTTCTTTGTCACACCAATGTGAAAAGAACTGTGATTTATTTTGGGATTTCTGTCATCCTAGGTATTTTGGAAATATTTGCTGTGTCTCAGGGGATTGTAGGAATACGAGGAGTTTTCAGCAACAAATTTTTAGCGATGTCAAAAAAAGGAAAACTCCATGCAAGTGTAAGTAAACCCCCCGCTTATCAGTATGTGTTGTTTATTAAAGGCCTTGTGACACCCTCACGTGCGGCGGTGCTCCCAGGCAGGGCCCCTGCACGCCGAGCCCCGTCGGCTGCCAGGGGGTCTCTGTGCCGGGTGGCATCAGCACTGTGCAGACAGAGAGGGGACAGGTGGAGCCCAGACCCCGCAGCCCGTATCCCCACTCGCTGCGGTTAACCAAGAAAAGAGCTTTTTTTTTTTTTTCCCTTTGCAGTTGGGTATTTGCATCAAAAGGACTCGTTCTGCGAGCGTTGCTGGTTTATTTTTAGCCGCTTCTGCAGCAGATCGCGCAGACGGCTTTAGCCAAATGTCTCCCGGAGAGCGGCACGTGTGGCGCCGGGAGCCCGCGTGCGGGGAGGGGGCTGCGGCCCCGCAGCTCGGCTGGGTGTGCCGTGGGGGTGAGATATCCCCGGTGAGAGCACAGGGGTCCGGGCAGGTGAGGTCCAGCGGAAAAATCCCAGTAACTCTTTCTGCAGGCTGTTTCCCTGAAGGTTGGGGTTTCCTGCGGGTCTCATGGTGCTTTCTCCAGGCTTTTGGCATTGAACGAATTCTATACGTTGATTTCGCGTCTCTTTCAACTTCAAGATGCTGCTTCCAAATTTTTTCCTGTTAGTTCTAGAGATCATTTAAACAAATGTAAGTAACGACTGTGCTCACATGAAAGCCGTCACCTTTTAAAGGTGCGTGTAAATGCAACACCCGAAGAAGGGCATTTGTAAGGCAGCACCCATCACCCAGGCTTGTCCCCAAGGGAGCCCGTTCAGGGTGGACAGCCTGGAAGAAAGACAAGTCCATTGCCTGCCTCGTGGTTATGAGCCAAACCCTGTGGTCACGAAGTGGATGTTGGTGATGTGCTTGTGCTGCCTGAGCCCGCAGATTGCCTTTGAGTGAGATTTTTAAACTCGCCTCTCTCTCTCCCTTGAGCCTTATTGGAGTGTTGCTCCTGAAACCTAATGATGCTTAAAGGGTGAGCACATGGTTGCTTATTTTAGGAAACAAAGCAGGAGCAGGAACAGCGTCGAGGGGAAAAGGGGAATGGCTGCGTGGAGGAAAACACAAGGGAAGGAGATGGGGCAGGGAATGGGCAGAGCAGGAGGAGGGCAGGGGAAAGGTAAAGGATGGAGAGGAGAGGGAAGCAGGCGGAGCGAGATCCTCGGACCCTCCAGAGCCTCCACTCCCTCGTGGTGTACAATGGGCCCCTTCTTTGAGCTGCAGCCTTGATTTATGCCCTGGCGCAGGCAGAAATTAAATCAAACCTTGTCAGTGTATGGTTAATTGTCAGCACACAAAGGGCAGTGTCGGAGAGGGACCTCAATTAGGTGGGTCAGAGCCGGGGGTGAGGACACACGATGCCCCGCTCGGATGAAAGCCGCGAATTTGTAGAAACTTGACCCAAATGTCTAAAGATTGCTGGGCTAAATAACGCCGATAATGCAAACCCGGCATCTGTTGTTCTTTCCTGCCTTGGCAGGATGAAGTTATTTCATGGCCTAATGAGTTTTGAGCAGTACAAAGCGCGTCCCGCGCCCGTCACTCAGGGCAGCGCTTTGATATGGGAGTCACGCCGGTGACTCTGCGCTGAACCGCAGATAAAAGTCATTCCTGCAGGGATTCGGGCTCCTTCGAAACCGGCACGCGGGGCCCGGCTTTATCCCAGCTCGCTGCTTTACAGCAGCCCTCCTTTATTTTTTTTGATGGCAACTTAATTAAGTTACCAAGTGGTCCATTTTTAGAGGCACCACTTTCAGAAAATGACAGTAATCCTGGCAATTATCAGTTGCGTGCACAGATGGCTTTTTCCTCGTTGTTAAATCCTCGGTCCCCTGTTTGCACATCCTCAGCGTGGAACGGGCAGGAGGGGGTTTGGCGTCGGGGCCGGCATGAACCCCAGGGGAGAGATTTGCCCGCAGGGGCCTCAGGTAATTCTCCTTCCTCGGGAGTTGCTCTGAGTTGATGGAACGCCGCGGTCCTCGCTGGGGCAAATCTCTGTTGAACTGGATTTTGAAGTTTAAGTGACTTTAGGATTGCTGTTCATCATTGTCTCTGGAGCTGCTGCGGAGCAAATGTGACGCCAGCCAGCGCGCGGTGGCTGCGCCGGGAGAAATGCCTTTTCCCTGCTGAAACGGTGGCTGCTGTGCCGAGAGCTGGGGCGTGGGGATGCCCGGCAGAGCGCTGGCGAAGCGGCAGCTGATGCGCTTCCCTGGGGTTTGCTGTCGGGGGCGAGGGCTCCCCTCCGTGCGCGCTGGCTGCGGGTCTCCCCATCCCTGTGCCGCCGGTGGGAGCAGCCCAGGGCATCCCCCCGTGTCCAGCTCTGGGGACCCCCACGCTTCCCCAGATCCCACTCTGGAGGGGACGCCTGCTCTTGCCGTTGCCCGGATCCCCTGGGAAATGCAGGGCCTGTGCCAGGGCTTTTTGTGCCGAGCACCCTTTGGGCGTGCGTTGGTGCCTCGGTCAACCCTGAATCCTCCTGTGCGGAGGCTGATGTGGGGGTGTCTCGCCCGAGCCCGGCGTGTTGGGGCTTCCGAGAGCAACGAGGGTCAGCAAAGCCTTGCCTCAGGACGGTGAGCGCTCGTGCATGGGCTCAGCATCCCTCTCACGTCTGTAGTTCTGAAGCGTTGCTTTGCCGTCGGGCTGCGGTGCCCGGGCATGGCTGGAGAAGCTCTCGGGGCACCGGGTGCCGTGCCCACGGTCCGATTTCAGCCTGGCAGAGGATTTCCGAGGGGCTGCTGGAGGCTGCAGTGGGGCGTCCCAGGGCTGGGGGTACATAGCTGGGGCATTACAGCTCTAGTGGTGTATTTCAGTGTGCCTTTTTTTTTTTTCCTTCCCCCTCAACAGCACCAAGGAGCTGTTATGGGCAGCATGCAGCCTGTCCTCTCGGGCAATAGGAAGCCTTTCCCCCCGGCCATCTGTGAGCCAGTGCACCTGCCCTGTTTGTAAGAGGTGATGCTCTTGGGCTGCAAGTAATTTCTTCAGGCTGTTGAGGGATAAAATGCCACGAGTTCATTTGAGATACTAAGAAAAAAAAAATTGAATACAATCAAAGCCATGTTGTCCTGGTTTCATTGGGATTTGGTTCCAGTGTGTGGCCGTGGTGATCAGGGCCCTCAGCAGCTGAACCCAGGGCAGCTGCCCCAGGCTGGCCCACAGGTGTGCTCTGTATCACTGACACCCAGCTCACTATAAAGGCAGGGCTGGCTGGGGATGGGGGCTGGTTTTGCTCCCCTCTCTTCTGGCTCCCTTTTTCCTCACTGCTGACGATTGCTGTTCCTGGACAACCTGCTGCAACCTGTAGCTGAGTGTACTGGTGTGGGTTTTGTGTTGTCATTTATATTGGTTTCTTTATTTTATTCTATCTGTTTGATTTTAACCCACAAGTCTCCCTCTTTTTCCCAATTTCCTTCCTCAGTTGGGAAAGGGACATTGGGTGAGAGAAAACCTGTTATTGTTTAGCCCCGGGTGCGGGCTGAGCGAAGACCCCATGTTCAGTGAAGCGATGAAAATGTGCATGCAAATTGCCTTTCCAGATGATTAAGGGATGATTCAGTGCCCCAGTGAGGAGGGGAGCGGAGACGGAGCGGGGGCTCGAGGCCGGGGTCCTCGGTGGGGCTGTGGCACGGGGGGTACGGGGCCGCGTCCTCCCTCCGGTCGTTCGCCCTTGGCTAACGGTGCCGCCGTCTTTGTGCCCGCAGGCCCGGTTCACGGCGGACTGCCAGTTTCGGGAGCGGTTCCAGGAGAACAGCTACAACACGTACGCCTCGGCCGTGCACCGCAGCCCGCGCTCGGGCCGACACTGGTACGTGGCCCTCAACAAGCGGGGCAAAGCCAAGCGGGGCTGCAGCCCCCGCGCCCGGCCCCAGCACGTCTCCACGCACTTCCTACCCCGCTTCTGGCAGCCCCAGCCCCCCGAGCTCGCCTTCACCGTCGCCCTCCCCGAGAAGAAGCCACCGCCGCCGCCGAAGCCAAAGGCCGCCCCGTCCCCGCCTCGGAAGAGCCCCGGCCCCGTCAGGTACCGGCTGAAGTTCCGCTTCGGGTAGCGAGCCGTGGCGGGGACGCCGGGGCGCTGGGCAGCTTTTGGGGGTGACCCCGCGGGAGAGCTCGGTCCCCGCTCCCTGATGGACGTGGGGAGGCTCCGGGTGGCCGTGTGGGGCTCAGGGTCTGCTCTTCACCCCACAAAGAGGACGGCACAGCACAGCTCGGGCTTCCCGAGGAGTATCCCTGCGGTGAAGAGAAGAGACTCGATGGACCTCGGGTTCATTTTCTGTTGGTGAAAGCAGCAGAGAGGTACCTCTACAGCAAATGTATGTTCTTACCTTGTTTTCACTAGTGACTCTTTTGACAATCATTTTCATACAAGACATATGTTCAGAGCCAACCTATTAAGTGCTTCTTTTTCCTTTTTTATTTTTTTTTTTTATTTTTTATCTCCTTTTTGCTGCACTTTTTTCCTCCGATCATACCTCAGACACCACATACCCAGGTCTGCCCCTTCCCCTTCTCTTGGAAACCAGCTCCTCCCTTCCAAACAAAACAAGACCAAGACCAACAAATTCACTCACCCTACCTGTGGCGCAGGGTGGTCTTAAAGCTCTTTATTGGCAATAATAGATACATATATATATATTTAAGGGTTGCAGGCCTGGAGAGGGTAGCTGTTTGCAGCCCTGCTGCTGGTGGCCTCTCCCGTTCTCCCCTGGACAGCTGGAGGAGCGAGTCTCCTCCTGTCCATCACAGCATGGCTTCGATGCCTGCGTTTAAAATACCTCTGCCCCGGCCCCGTAGCGTTCCTGCTCGCACGGGGAGGGAGCCGTGCCGAGACCCCTCCCCGGGGCGGCCGGGGGAGCCCCTCCTTGGCGACAGGGACGCTGCTGGCCCCGGGGTGCCACCGCTTTCTTTCCACGTTTTGTGCTGCTGATTTATTTTATCACTCACAATACCCTTACAGAGCAGGGGGAAAGGGTTTTATTGCACAGCGAGCGTGGCGACGTGGCAATAAACGCTGTGACAGCTACCTGTACCTTCGGGAGTGTTTTCCCACCGAGGTTGTCCTGCGGCCCCGACTGCCGAGTTGTTTCTCCGTTGTGGTGTTACCTGTGCAGTAATCGTGCGTATGGAGTTTTGAATCAGCCTTTAGCTGTGTTATGTACAGAAGACAGTAGCATTGAACCTCACCGGTTAAGCCTTAACAGGAGCCTGGGCGGGCTCACGTTAGCAGAACCCCTCCCGACCTGAGCCCTGCTGGTGTTGGGCAGCAATAAACGCGGGCAGGCGGCAGCGCTGGCCTTTCCTCCAAACCTGATGGTGGTACAAATGGTGATGTCCATTGGAATGGTGGTTCTCTGCCCGCCACCCTTCTGTGCTCCACGTGCAGGGATGGATGGGGACGCCGGAATAAAACATCATCATGCTTCCTTTCATCCCCTGGTTGCGTGATCTCTTGCCTGCCTGCTGTCTGTCTTACGCCGCTTACCTGCCCTCCGGCAGCCAGGCACAACCAGTGTAATTAACCCTCAGCGAAGCACAGGGCCATGGAAATGAACTAAGGGAATGATGACATTTGCAGGAGCTGCGTAGGAAGGTGCTGTCCTCAGCCTCACCCCGGGGCGGGCGCCTGGAGCTCCCTGGGCAGGTAGGAGAGGAGCGGACGCGCCGGTCCCTTGCTGCCACTGCTTTCCCACTGCAACCTCAGCAGAGAGTGTGATGCCAGTCAATCTAGGTGTTGTGTGAGACTGACAGACCCTTCCTGTTCCTTGCTGGCCACTCTTCTGCAAGGAAATTAAATAGGTTTGTTTATCAGGAGGAGACTGAAGGCACTTAAAAAATGGGTAAATATCTCTGTTTAAATTTAAAAATAGCCTGTGGACAAGTTGAGAGACTTTTAAGGAATAAAGGTAACTTTTTCAGTGTGGTGTTTCTTGCATTTAAAAAATGGTTTTGGTGTTGGCTTACTGTTTTTTACAGCTGTTGATTGCATTCAAACCTTTCTAGCTACTCCTTTTGCAAGCAGAGGGGAGGCTATGTTGCACTGGCCAACTGCTCCCTGAGAGGGATGAGAAGCCCAAAACCTTCAGCAGAAGGCCTGAGGCTCCTATGGTCCTGCTCCCCAGGCACGAGGGAGCCTCCCTGCCCTTCAGTGGGGGGGGGATTTACTGGCAGAAAGGACCAAAATGCTTCTTTTCCTCTTTCCTGCTTGTTGGCAGCACTCAGCCTTCCACACTGATTGGGAGTATTGTTCCTGCGGAACCGAGGGGAGCAGGAGTACGCTCGGTGGGGTGACTTGAGGGAGGGAAAACGGCTGTGACAGCCTGGGAAAAGAAGAAAGGCTCAGGCTTTGCAGCTCTGACTCTGACATAAACTAAAACTATCCTGTCAGCTGCTCCTGTTTCATCTGAGTAGATTTATTGTCATGGTTTCAACAGCAACAGCCCTAATTGCTGGACTTGTAAACAGATTTCTGTACTTACTTTACATAAAAGCTCTTCATATTGCCTTTAAATCTTGTTGCACACAGAGGAAAAATCTTTTGGGAAAATCAAGGGTGGGGTGGCTTTCCTATGCCTCTTTTTGGGGTGCTGCAGGCAGTGGGGTGTGCTGGGGAAGGGTTCTGCATTTAGGAACCATGTAGGGTCTGGTTGCTGGGAAGTAGCAGGGAGGAGGGTTGTGTGTCAGCCATCTGGGTGGCCTTTGGTGAGGGACCAGCCACCTCTCGGGAAAATTAAATCATGGAGCAGGGCTGGTACGAGTCTGGTGGTGGGTGGCATCCAGGGAGCCAGGATGTATGAAGATGACATGGATGTATGATGTTATCTGTCTTAGGACACCAGCATGATGCCTCCGAGCTTTGTCAGCAAGGCTAAAAATGGTGCAACTGCACATTGTGGACCGATACCTAAAATTCACCCTTTTTTTTCTTTACCATTTGCCTTCTGAGTCATCTTTTCCTGCAGGCTTTGTAGATATAAAAAGCCTCAGATGTTCATTAGGCAAAGTACCGTGTGGGGAAAGGCGCAATGCCTCTGGAAGCTCAGCTCAAAGCACGACGTGTGCGAGTGTTGGAACAAACGTGCAGTCTCCTGCGAGCACCCGACTTCCCTTTTGCCCTGCAAAGCTGGTGTTTTACCCCAGCCAGCTCCCTTCAGCCACGAGCTCCCGGGGCTGGTGGCCGCCACGGGCTGTGCTGTTCGCGTGTTCCCCCCCAAGGGAGTAACTCCAACCTGAACTTACCCCCTGGTGGGTAAAACATTGGCTTAAACCCCGTGTGTTTTGAGAAGTTGGGGCTTGGCAGGCTGTGTTGTTTGTGGGTTTCTTCCTTTCTCTTCTACCACCTCTGATTTACCACCGTGGTGCTGGGGAGGAAAAGGAAACAAATGAAGGGGATTCCCAAATTCCTTTCCAAACAACTGCCACCTTCAAGAGCTGAGAAAGGGGCTGCACGGTGGAGCACACTGAGCTGCCGGCCGTGCTCCAGCTCCGTGTCGTCGGGTGCGTTGGTTAAAATGGTGAAATAACCAAAAGCCCCCACATTACCTGTGTCCCCATCACACCCCGTTTTTCACCTCTACAGCCACCCCTGCAGAGATGCACCATTTTCCACATCCCCAGAAACATTTGCTCAGGCCCCACGCTCCCGGGCTGCAGCACGTCGCAGCTCAGGGCCCTGCAGCAGAGCCCGGTGCCGCGGGCCCAGGGGCTGTCGGGCAGGCGGCCGCAGACGCGCCCCGCTGTCCCCTACCTCCCCGCAGAGCCCTGGTACAGCTTCACTGCTACTCCTCAGTGGGACGGACAAAAATCAGTCACCCACGTCGTAAAAAATGAGTGTACGGGGCGCAGCGGGCTGGGTTCCAGCGGCGGGTGCTGGCACCGACGGGGCGGGGGGACCCGGGGTAAGCTGTGTCCCGGCGTGGTGGGGCGGCCGCAGCTGCACGGCGCCGCTCAGCACCGGCACCTCCCGCCCAGCCCCTAGGCCTCACCAACGGCGCAGCCGGGGCTGGGCCCCCGCCGCCGCGCCCTCGCGCCCAGCCCCCTAAAAAACCCACCCCCCCAAAAAAAAATATTCCCCCAAAGCAACCAAGAACCCCCCAAGGGAAGGAAGCGGCACGGAGCGCCCGATGCCGCCGCGGGGGACGCGGGGCCTCCGCGCACCGCCCCGGCCGGGGCCTGCTCCCGGGGACCCGCGACCCCGCGCGCCCTTCGACCCCCCCCCGCGACCCCCGCGCATGCGCACGCGCGCGCCGGTGGGCCAGGCGGGCGGGGGCGGCACGTGACGCCGCGCGCCCGGGGAGCCCGCGCAGGCGCGCGCGCGCGCGCTGGTTGGGCGGCTGAGGGGCGGCACGTGCCGCCGCCGCCGCTGCGCCGTCGCTGGCGCGCGCGCTGATTGGGCGGGAGCGGGCGCCGTTGCCTCACGGGCGGGCGGGTAAGGCGGGATGGCGGACGGGGGCCTCTCGCCGCTGGCCTACGGCTCCTACGAGGAGTACCTGCAGTCGCAGGTGACGGCGCGGGACCTGCGCTACCTGGAGGTCAGTGTGGGGCGGTGTCCCTCCCTGGGCCTCCCCGCCTGGCCCCGGCCTCCTTCCGTGAGGGCAGGCCGCCCCGCCCCGCCCCGGTGCGCTCGCTGCGGGGGAGGCCCCTTCGCTGTGGGGGAGGCCCCCTCGCTGTGGCAAGCCCTCTCTGTGAGCCTCGGGCCTGTGTTCTGTGAGGTACCAGCCGCAGTGGGAGAGGCCTGAGTGGCCGCAGTGGAGGGTCAATAAGCTGCTGAGGGGTGTGTGGGGCATGGTTAGCTCGTGAAGGTTTTGGTGCCCATTAAAGGGGGTTTTAGTAAAACCCGTGTTCTCAGGGAGTGAACCATCCTGCTTCTCACTGAAAACTTTCCCCACAGGAGGGAGGTGGTGCAGGTCTTGTGTGCAGATAAACCCCCCCCAAACTAGGCTGAAGTCAGTCAGCAGGGGGGTGGCTGTGAAGCTGGGGAAGGGGCACACCAGTGGTGTTTGTGTCTTGGTCGGCCTAAGAAGTGCAGCGGGGCTAGCTGAAATGGGGGTCTGCTCACAAGCAAGCTTCAAAGTGCAGGTCTGGGCCAGAAAGCCTTTCATGTGAGCAGGTGTTTGTTTTGTGGTGTTTGCTGTTGATATCCACCCAGAGAAACAAACCATGGCAACAAACACCTGGGCTGTGTAGCAGTATAAGATGACAGTGGGGCTGGTTTCAATGTGCAAAGGTGGCTTCAAGCTAGCGCTGGCCCAGCTCTTAACCAAAACTGGGAAGAAGATCCTGTCCAGTGCTTACAAAGCATGATTTTTAGGCTGAATCATTCCAAGGGGTGTGTCTGCTTGATCAAGTCACATCACAGTAGTATTAGGTACTGACTGCTGAAATTTTGACCTCTAAAAATGATAGTGCACATTGTTTGGTGGAAAACACTTTGGGGAAAGTCACAAAAGGTTTTCTGGCTCACACGTAGAAGGCAGGTGGTGTTGTTTACAGGTTTGCTCTCAGAAAGCACCTGTTTGGCTTTAAGAAATCAGGACTGAGTGTGGCAGCCTGGGAAGGGCCATCAGGGGCACCTGGCTGGGGTGGAAGTGGCAGGGCTGTTTCCTGGGGTGCTTTGCAGGTCAGGGCTTATCAGGTGTCCCGGCTTGAGCAGGAGGAAAGGCCTCACCCCCAGCTCCGCTGCCTCCTGCCCCAGCGCCCGACTCCTCGGTGCCGCTCTGCTGCGGGGATGTTAGTGTAAGCTCGGGGAGGAAAAAGAGGGAGCCCGTCCTTGCCTGGGGCCTAGGGGCGGGTGGGCAAGGAACTGCAGGGCGCCGGCAGCCCAGCTCTGTGCGCTGCGGCCTGCGGTGTCGCGGCGTGCCCGAGGCTGGGGCAGCGTTACCCACCCGCGCTCCGAGCCCCTCCGGGGAGGGGGGGCGCAGGGCCCCTCGGCCGGGAGCCGCTGTCGGGAGTGCGCGGGGCAGAGCCCGCGGGTGCGGCCCCGGCGGGCCGGGCCCCCGCGGAGAGGCGGGCAGCGGAGCGGGGTCGCGGCGGGTGCGGGAGAGCGGCCGGGCCGGGGCAGCCCCGCGCCCCCCGGGAGTGGCGGGGGCCGGGGGCGCGTCCCGGTGGTCCGGCGCTGACGGGGCTCCCGGCCCCTCTCCTTCCCGCAGAGCGGGGCGGCGGCGCGGCAGCTGGTGGAGCTGGGCTTCCTGGGCGCCGGGGACACGCTGCGGCGGGAGGACTTCGAGGCGCTGGCGGCGGCGGCGCTGACGGCGGCGGACACCCACAAGTAAGTGCCTGCCCGTACGGTGCCTACCTGCCCCGCACCGGGGACCGTGCCTGCACCGCGGCCCTGCAGCCTCCGCTGATTTCCGTCCCCCGGTCAAACACGCGTTGTGATGCCAGCCACCCGTCCCCGAAAGCTGAGTCCTGGCTCGGGGCTGCTTCATGCCTTGGGGTGGGGCTGTGCGTGTGTGTGCGGTTCTGTCTGCTGACTCCTCCCCTAGGCTCAGGTATCAGTGCAAGAGAAATGAGGCCATGGTGTTTCTTAGGTGGTAGATGTGTTTGAGACACCTGGATACCGCTGCTTGGTTACAAAATAATGCACTTTAATAGTGGGATCATTGTTACAAATTTGTAGCCCAGAAATGTGTGTTTTCTAACACTTCAGAGTTCTGGGACTGATGGTTACAAGACAGGGAACATAATGATGGAACAGGGGTGGCGTATGAGAAGGAAAAATGCCCTTTCTTTGCTGATCAATTTTTGGGCTTTGAGTACCAAGTTTATTGAGTAACACAGCCTAGAGTTCCTTTCCTGTCAATAGCAATGGGTAAGCTCATCTTGGCTCCCTGTGTTTCCCTGGGTCAGGGAGACTGGGTCCGCTGTGGGAGTGCTTTCTTTACACAGGGTAGCTGAAATAAATCATGTAAAGGTCTAGGAGAACTAGCGCTTGGGAAGAGATTTAAATGGCTCAGACTGGATGAGGGTCCCTTTGGATATTGTTACAAAGTGTCTGCTCTTTTATGTGGACTATTTTCTACCATTTCCAAAAGCCTTTGAGGGGAGAGCTGGTTTACTTGCCAGAAGTCTCTGTCAAAGGAAGTTTTGACTTCTGCTGTCTCATAGTTGTTACAGCGTGTGTAGCTACAGCATGCACTTTGCACGAAAACTCACATTGCACTGAGAATTCGGTGCTTTGCAATAAAGCTTTATCATATCTTGTGGCTGCTTCCACCTACCTTTTTATTTTTGCACCTTCTCCACTATGTTTAACCAGCCTGCAAATCTTAAAACATTTAGCTGTTTACTTTTATGGTTTCTTCTTTTCTTTGCCTCTTGAGAAAAATAAATGAACAGTCCCCTTAAATAGTGAACTTTTTTTTGGTGCCTTGCTACACGAAGCTAGGTAACATTATTACAGGACTTATTTTGTCAGCGTGGTTGGTGAATAGTAGCGCGACTGAGCAGTCTTATTCTCCTGTGGTGCTTTTCATGCTATAGTGAAATTATCATTTAATAATTTAACATCACGTATTAAATGCCTTTCCTAGCATTTGTGGGCCGAGAATGTGTGCTGTGTAGTTAAGCTATCACCATACTTGATGTACAATCCTGTATCAAAGTTCTGTTCCAGGCATAAGGTGACTTAATTTTTATTTAAAGAATTAACTGTTCATGTCACTATATGAAGGAATTAATTTTACAAAACCAAAGGCTTACTTATTTGAATAAAAACAAGAAGTATTGATTTTTTTCATACATGTTTAGAGTTGTAACATTCTGTGGCTCAAGCTACTCTGTAGCCACATGAAGCTGCTGATGACAGTGCTGATGACATCAGGAGAGTGAGGACTGAACTCAGATGGATGACCGTTTGGTCTTGTAATGTTCTGGTATGTTTCTAAACCACTGATCATTATTAATTACTCTTCTAGTCATTCTGTGTGCAGACATGAGTGAAAATGAACTACAGACAGAGCTCTCAGTGCAGTTGTCTCTCTCCTTAATGTCTTGCTGTCCTTTTTTGTTTGGTTATTTTCTGTTAGTTTCCCGTTTGTAGGTGGAGATGTCAGGGCTGACTCACAGGATTAAGTGGCCTATTTTAACCGTGTTTGATTGAGCAGATTATCCAAAAGTTTCTGTCAGGAGTTGCTGCTGTCAAAGCTTCTGAATAGTCTGCTTGCAAAAATATATCTGTGGTTTTCTCTGAGCAGAAAAAAATTTCCTCTAGTTGCACTTGGCTGCACAAGTCTCAGAAACTGTCAGTGTTAATTCTGACTGCCCAGATTGTTTTTGCATATGAAAGCAAACTCCTTAGGCAGGGGCCTTCAGGGTTCCTGCTTTGGTGCTCCTCTCCATCCCCCACCTACTGCCGTGACACTGCTGTCCCATTCAAAAGCGTTGACAGGGCTTTGACTTACATGACTCACCAGATGTGGGATGTATGGCTCAGGGTGTTCATACAGTGAGGAGCTATTTGGATCAAATCACAGAGGAGTTAGCTCATAAGTGACTTTTGGTGTTCCCTTTGGGAGACAAACGTGTGTTCAATGGTTTTGGAAGTATCTGCAAGTGGCTGATATTCATAGCAATGGGGTTGCCACAGCCAGAGTGCTTCCCTGGGCGATTGTGTACTGCATTGCTATTGCACAACAGCTTCAAGCCCCAGTTGCTAGAAAGTACTAGAATAAGCCAACAGCCAGAATATATGTTGTCTCTGCTGCATTTCAGCTCCATGGTGTGCCAATGGGTATTAAGCATAGCTGCTGTGTTTGCTGTAGGCTTCCATAATTCCCATTTTATTTTTAGGGTTGGTCTGTCAGTGGTCAGAAGCACTTAATTTACACAGGCTGTATTAGTTGTTGGCAGCCTTTTACTGCTGCACCTCTATCACAGAACAATCAAGGAAACCTGTAACTGGAAATGTGAAGCCTTACACAAAGATACAAAGATCTGGGAAGTGTCCTCTTAGCTGCAACAAAATGCTTCCAAGCATAGTTCCTGTGGAGTAGCAATAAATCAGCAAGACAGAATTCAGTAGATGATTTAGGGCAGTAGTAAAGGTGACCACGAAGAAGGTGGTCGCTCTTAGGACGCTTCTCTGTTTTTGTAGTTGTTGCTTAAATGTAATGGTCAGGGTTTGCTCAAGAACTAAGTCACTTTCTTCATGTGTAGGGAGGCTCATCTTAACTAATATTTGAAAAATTAGCTTCAGAGTAGCTAAGTATTAGATTGTACTGCAAAGCTGCTTCTGATCAGAAGGGCTGATATTTTCCCTCAAATGTCTAGAGTGGTAGTGTGGTTTTCCTCTGAATCCTTCCCTCTGCCTTCTGAATGGCTCCTGCTTAGTTAAATACCATTATCAATTAAGGCACATACTGGTGGTGGGATTGGTAGGACTTCCTTTACAAATGGTAAAAATAAGTTATGTGTTGCAGAAAATGGAGTTGGGCGGGCTGGAGGCAGTGCATTTATTTCCTCTCTTTGTGAAGCAGTCTTGAACTTTTTTTAGCATCACGTCTGAAGTCAGGTGAAAATTGATAGGGGAAAGTAGATATTAAGTAAGACTAGTTCCTTTAAAATACTTTGTGCTTTTCCACAGAACAGGGGCACCGTCAGAGAGCTGGGTTTGGGATTTTTTTGGTAAGAACAAAGAAACTGGATAATAAAAAAAAGTGAACCACAGACTTTGAGAGGCAGATAGAAGCACAGCTTGCCATCTGTTCTTTGCAACAAGGACGTATGTGTGTTTCTTTGGGATCTGCAATGAGGGGGCTCGAGCCCGGGGTTATTTGTTTTCTTTATCAGCAGCAAATTGGAAATAAAGAATTTTTTTTTTTTGTATTATGTCATCTCTAAATGAGTGCAAGATTGTTTATTCTTTGTGTTGTCCAGAGTGACAGAGGTGGAAAAATCTCACACTCCTCAAAAGCATCCTGTACCTTGCCTAGCATTGATGTTTAAGGAGAGCTGTGTTTTTTTCAACTGTGCACAAATAAATAAAACCCTGGTCGTCATCAGGACAGGAAACAACTTACTGTTAGTTGTCCCAACTGGAAATGGAGTATTGCCTTATGATGCTTTAAGCTCCTCTTCTGATTGAACAATCGGAGGCAGCAGCAGTGTGTAACTGCCTTTGTATTGTGAAGCCTGCATCCAGCCTGCGTGGACTTCCTGACGTGTATATGGCACCTATACCTACATTTTACGGGGGGGTTACTGTGGCCTCAGCTTACCAGGGAGCTACACTGCTTTCACATGGACTTGAAGTGACTGCTGAACGGCACATGAGTGTTCCCTACCCACATGATTTAGTACTAAGCAACACCAATAAAACTAAATCACTTACACTTCAACTCCTGCTCTACTGCTGTCCACGCTGAACAGTTATCTTTGGTCCTGCCCCTGTCACTGGCATGGTGTCTGTACCTGCGAGTTGGCTGTGCCCCCTGTGCAGGGAATTGCTAAAGCCTGCAGTCAAAGGAGCAGTGGCTGACATGGGGAGGATGCTTAGCAAAGGGTCTTGTCTCTCTCTGCTTCAGGGTTTGGGTGCATTACCTGCTGTAACCAGGAGATGCCTCCCTCTCACAGCCCTTGAGCTCTCATCTGATTACTTAGTGATATAAATACACTATGATAAGGGAAAAAAACAAACAAATAAAAGAACTGGAACTGTCTTTGTTAAGGCTTTCCTCGGGAGGAGAGGCTGCTGCTTCCACTCAGAGTATCAGGGCTGTATCACTCAGGCGGGTGTTAGAAATGCTGCGTAGCTACCTCTGTACAGATGCATTCCCTGGTTCATGGCTGTAAATATAAGAATAATGTCCAGCTACAAGCTGCTCTGGAATGGAGCGCTGGATCTTTGTCCTCTGAAGTGGGTCCATTTCATGTGTAAAATCATAGAATCATTTCTGTTGGAAAGGACCTTTAAATACCCACTGTTGGGTTTTTTTTCTGCCCTAGGAGGAGCGTGAGGGTGACTAGTTAGCCCATCAGTCAGGGTGGGTGTACAGCAACACTCCTAAGACTGCTTTTATATGGCTTAAGACACCAGCACTGGCCTGGGGAGCAAGGACAGGGACCCAGAAATATTTCTCCAGTGCAAATGCAGGGATGGGGGGGGCAGAACAGCAAATAGCAAGGCTGGGCTTTGCTCCTGGGCAGTAGAAAACCTGGATTTAAGTTTCATCAGCCAGAGGAGGGAATGAAACCCTGGTGCCAGCCATCCTGGGAGCGTGTGTTAAGCCATTGTCAGATGTTACCATCTTCTCTTTTATTTTCTGCATAAGGTGATGCGTGCGGTACCCAACAGACTGCCCCTTTACCAGAGAAAGCAGAAAACAAGCAGAAGGGGGAGCTCGTTTCATTTCGAACTCTAGGCTTGAGACAGAGCAATTTGCTTTCAAATGTTCCCTGAGTGTCCTACCAAACAGTTAACTTTAACCTGTGTGTCTTTGGCACCTGATCCTTTTGTGCTACTCCTCCTGTGATCCTTTACCCAGGAAGTGTGTGCTCAGAAACACCTCTGCTTCCTGGGTGTGTTTCTATGTGTACAAATGTTTCTCTTAGAAAAGCAATGAGGTCTAATTAAAATGTATTCCTTTTGCAAACCGAAACCAGTTTTTTTGGTACACCGGTCAATAGGAGGTCTTTGGCTGTCCTCTCTTTGTGTCTTTTGTCCTCTTAATGTGCTCTTAAGCAGGCCACTAAAGTGAAACATTAAAAGTGAGGGAAGGAATGTTCGTTTTTTTTTTTTTTTTTTTTAGTATTGCTTTGAATTTTGGTATTGCAAGTGATCCCACTGAAATATAATGGAAAGAACTGAACTTCAGAACTCTGCACTTACTGGTAGCTTAATTCTTTTAATGTATTTCAGTGATTGGAGATGCAGGAATGCCAAATCTCAGAGAAATCATATGTCTATAATGTTAAGTGCAGCATCTTTAAAACAAAATCATTGCTTAGGGGTTTCACATGTGTATGCATATGGTCTAAAGGCTTTTCTTGGGTACAGAAAGAAGAAATGTGCTGAAAGCATGCCTTCATTCAGTACCTAGGGTTTGAATTTGCAGTTTGATTCTGCTTTCAGATCTTCTCTCTGGTTCTTGTGCTAGAGTGGCTCTGTACCCACTGCAGGCCTCATGGACCCTGCTGTGACTGCAGGGGAGACACTCAACAGTTAAATGATAACCTGTGGGTTGACGTTTCTTTGAGAGTACGTACTTTATACGAATCAAGCTGTGGCTGAGTATTACATGGATGCTACTTCAGAGGGATGATGCAGGAAGGGATGAGTCTGTTCATTCTTGAAGGAGTGTAGGAAGTGACCTGCTCTTAATAAACCTAAGGATCTTGGAGGAAAGTGGCATGATTTTAGTCCCTGCCTTTCCTATTTTAGCTCATAAATTAATTTTGACTTTGGCATGGACCTATACCTTCGCTGAGGAGAGAAGGGGAAAGGTATGGTCTGTACTAGCAAGTGCATCAAACTGCTTCAGGGGAAGGATGTGGGGAGTGTGTGATGCTCTCAGTTTGGTGAGTGGGCCAGTGTCTTACCACCAAGGTTAGATTGAGGGATAGCTGTTTTAAGCACTTGTAGCATTTTAGGTGACATTAAAAATATGAAGTGAACCTACTCATTCCTAGGCTGAAAAGCTGAAGGGCACTGAAGGTAGCTGGGTACCCGGCTTCCAGTGAATTAACCTCCTAACTTCCTCCAAGGCTTTGAAGAAAGTCCCTGTGGATGTGGTAGAGCCACTCCTGGTTGTGTGCTGTGCCAAATCCCCCCGCAAGCTATTACTGAGCTCTGATAGAATTTTTTTCTGTGATGTTATGGGAAAAGTATGGTTAATTATATTTCATATCAACGTGCCTCTGCGCTCTGAGCACTTGCTGGGACTGGAGGCCAAACAGCTTGAGTCCTGTGGCTGACAGTCTGCTTTTTGGCTCAACCAGAATGAGTAAGGATTGGAGAATGTGCAAGAAAATCCACGGCAGGAGTATCTTAGAGCTTTGCTTTTCTTCCCCCTTTTTATAAGCCCATAATGTATAGATAACATTTAGATTGCTATCAATGTTGGAAGGCTTCTCTGAGCTGAATTTTTTGAAGCTTGCACATGTCTCGGTAATTCAGGATTGGGTAAACAGAGCAAACTCGAGCAGCCTTTTGAGAGTGTTTCCTGGTGGCCCTTCTGGCCCAGCAAAACAGCTTTTTTGGACATCTTCCTGTTCTCTCTGTGTTTCTCTCCTGCTTCTCCACACCTTCCCTTGGTGTCTTTTAAACCAGTACCTCAGTGGAAAGAGGAGGACGACCCATTCCTGACCCTGAACCTAATAGCAGGATTGAGACCAGGTTTTTTCCCCTCTCTGAATTTTTATTGCTTGTTCTACTGTTAAAATAGCAGCATGTTTTTCTCAACAATTCAGGGTGAAGTGGCTCTTTCTCAGACTAATGAAGGAAGGAGACAAATGCATCTCCTTGTTGGAAGACTGACTCTCTGACAGTCGTTTGCTGATGATCTAGAGATCTGGTAGTTGTTTCTGCTTCTGTCATGATTTGAAACTCCCGAGGTCCAGCCGTAGAAAGGAGGGGGCTTGACAACTGTCTTACCCCTAAAGGGATATTTTGCAGAAAATGCTAGGACATGGATTATTTGGTGAAGTTTTAGAACTGTACTGGTGCTGATAATCCTGGCCTCTTTCCCTTCTGATACTTAAAACTTTTCTACATTTCCTGTTACATCTTGCCACCTACGTCTGTGTCTCAGTTAGTATTTTTCCACACTCTTACCAACTCAGTCTCTCTGTAGGAAAATAAAACCCCTTTAACCTACCTCCAGTCTTTGCTTTTGTGCAAATAGCAACTCTAAATCTGTAAATGGTCATGTAACCATAATACCACTTTTTTATTTGCTTGTGTGTTCTGGTAAGGAAAGAAATAATTGCTGACACTTTATTATTGACTGTCCTTATTTTGGTTTAATTAGCCCCAAGTTGAGTGGGATAGGTGAGGCATCTGTAAGCTTCTTAGGGATTCCACAGACATAAGTAGACACTTAAATTAGCTCCAGTTGTTCTTTCTGGGCTTTCTCCAAACTTGCAATGGCTACGTACTCAAATGAAAAAGATGCAGACGGCAATCTGAGACTGTAGAGATCAGTTTAGTGTCCAGATTCTTTCTGCTTCCCCTCCTGTGTCTAGCACCATAGGAAACCGGTGTGCCAAGTAGTGTCTTCAGCATGAGCCTCTTGAACAGACAAAGCAATACCTTCCTTTCCTGAGGGTGAGCCTAGGAGACATTTGGGTGATCACAAGCAAGGAAATGATTAATTTTTGTTTCCCTCGATGACTTCTCCTGGTTGTGTAGGATGTATGAAGTCGGATGCCTTAAGAAATTTACATGAAATTTCCTAAAACTGTCAGGGAAACAAAAACATCTACAGGGCTGTGTTTGGCTGAAGATAGAGCGTTAAGGTGTACATGCTAATACTGGGCAGGCGAGTACTGAAAGTTTTGGGTTGCTTAGTCCTGCAGAAGTCAGGCGGCAAGGCTGAAGGAAGGGGAGAAGCCTTGATGGCTGCAGGCAAGGACAACATGTTGTCTCTTTTAAATTGTCTAGGCCAGAACTGGGAAACTGGAAGAACAAGATTTCTCCATCTGTGTGTCCATCACTGGGCAGAATTTTAAGATGGTACTGCAGTAAGCTCTTTATTTTGTGGTTTGGGTTTTCTTCTGTGTTTTTTTTTTTTTAAAATTTATTTTTAAGTGGTACAGTGAAGAACGAGTTGATAGGTCACATCATTTCCCACTGACATTTCACAGAAAGAAATGTATGTGCGTGCTTTCCAGCAGATCACAATATGACGTGGAAAGAATAAGTCAGGATTTCCAACCTTGACTATACAGGCTGTGACACAGGCTTCTGAAAAAGCAGAGTAGCTGAACAAATACCTGATACAAATTTTGAGTGGTGTGTATTTATACCTGGGGACCATTCAGTTCGGCGTGCGTGGAAGTTGTCCCCCTAGTAGCACACAAACCTGAGCAGTTTTTGATCATTCCAAGTGTTATGTCCTTAACATTCTTAATGCAATATTAAATGTTTTTTGAAGAGGTCCAGGTGTGTTTGGGTAGCTTTCTGCTCTAGGCAGTGAATTTGTTACACTAGCAGAAATGTTTTTTCACCTGGAAGTGTGTTGCAATAATCAACATTCTTTGCTCTAGAACAAATTTGTCCTCATCTTTTTACTTTTTTTTCCTTATAAATTGTGGATAGTTTGGATAAAATATTTGGAATAAATAAATGAAATGTGTTTAAGTAGGTGCTGAAAAGTATTTCCTTTCTAGAGGGATGGTTTGTTATTTTCCTAGTAATCTTTGAGCAAATGAAATCGGAGTCCTGGAAATGGATTTGCCTGTGGATTCCTGCAGTTCATAATCTGCTGGTTCAGATTTCTTTTGGAGAAGATACATATTAAAAAAGTGCAAACTGGCTAAGATGAGCTAAAGACCTAGGAAAGAGAAATGGTTTAAAAAGAATTTGGTATCTATTTCCTTTTGGTATAACTTTGCCTAAGGTAGGGATGCTCAAACTTCTGCACCTTCTTCCAGCTTCTTCCTGCTAATGTGCCATCTGAAAAAGCACTGAAATTCGGGTGTTCTACATTAAGTGAAAATCAAAGCAGTTTTCTTCCTCTGAAGTGTGTCAGGGAGTGCAATCTTTTGCAAAACAGTCGTTCTGAGACAAAATATTTCTCTGCACCAAGGTAAAGTGGGAACCACAGGCCCAGACAAAGCTTCTTGTGCAGGAGCTGGCACCCACTTGAGGCACATCCTTGTGAAGTTATAGTAGCCAGCATTGCTTGGTTCCTACTGAACTGATGTAGTGCTCTGGCTGAGCAGTGCTTCCTCACCTGAGAACTCAGCCTGTTGGCTGGTGCTGCTTACTGGAAGAGGAATTGCATCATGTTTTCTTGTGTCTTCCATATATAGAAAACATCTCTTAATGCAGCTATGCGTGCTTTTGGGAACGTTTGCAACATGTTTGTGTCGTTCATTGTCCTGGTTTTGCTGGGATAAAGTCATAGAACCAATTTTCTGTTACATTTTGTTTTCGTGGCCAGCCATGGTAGGCAGGTTCCCATGGCGATCAAGGCAGTTTTGAGTTAGCCAGGTGCTAAAGCTATGAGGAGCCAAAGCCAGGGCAGCTGACCCAGGCTGGCCCACAGGTGTGTTCTATACCCTAAATGTCACCCTCACTATAAATTGGGGTTTGGTGGGGGTGGCCGGGGCTCTTTGGCTCTCTGCTCTGCTGTCTTCTCTCCCTCTCTTCTGTGTGGCTGCCATCCCTGGAGAGTCTCGCCATCCCTGTATGGTGTAAGTATATCTTTGTATTTTTTGTATTAGCATTACTATTGATACCGGTTTTCTTACTTTATTAAATCTGTTTCCGTTTCAAATCACGAGTCTCCCTCCTTTTCCCAATCCCCTTTCTCAGCCAGGGAGGGGTCACTGGGTGATAGAGCAACTGGTTATTGTTTAGCCCTGGATGTGGGCTAAACGGAGACATTCATCTTTTAGGATGAATCTGCTCCGAGACATTCTGGTGCGTTTCTTCAAACTGTATGTATGTGAGTGGCGTGCTAACAAGGCCAAATTTTTCTCTGGCTGACACCCCTGCAGAGGATAGCAAAGTTGGTGGGAACAGCGTGAACTGTCAGCTTGGACTGACTTGTGTGTGGAAGATGTGTGTACCAAATTATACAGTAACATCAAAATGGAGACTATTTGTATTGTCTCTGTAGGAACTTGAGACACCGTGCCCCACAAGTACACCCTGTTTTCACATAGTCTCTTTCTCTACGCTCCCACTGAAGGACCTGAACTGTCACAGAATGCAGTATCTTAGTTTCTAAAAGGCAAATTACAGTAATTGTCTGTGTATCCAAGATTTAGCTGTGTGCAGGCTTCTCTTAAGCAAGCATCAGGTTTGGCATCAGCATGTGGATTCTTACTTTTAAGCTTAGTGAAAGAAGAAGGGTGCTTTGATGAACGTTGTTAAAAAGAAACCCAAAGCTTGCTGTTAAAGCTGTTTGGAATAAAAGCAAACAGGAAAAGAGCAGCTAGGGTGTGGGTGTGAACCCATGGAACTGTAGTAGACAAGAGCTGGTAGTAGGTGATTTAGGAGCCCTGTTGATCTTATATTTTGAGTGGTTTTCCTCACAGAACAGTGTGAGGATAATTTTCTTCTAGTGCTTCAGGGACTAGATTTTCTCCTGCTTTTTAAACTGCCCTGTGCAGAGATCCTCTGAAATGCTCTTCCAGGGCGTTTGCTGCTGTTTGATCGCTAGCACACCTATCATCCCATGCTGAACGGCAGTAACAGAGAGTTTCTGTCTGGTGTTGTGTTAAAAGCCCGGGATCTCAGTGTGCCCTTTTCAATGAAGACAGAAGGTAATTGAGGGATTTAAGTCTTTGGGGTTTAGGGAATAAATCTCTCATTTCCAAACACTTTAAATTTTTCTTTGAATCACGTCACAAAGGATTGCTATAGAAAAGCCACATTCCCTGCTGCCTTTTTTCCTAAATAAGGATAGGAAGCTGTCTGTAGCATTAATGCTGTGCTTCTCTTCTAGCAAGACAACTTAAATTCCAAAACTCTTTTAGCTTATTTCTTCTGTGTTCATAATATTTTTTTAGTTATGGTATTTGCAGGCTAAAATTGTACTTTTTTTTTTTTTGTGAATTACAGTTCAGATTGGTAACTGGAAAGCAATGAGGCGTGAATGTCCGTGTTACATCAGGATAATAAATTTGTAAATAGCTGACTTGCACATTCTTTGCACTCTTAAGGATGTGGTACTCAGTGGCCAGCGGGTTCTTTGTTGTAGGTTGGCTTTGAAATAACAATCTAAAACTTGTATCAAAACAATTCAAACAAACAGAACTGACTTGGAAGGAGTTGGAACAGACCAGACCCTGTATCATAATGTAGAGATCTCTCCCCTGAATGATAATAGTCAGTTTGAAGCTTATCATTTCATCTGCGAAGGTAGGATTTTTTTTTCACCATAGAAACCTGTTTGTATTTTTCTGCATTGGTTGTCCTTTGGCCTTTTATTATGCAGTCACAAAGTTTCATGAGGTCATTCTGTAGCTTGCTGTTAGGGTGTCGGACTCCTCCCTACACTGAATAATTTCTGATCATCATCAAGCTTTTTCTCCACATTGCTCTTTCCCTTTTCCCTAGGTTTAACACCACACCTCCAGCCAGCACTCTACTGTTGTTTAAAAGATAGAAAATAGAAGGTAGAAGTAAACGATCAACTTTTGCAGCATTTATCCCAGAAAGGGCCTTTCATTGTACTCCACTACTAGTTTGTTTCCTCAGAAGACTTTACTGATGAGCTTTCAAAAATCCAAGTAACTGTGTCAACCAGATCATCTTTATGCACATGCTTGTTGCTGCTTCAGGGAACTCTGAGGTCTGTGAGGCAGGGTTACTCTCACACAAGCTGTGTTGGCTCTTTTCAAATAGATCACATTCGTGTGCTTGTTCACAAATTCTTTACTTGAGTCTGTACAATCTGACTCTTAGCTGGAGATCTTCTTTGCCTGCTTCTCTGTGGTGTGGCGCTTGGCTGTAAATGCTTGCTTTTTGTCACCTTTATTGCTACATCCACTCAATCCTGGTTTTAAAATAGTACAGTTTCTAAAAGCACTTGTCACATGCTTTACTTTGGCTTGTGTAGGTGTTCGAAACCTGAGCAAGTGCTTGTTAGCCTGGAACTTCTAGCACTGCTTAGCTTAGAGGAGGCATCTCTTTAATTTTTTTTTTTTTCTTTTTGGTATTCGATGAGAGTGGTTTATTGATAGTAGCCTTGTGTGTTGTGGAGCAAGAGGCATCCGTCTTCAGGCTTTTTGGTAAGCATCTTCCTAGAGGTAGCTTTTACAGATAGTGCTCACCTGTTAAGTAATCACCTGATGAAATTAAGAGAATTTTTAATGCAAACAAAATGTATGTGTATTGGTTTTCATTTTTAGTTCACACTTCTCGGTGCAGAGCAGTGTTTGAGAGGTAATTGACCTTAGATGCCTTTATATCTTCCTGCTTCCAATCTGTAAGCTCACAGGCCTGGTGATGTCTGCATCTCCTTAGGTCACAACTCTAGTGCTTGGCTGGTATCCGAGGACTGCTAAGGAATTACGAGGATGCTGTAAATTCTGTACGATTGCTTCCTTGGGGAATACATTTGATTACAGGAAAAAAGCTGAACAGCTTTTGGCTGTAGCTCAGATAATGATACTTCAGGTCTGGAAGTCCATAAACAGGATTGACAGCACTTTGGGAACCCTGAACAAGATAAGGACTGTATGTGGACTTATTTACACATCCGTGTGAGAAGGCCCAAAGGAGACGACGGAGATACCAGAGGTCAGATTTGAAAAGATGCTGGGTTTTGTGAAGAGGTTGGGAGTTGAGCTGGTGCGATTGGACAGGTAGCCTGACTTCACGCTTGTTGCTGGACAGCTTTACGTGCAGCCTGGTCCTGGCACACCCTGCCTTGTTCCCCTTGCTCCACATATAAATGTGTACGCTCTCTTGTCCTGCCAACCTTTGCATCACTGTTACCTGCCAGTCACACCCGAATTTCAGTGTGCTTTCCACTGTGCTGTGGAATCAGGGACGCTAGCAAGAAGTTTCTTCTGTAGCTCAGTGTTTGCATGCCCTGAATTCTGTTGTATGTCGGTATCTTGAAACATTTTTCCTTCTCTCTCTCAGCTCTTGATGGTATTTCTTTACAAGTGCTAGGTAATCTCATGAGCTACGTGTAATGACTAAGGAAGGTCCTATGCAAAAGTCAGAGTGAGACAGTCTTATTGTGGCTGACTTCCATGAAGGCCTGTTTGTGGATCTCATCTTCAGGTGTTGGGAAAAGCCATCTAGTCCCGTTTAAGATTGCTGCTCATTGAGAGAGATCTCACTCTGTGTGTGTATCACTGAATGCTCTCTACTGTCCATGCGAATTCATGTGAATTTTACATACCACTTGCAGTTCTCTGATGTTGCTCCTGTTCTGCTGTGATTGATAGAGCTGCATTAGAACTGTTTGCCTGAGGGAACTAGTCACTGATTAGCTGTCTGGAGTAGCGCCCCTTTTTTCCCCCCTTTCTTTCTTTTTTTTCTCTTTTTTTTTTCCCTTCCTTTCCCCCCACCAAAGACCTGAAATCTAGATTTGAGTCCCAAAAACTACAATATGAACAGAGCACATGTGGTGCTGGCTGTCTTCCCTAGTGGTCTGGGAGCTAACAGTTGGCACACTGGTGTTAATAATGAAATATTTCCTTTTAAACAGCAGGAGTATTGTTGTGGCAAGGTTGGTTAATACAGATTATCCATGTTCACAGTGCAGCAAGCTCATGTTTTGTGCCATGTAGTCAAGTATTTCAGGAGCTTCCTGGGTATATTAAATGCCATGAGAAGGCTTTTGAGTATTTTTACAAGTACAGTTAGTTTGTATGGGAAGCTCAGACTTAGAAATGAGTACTTAAGCATTTAGGGGTCTACTCTGCAGCAGGCATCAGAAAAATCTGCTTTGTAATTGGCTTTTTTGCCGAGGAGAAATCTGCTGCTCCAGTTACCTGCAATGACCTACCTTTGGAATGTGCTTGAAAGTGAGGAGAAGTTACAGAAGCCTGGGGAATATTTGGAAACACTCTGCTCTTTCACTTTGGGATCCAGGGAATTGTCAGTAGTACAAGTAGCAGCTAGAGAAGACCCTGGACTTGGTTGAAGCCTCTTCCAGTGGTCTGGCTTGAAGTGGCTGCAAAATTGGCTTATTTTGTTATCTGAGGGCTTTTTCAGTATGGGGAGAATCATCCGAGTTTGGACACGTGAAGCTGGTGAGTGGAAGCTCCGATTGTAGCAGTCGGTATGTCAGAGGAAGGCAAAGATGAAAACAACATGTTTTATTAGTATACAGAAAAAAAAGAGCCTACAGAAAAGCATGCCCTGAATAACGATGTAAACTAGTAATTTTCAGGTGCCAAGTGGTGTTTTTCCATTGATGTTTCACTACAGAATACAGTGGGTAAGGTGTGTTCTTTTTCTGGCAGTGAAGATGGGCAATGGTATTGAAAAATGTGCTGGAAACAAGTGACAAATGTTACCAAGCAGTATCTCAAAGTCCAATCCGTGTCCCCCCTGGAGTCCAAGAGTAGTCGGTAATGAAGTGATGGAGCTTATGGCATCTGTCATTAAAAGCTGCTTCTATCCTGGAGGAACAGTAAATACTGTTTTTTTAGAAATGCTTCAAGGGAGAGGCAGAGAATTGCAGATTAGTGAGTGTTTACATAGGAATGTGTTTAATTGGTCACAGAATAAATAATAAAACACCTGGAAAATCATGATAACATGGTTTTGGCAAAGGACAAGCAGTGTTTTCTTAATCTTTTGCCACTCTTCAAACTCATTGCTAAGAGAGAAAGAAGAGAAATGGTCTGACACAATGTGCTTAAACTTTCCGAATGTCTTTGGCAAAACTTCTTCCTGGGGTCAGTAAAGTAAGCGACTGTCTTGCTGTGCATTAAAGCAGCTTAAAAAAAACCCCAAGGTGTAAGAATTTTTCATCTTGGCAAAAAGGTAAACAGCATGGTGGCTCAGTCCTCCTTCTTCAGATCAATGTCATTTACATCTGTTAACTCCTGTGAAGGTTAAAATACTTCTGAGGAATTTAACTAGACTGTATGGATTTGACTGGTGAAATTCAGTGCTGAAAAACGCCAAGTTGCAGGCAGCAGCAGCAGTATTTCTGAAGCCCTGAAAGAAGAACAAAAGGAGAAGGGTAGAAATGTTGAAGATAGCTTTAATTGCAATACATATCCATTAGCCCTTGCCAAAGGAGCAGGTTGTCACTTGATCTACTAGATGGTGCAATCAACTGTATTGTGTGAGGCACAGATATTATTTATAGATTTAGGTTCCTTAATATGCCCTCTAGTCACTGACTGAAATCAACGAATGATGTGGTGTTGCTGCACAAATGACTGGAGTAAAAAGACATAATTTGGGAGAGTGTTTGTGCTCTTAGGATGATCATTTTCCATGTTACGGAGTAACATGATGGGCCATATATTACATGCCCTTAAAAGGAATAAGTTATAGGTTGTTGATTAAAAAAAATGATGATGATGATAAAAAGTTACAGCCTTTGTTGGTGAAGTGAGTCAGTTTTGCTGCCCTGTGTCGAAGTTAACCTTAAAGCTTCTAGAGTGTAGTTCGGTCTAAAGAGTGTGTGCAGAACAGCATTGTCTTTTGTTTGAAGGGAAGGTTAACTGTGTGTAGTAGATAACTTTTCCTTCCCTTACCATACTTTGTGATGAGTGGCATACATGGTTCAAGAATTGCTGTCCAAATAGACTGTTCCGATCAAGCAACTACTTTATTTTTGCATTTGTGACCCATGTTATTGAAGGGAAGGCCCTTTGAAGAGCTGTTGTAGGTTTAGAAGTGATGCTACATTTACCAGTTACATTGCAGTGGAGGAAGATGCGAGACACAGGGACCTTACTGGAACTGTGTTCTGTTTGGCATGGTAATAGTTGAAGAGGATACCCATTCTTGTACGATTTGACTGCTGTTTATGGCATTCTAGTCTCACAGCATTAGAGTATCTTTCATTTGGATTATGTCGTCTTGATTTTTCTTCAGTGCATGTGCAGAGTTCTGTGTGGATGCATTTGCAGATGAACAACCTGAACCAAGAAACTGACAGGATGTGTGGAGCTTGGGATCTGTCTTATATACGGCCAGATGCTAAAGCTTGTTCTTCTTTCCTCCTTCTGTACCTTATTTTCAGTAAAGACCTTTAGTGCATGCTCAGATTGCCTTAAATTCAGTCCATGTACTTGGTGTTGATAGGAAGAAAGTGTTTGGCGGAAACGGGACGGTATTTTAGAAGAAATGCCTTTAAAGCCAGCATGTAGTTTTCCCCTTGACGTGTTCTTTCAGCTTGTGTGTCTGTGTGCAGTGGCACAGGCTGTCTCCCTGAACATGCAAAGAAGCAGGACTGAAATTTCTCATTGTTTTTCTGGGAACATCTTGCCACTAATGTGCCTCTAAATTTTGTTTTCGCTGCACACTGATTGTTTTCATTGTAGCTTCTATATTGAACTGTGGATCATTGTGGGCTCCACAATAATATCACATTACAACGTGGCAAGAGTTTTTAAACCACCCCAGCTCCCTTCCCCTTGCAAGGGCTCATGAAAAAATGTCCTGTAATTATGTTAGCCATTTAAGAAAAATACCAGCTGCTATCAAGCTGCTTTTCTCTGCTTAGTCACTATAACCGAATTGTGTGAACTGTAATATCACTCCCCAGGCTTAATTGGTAACACCCTTTCACAAACACCTCAGGAGTAAAGGAAATGTTTTTAAACAGTGTGATATGTAACACGGCAACATGTGATTACAATTCAGTACATTCTCTCTTTTGGTGTTTTATTGCTGCAGATGCGCAACGGCCTCTGATCAGAGACGAGCTGTCGGCATCATTGCAATTAATTGACGGTATTCTATTTATACACCTGCACTCACAAAAGGGCCTGCGTGTAAATAGAGGGTGCCAGAGAGAAGAATCAAGGAAAAGGCTCTGTAAATTAATGGCTTGCTTAGGGGAAATACTGCAGAAGGGTACAAGCAATTCTTAAAACAATTCGATTGTTAAGTGCAAGGCTGCAGGCGTTGAAGGTATTTGAAGGATATTTACAGACAAACTTCCACAGAAGCAGAGGTTGTTGCAGCTCTTGCTGAACTTCAGGGGCTGTTTTGATTGCAGTCATCAGGCAATTCTCCTTAATGAAGAGAGAGCAGAAGTGTTGCAGGTGGCCTTAGTGTTGATTGTTTTGCAGCAGTCTCACTGACTGGCGTGTGGAAGCTCTCCTGTCAGCTCTGTTGTGGAGATGCACTAGAGCCACGGCAATACCCTGCGTGCAGAACAGGCCAGTCCTTCTGGTGAGGTGACTGGAAGTCGTGTGGATGCTGAGGTGCTGAAGGTTGGTTGCCTGGCCAGACTTCCCTGCGCTGTGTTAGAGGTGGTGTTGGCTGTGTTTGCCTGGGTTGAGCACTGTGCTCTTTTTAGGGCCGTGATCTGTGGGTTTGGGCAGGAGCAGTATTGTGCCCTCAGGACCTGCCCTCCTGTGTTCCAAGGAAAGGGTTTTTTATTGTATTTCCAAGAACTACTCCAACAGCTGTAGACTTTTTTTCTTCTTTTTTTTTTTTTTTTTCTGGAAAGGTTGAGGATGTGGTGAGAGAACGTAGATAATTAATGGGATTTGAGGTAACTTGCTGCATTTTTGTCAGATGTGTAACTAGTGTAATGGATGGGTTTTCTAGAAGAAAACATTCCATAGTAGCATAATGGTTTCTGTAGACACAAAGTGAGATACTGTATGAGTGCCACATTATAGCCTTAGACTTCAGGCCCTGTAAGTACTCCCACAGACTTAATTAAATTCATAACAGTTAATGAAGTGCTTAAATTAAGCATGTGTCTGAGAAGTAGCAGTATTGCATGCTGAGTCACTGTTTTTAGAGAGAAGAGGGTCTTGTCTGAGTGGTACAAGGCACATGGTGCTCTTTAGCTGCCACATTTTGCATTGACAGCCACGAAAATCTACAGCTGTGGTTTCGGAACAGTGGTCGTTCGTGGCTTAAATGCTTTTGTTTGAGAGGGCAGGGATGATATGGTGGTGTCCAGCGTTGGGCAAATGCCTGTGGGCTGGTTGGGTCGAGGAAGCGGCATAGGTGATGTGAGCAGGTCTTTGGAAGGTGCTGTTTACAAGAGCCACCACGAGGCGTTCATTCCTGGCTTCCGTGCGCAGGAGGAAAACAGCGCCAGGAGCCAGGTGGGTATTTGGCGTTTGCTTACAGCTTCAAACGTTTGTTATGTTTCCTGGTATGACTTTGAGTGTCTTTCATAACTTTTGACCTGTGTTGTGGTTTGGTTTTTTGTTTAGTTAAAAGAAAAGCACAGTGGTTTTACTGCATTAAAGGTTAAAGAGATTTTAACAGAAGTTGGAGAGAGCTGCCTCATTTTGCAGTCAGGGCATCAAAGCTGTGTGTTGTCAGTGTAGAAGAATGAAGGCGAGGTGCAGGATTGTTACTTGCAAATGGATTAAGTAAGGTTTGTTTTTGATTGGGCCCTTTATCATTCTTAAAAATTAATGACATACTTCTGAAAGTCAAAATAAATCTTATATCAAATTTATTTTTTCAAATCTGCCACCTGGAAGTAATTCAAGTATTTTGGATTTAAAACTGCCTTTTTTGTTAAGCTACAAGAAGTGCAGCAACAGGGAGCTGAACAGGTCATAGTGCTGCAGCGAGGCCTGGGTGTTGGCCTGTGCTTAGATACGTTTCATGCTGCAGCCTCAAGTACTTCAGTGCTTGGGAGTCCAAAACAGAAGTGGATCTACACGTGGAAAACCTAAGCTATTGATTACTGTGCTGGTACTTAGTGTGTACGTGATTGAAGGCTCTGGTCAGCTGTTATTTTTAAGCAACATTTGGAATGACTTTGTGGTTTTGTTTTAAAATTTTGCCCATCTTCTGCCTGAAAATGATATTCTGTGTCCCACCTCTTTAATATATTGCTCTTTATATCAGAGAACGTGGACTTACTTGATTCATTTTCCAGAGAAACTAGTGGATTGAACTCACCTGAGTTACAGAAACATATTTCAGATAGTTGAGTTTTTTTAAAGAAAGAAAAAAAAAACAAAACCCAAACCAAACCCCAAGCTTTTTATCTGTGGGCTTTATTGGTTTTGCTTTTTATTTGAGCCACACCTTTAAAATAATGATATTGAAGCCTTCTAGAAAACGTGTTAAATAGATTTGTGCACTCTCTTAATGAGATCTTCAGGCCAAATTTTTTGATTGCTGTGTTAACGTAGCGCCAGAAATGGAGTTAATTGCAGGTGCAAGCTGACAACAGTCCATGCATCTATTTTTGATTCCTGGGCACAATATTACTCTTTTTGGACAGAGGATGCACCTCAAACCAGGTAGCTTGTTTGAAACTTTGCGTTCTATTTTATAAATATACAGGGTGGTTAAACAATTTGTCTTGTCATTGCAGTACAGAAAGAAATCAAGAAGGTTAATACAGTATTTGCATTGAAGTTGGAATATTCAAGGGTATTGGTGTGACAGTTCTTACGGCTGGATCTTGGTGTGCACATAAATCTGTAGTGCTGTAGTGCAGGGCATAATAAAGCAGTATCCGAGGAGCAGTGTCTGGTTTCATTTGCAGTACTTCTAGCCAGAGCGAGCTGTGTAACTAGATTACCTGGGCTCCTCAGGGCTGCTGCCTCCTTCTAGTGGAACACAGATATTTTGGTCCAGTCTCTGCCGCGTTAACTAACTCACAGTGGCTGCAGGAGGATCCTTTCTGGGGCCCTCCTGGCTTCTGGCGTGGTGCACGGGGGCAGGAGTTTACCTTCATCTTGAATCCGAGTTGAGAGGGCAAACTGAAATTTCACTTTGTGTGCTGTGTGTGCCCGAAGATTTAAAAGCGGTTTAATGCCTAATGAGGCAGAAAGTTTGTGAGACTTCTGAAAAAAGCCTTTGAAAATGCCCCAGGCAGTGAACTGATGTATATCAAGGGGAGTTTTTCAGTTGTGTGCTTCTGAGAACTTCTTCTCCATCTATCTTTTGGTGAAATGGCTTGTGGACCTACACGCTTAGAGTTTTGAAGTGCCTTATCTCCAAGTGCATAGCCCTTGCTCGTCGATGTATGCTACGGGTCAGAGGAGTTAGCTTTAAAAGGAAGCACAAGAGTGTATGTTAGTGCGGGATGGCCCCAGAGCTTCCGAGAGAGAAGGCTGATGTCCTGTGGCGGTGGCATGTGGCCGAGCTGGCTGAAGTACGGGTGTTTGTGCAAAGGCAGGACGTGCTGCACCTTGTCTGTGCAGGGGTAATGCTGCGTTGTGGAAACGACCTTGTCTTCTGCTTCAGTGGTGTGTGAACAGCAGGGTGGTTCCACGCTGGCAGCTTGGTTTGTGTGCTGCTGATGTTCTAGTTCGGAGCCAAAGCAGACAGGTTGGGTTTGCAGGTTTATAGCCACGACTTATTATGACAAAGACAGGTTTGTCAGAGGGATAAAGCATTTTCAGTTGTACAGCCAAAAAACATTTCTGATGAGCTAGAATATGGCCTAAACCTTAAAAATTTTGTATTTGTCCTTAACCTGAAAAATATTCCTCTGCTGTACTTGACTTTTTCCCTTGCACCTGCATTTCACTGTGGAAAATATTTATTTTAGTGAGAAAATGGCTAATGCACTGAAAAGCAGAACAGTTTCTTATAAAATCTGCCTTGAGACTCTGAGTTCAAGCCAAAACCTTGATGTGTTACGATGCGATACCACTGCGATAGGAAAACAGCGTTAGGTGCAAAGTCCTGAAGAGAGCTGTGGAAAATGGAAGGTAGGAGGTGAACACAAGTAAGGATAAGGACTGATTTACACTGTGATGGGTGTCAGTGCAGGAACAAATATTTTTCATTAAAACTTGCAGAACTAAGAGCTGTAAAATCTTAGCTCTGTCTTCAGTGGATTCTGTTTAGTTAGCTTTTATTGAATATTTATGTGACGGTAAAACCCAAAACAGTAAATTACCCTGTTTCCTGCTTTTGGAATGTGATGGGTTTTTAAATGCTTATGTCTGTATGTTGTCCTATTTGTCCACTACAAGCGTGGGTTTTTTTCTTTCCTTCTTTTCAAATGACTGCTGCGTTAGGTGTCCCTAGAAGGACCTGATTCTTTGCAAGGGGTCTTAGGAGTTTGTGATGATTTTGCTTTTTCTGAAGGTATATCAAGCCGAGCCACTGAAATTGCTATTTTCTGCCCTAAAAAGCTTTCCTGAGGATTGTCAATACACGTCAATTGCAGCTCCAGCCAGCTGTGCCAGTCTGTTTGTATTTATGGTCTATCCACAGATGGAAACCAGTTGATTTTTTCTAACTATTGCCACTTAGGGACAAGCTACACAGAGAATGGTTGTGTGTTATTTCTTCCCTGTTATCTCTTACAGATTTCTAGGCTTCTCTTATTCTCAAGAGAAACAAACCATTTCTTTATCAACCTGCCATTTAATTAGTCTTTAGATGAACTCGCATGTCGACATCCTTGCTTAACCCTAGCTGGGTCCTGCGGTGGTGTGAGGAAGGGCTCTGGTGGACTTGTAATACTGAGAATGATTTTTTTTTTTCTTTTTCCCAGAAACACGTGTGCTGAGCTGCTAAGCAGGTGTCGAGTCTGCAGCAGCCTGCAGCAAACCAAAGCAGCGACTGCTTAACTTGTTACTGCTGAACAGTGCCAGGCGTATGCCTGTGAGTGAATGCAGTTAGCCAAAGGCATAATCACGTTCTGTGGTGTCCACCAAATGTAGCTCTTGCGGGCACAGAGAGGCTGTGCAGGAAAACAAACCCATTGTCCCAGCTGTCCCGTGGTTACGTGGAATGAGCTACTGCGGGTCCAGTCCTTGGCTCCTGGGTAGTTTCTGAAAATAGTGCAGACATCCTTTCTGAGGGCACAGATGGTGGTGTGGCTTTATGCACCGTTGTGCTGAGTGAATTATAGAGGAGTGGCACTGTCGGGACATTGCTCTGAATAAGGAAAATGGAAGAGAAGCCTCTTCCTGCTGCTTGATTTTAGTCACACAGCTACTGGAAAGGGTTTCTGATGGCTGCAGAACTGCTTGCAAGTCTGGTTGTTTTCCTTTTTGCAATACAAAGACATGTTTCATCCTGGAACCTTAACAGAGCATAGTAGTTCTCACCTGAAGGCCTGGAAAGCTGCGTCTGTTTGCTCCACTGAACTTTATAGGAAAGGTCATATTTCAGTTTGCATCCATGAGAAAGATGAGTTTTGTATATGACTCATTTATAATTTGTTAGAGTGGACCCGTGTCTTCTCGTTGTACTAATTCAGTGATTGTTAGGGTACTTGGCGCTTGGTCTAACTCAAAGAGCAAGGTTCATCCTTATGGATGTCATTGTTCAGGGTCTTTTCAGGACAGTAAAAATAACCTTCTTGCATTATCCTCAGATAAAATCTGAAATAGGAAAATGATTTTTTTTCAAGGCCCTAAATCCTGTTTTAGGAAACCATGTATAGGTATGAGCCTTTGGCACATGCAGAGTCAACACTATACAGATTCTTTAAGCTTATAAATTACCTGCATCTTCTTTAAAGAAATTATTGCAAATTATTATTACTTGATTTTATTTTTTCATAGCTGTACAGTAAGATCCTGAGAATAGCAGATGTGACGGTTTGGTGAGCAGTCCTTTCTTCTGCAATAAGCGAGCATTTTTGTTACTTTCAAGTGTCCACATTGTTTCTTGAAGTCTGTCTTGTATATTCTAGTCCTCACTAACTTTCTCCTCGTATGACCCTGACACAGCTTTCAGGAATGAATCCTGGAACCAGTTTGAAGGTTCTGGAGTGAAATGATGACCTTGTTGATTTTCATTGGGGTCAGATTTCACTTGATGATGTGAACTTCACATTCACTTCAGATTAATCCCGTTTTATTTACTCCCTATATGCAAGGCTGCGAGTCGAGACAGCTCAGTAGATTGTTGATGAAAAGCCCACTAAGCCAAGCTAATCCAGAGGTGACCAAGGTGGAGTGGCGTTGTGGGGTCCTGCGCTGAAGAGAAGATCTTCCAGTAACCTTTAGAGAAGCTGACTAAAAGAAAGCTGGTTCCAGACGCTGTTGGGGTAAACCGGGGATCTGATGCAAAATGGGAACATCCGTGGCAGTGTGTGCAACAGCAGCCCAGTGTACAGGCCTGTTCCTGCAACTTGTGTGTGTGTGAGGCCATAGACAAGAGGAAGGGTAGTGAAGTGCATGGAACTTTCAGAAGTATCTGAATCTTAAGAAATGACTTTAGGTTTCCTTACTCCCAACTTGGGCAACTTTCTCTTGTGTATGGGAGGTTTTGTGGAGCTCTGCATCTCCTTGTATAATCTCTCTGTATATACGATTATCTAGGAATGTATGTGTGAAATAAGACAGTATGACTGAAGAACAGGTCCCACATCACTTCAGATCTGATGTGTAAGGGCAACAATGAAAAAATCAGGATAAATTGATAGTTAGTATCAATTGCGTAAGAGCTTTTATGTCAATTCGCTTTTTATGAAACCATTGTGAAAAATGAAAAAGAAGTGGTGATTGGTTTTTCTTGCTGTTTCAGTGACACTGTCGCAAGATAGAAAAATTGAAAATTTTAAATAATTAAATTATTGCCTCAGCAGTTCAATTAAAGGCAGGCTGAAGTGGATCCAGTATCGCGTCTCCAGTTGAGATTGGCATCTAATGGGGCTCTTGCCATCGCATGAGCTGTCAATTAAGTTTTGCTGTGAATGGTAGTTCCTTGAAAGGAAGAGTGCTAGGGTGTTAAATGCACGTTTTGTTACCACAGTCCTAGGGTTTTTCCAGTCTTCACTGGCTGTTTGCACTTTGAGAGCTGCAGATATGACAGAATTGGTAAATCTCATCTTCCTCTAGCTTATGGTCAAAGGTTCATCTCAGGACATTTGAAATAGACCGCTTGTTGTGGGCTATTTGTGCCACTCCTGTGAAATCAGCGAACATTGTAATGTGTGTGAGTGTTACTTAGACTGAAGATAGTGTAACACAACTTCTCTTTTCTGGGGCTGCAGCAATGTTACGGGTAGGCTTTTAAAAGCTGTTTCAGGATGGCAGAGGCTAGCACTAAACTAGGTAATTTGGTGATACAGCTCGAGAGTACACGCTAGAACTTTGGTTGGACTGGTGGAATGTATTTTACTCGGGTTTCCCAGGAAATACACATGCAAAATAAAACTTCTGTCTTTGCTCTTTTGGGAGGTCAGCAGCTGCCCCCAGCTGAAATTTCCAGCACAGAGCTCCACATACCCACTTAACTCCTTTGCGTACTGATACTGTGCCCATCCGTGCTAGGCTTAGTTGTGCAGGCACGAGTAATTGTGTATGTGTGAAGGTAGATGTATTAAATATGAACAGCAGAGCAGCTGCTTCTTTGGTATCTATTTTTAGAGGATGAACATGTGTGCATGTAAAAAATACCTGAAGCTTAGATACACTGGCGGTGTTGTAAAAAAAATAAGGGCTGTGTTCTGAATGGTATTTAAAAAAGCAGACCCAAAAGAGCCAAAAACCCAGCTGGACTTCTGTCAGCCAGGTAAAGGATTATTTAAAAACTGTGGCATGCGTTACTTCCACCAACTTTTTAACCAAAGGTCTGATATATTTGACGGTGCTTTGAGTGTGCCTTAATGATTTAAGGAACCTTTTGATCTCTTGTGAAAACGTTACTCTGCACTTCAGTATACTTCAGTGCTCAAGCTGCTCTTTCATTGTTTGCTTCTTTTTGTACCAAATTCAAAACCTTTTGGCCAGACTGGGCTTGATGATTTTCTTGAAAGCCAGGTGATAAACCTGAGAGCATCCTTTGCACTTGTGGTGTTAGATGAGACCTGGCTTATTACAGTACGGCTAATGATGCTAACCTGACAGGCACAAAATCCCTTCTGTGCATCAAGACATTTTGTTCCACGGAGCAGTTCCCTCTCCAGCACCAAGTATTGGCTTCTGTTGCGTTTTCGAAGTGCTGCTTTGCTGTTTGCAGCAGCGTCCTTTTTGAGGGAGCAGATTGCAGAATTTACCCAGTTTATTTTTTCAAACATACTCGGAAGAAATTGCAAGAGTAACAAATGCACGTAAAATATTGAAACAGTAATGTGTTTAGGTAGCACTTAATATAATCTTAGTTTGACTTCAGGAAGAATTCTTGCTTGTTATTGTGTGATGTGGTTACATGAAGGGGAGCTCCTCTTGGAACATGTCTGGAACATTCACCGGAGGGTGCAAAAAGTATTAAAGGATTCATTGCCCTCAGGCCTGTGTAATGTGGAAGGCAGCCACCTGGGAGTGCACAAATTAAATTCCTGGATTATCTTCCATCGTAGGAAAGGAAGTGTTTGGTGTTTGAATAGCATATTGCAAGGCATTAGCCCCAAGTTCTGCTGTGGAGATAATTGTGTGGGGCACCAGAATTGTGTAACGCTTCTCAGATGTGTTTTAATTGTTCTGTTTGAAGCTCGAGTAACTGATACAGTACAGTGAGCGACTGAAGAAAATATAAACATCGAGTAGCTTCTGTTTGTTCAAATACCTTGTTCGCTTCATGAACCCTTTTTCTGAACTGTGTTTTCACTATTTTACCTGCTGTGGAGCTGGTTCTTGCCTCTGCTTCTTGGATAGAGATGATACTCTCTGGCCTGTCACAGTTGCTTCTCCTGACAATTTTCACCAGACACATTTGGTGAATTCGGGCCAAGTGTGGTTTCTGTAGCTGTTGGTGTCCTGGGGTGGTAGTAAGTGACTGCGTACCCGCAACGCTTTGTTACAGCAGTCATTCTAAAAACGGTGCTCGGCTTATCGTGATGAACTGGTTAAGCCCGATAACTGCAAGTTCCTGCTAAGTGAATCTTTCCATCCTGTTAGTATCACAGTTGGGCTAGATGCTGTACTAAAATTCAGCATGAGTTGGTAGCTGCTTTGAAGAGCTCAGAGTTGAGCAGGTGAGACAGAGCAAGTAAGCAATATGAAATCTGTTCTGTGTTCTGTAGCTGTTTGTGGGGGTTTTGGTATTTTTTTTCTTCTCTCGTCTGAGCTTGTGCATCCTCTCTTTCCCTTTTATCCTTTCATTTGTGGAGCTATGGCCATCACTGTTCACAGACAGTCCTGCAGAGATTTCGGCACAACTAAGTTTAGAACACTTTAGGGTCTTAAGTGTGGGTGGCTGGATTTGCAGGTGGGGTGGGCTTGCACAGAAGTTGGCTATGCCAGGCAGCTCAGCTGAGGTGTTATCTACAGATTTCACTTAGATCCTCTGCCTGTAGGTTTTTTTCCTGGCTTGTGTTGGAAATTGGAAACACAGCTCTAGTTGCGAGACATAAAATCTGGATGTTTGTGCTGCACTGAGCAGGTTTCCTTTGGAGTAAGACTAGTCCAGAATTGTTTTATTGACACAGGATAATATAAAAAGCGTGCAAGTCCAATGACAGTGTGTATTAAAACCTCCCAGTGTAGTGAAGTGATCCTGCGAGGATGAGTATCAGAAATGGTCATGGAGGAAGTGATGTAGTGAGAAAGCAAAGCTAGTTCAAGGAGGATGAAATTATCAAGGCAGACATGAGGTGTTTTCCTCTGTGCCTGGATCCTGTGAAGAGAAGGAGGGAGCAGGTGTTCAACTGGAGCTTGTATGAATTTCATTTGCAGTCAAAAGCTATACAGAAACTCCAGGAACATCAGCTTCCTGAGAAGCTTGTACAAAAAAAGCCAGATTGGGCAGTTTGCTTGGGGCCTTGCAAAAGCCTAAATTTGAATTTCACTTAAAATCTAAACGATGGCACCAAAGGAACATTTCAGATTGTGTTCTGGAGTTTGTTGCAGGCCATCAGTTGGAAAACGGAGACACACTTCTTATTGTATGTTAATGTAAATCGAAAAGTGACAACTCTGGCACTGTAGCTGTTTTAAAATGATCAGAAAACTCTGACTAATCACACAGCAACGGGCAGGTAGCATCAGAAATGTTGCCATTTTGAATCTTGCGTATGCATGGAAAAATATGTAGAGGTTTTACAAGCAACGATACCTGTGTGGAGACATGAGCCCAGGATTTTATCTCCAGTGTCTGTAAGGATTAAGTACTGTTACAAGTTAACTGTATTAGTGAAATGGAAGCAGTTGCATACGGTTTGGAGAGTGTTTCAACAACATTTCCTATATGGTAATTTTTATATATATATGTATATATATAATTTTTTTTTTCCCTTGGTATTCCTAGTATTACCTGGGATTGTTTGCTTTTATGATTGCCTTGGTTTCTGTGGCAGAAATCCATATACTACTATTAAGCCAACCACAAAAATTCCTGTCATTGCATCTTTGAAGATGACATCACCTTCTTTTCTCGTTTGAAAAACTGACCGATATGCAGTTGGAAAACATTAGCTTTAAAGCCTTTTAGCCACAATCAAGACGTACTATAAAACCAGTGTAAGCTGCAAACCAGTAAGTGGGTGTGAGGCACAGTAAGTGGATTATACTCAAACTGTGGCAGGGTTTTAGAGGATAGGGTGCAGCATGAAATGCAACTGCGAGGAGGATGTAAGATCAAACAAGTCGTTGCTCTGCAGCTTCTGCTTTCTGGTGTGCACGGTTGTTGAAAGAAAATAATATAGATGATATTGTGGTGCAGTAGAAGTTGTTGGTGTGGTCACCTGGAATCTTTGGAAGATGCTGCTGGTGACAGTTACATTTATGACCATCTGCATGAGCAGAGCGTGTGACATGCAAGCAAAGCTCTCTGAAGTGAAGACAGTTCTACCCCTTGACTTAAAGATTTTGTAACTTAAGGAACAGTTTTCTTCTAGCAGCTGCCTTTTCTTTATAAGAAAGGTTTTGAAAATGTTTATAAGAATCACAGAAATACTGTAAGCCCTTACTAAGTACAAATTAATAAGATGAAGCCATAAAGAAAAGTAGTGAGGTGCAGTCTTGAGGCCTGGGCTCTGGATCTCTTTTAATTTGTATTCCTTCGGCAAAAACGATTGAGGGAACGATTGTGGAAGATGCTGTTTGCAAGGCAGAGGGCAAGATGTAGTGAGATGTGTCTGGAGGAAGACGAGGATTTGGACCTTTATATGGGGATAGAATTGATCATAAAATGCCTTTGTGACTCTGCTAGTTACTGAATCGGGGATTCCTTGCCGCACTCGGAGCGTTGATGCTTGCTGTTGGCAGGGTGAACCGGTGCTGATGTGCACACGCCGCTCGAGTCCCTGGCCCTGAGCTTCTAAAGGCAGAAATTGGCCAGTGGACCTCCTGTCCCACTCTCACCTCCCGGCCCTCGGTCATCTGTGTTAGTTAAAAGAAGCACAATATAGCCACGAAATACTCTGTACGTGCGTGATTTCACTTTGTCGACCACGAGAGACCAGTGTGACGCAAATTTACTGGTGAAATCTTGAGTCTGGGAGCACTGCTGTAGCTCATACCAACTTGTGATTGCGCTGAGCTGGCCACAGGCATCAGAAGTATCTTCTGGTTCTTCTTTGCAAATCATAGGGCCAGCGAAGGATTTCACCATCAAAGAAGGTGAAGGATTTTCCTTCGCCGAGGTCGTTTTTACCTCCTGTTATTGACTAGTCTGTGAAGGGTCAGCTCTGTCCGTTTGCTGTTAGCTCTCGTCTCCTGCTGCAATTGAATGTGTTGTCTGTTAATGTCAGGTATACGACTGTCTCTGTCATGATGTTCAGTCTTCCCTCTTGCTTCTTAGCTCTAGGGAGCTGTTGAATAATTTCTTGTCTTGGCTTATCCCTAGAATGTCCCTTTCTCATTTCTCAGTTACGTCACATAGTGCATAGAGCTACCTGATTGTGGGAAGTCAGGAGACAAGTTACTGATTGCACTGCCTGAAAACATCAGAAAATCAAATCTTTTATCCAAAGATTTCACAGTAATACTATGAGACAAAATGATGGTTGCACATTCCTGAAGCATTTATGTTGTATTTGTTAGGAGACAAAGATTAAATATTTGAATTTCACGAGGTTTGCGCTTGTGCTTTATAGCCAGGTGGCTTGGATTTGAATTCTTGTGGTGGCAAATCTCCAAAACTGGACAGATATGGTATACTGTGTGTAACTACAGCCACTCAGAGTTGCAGTGTAATCCCCTGAATGGCTTCACTTAATCAGAGATTTCACTCTTTCCTTCATAGAAGCTTAAAGGCAATGTAAAAATATTAAATTTTTATTCACATTCTAACATTTGATTTCAATAGGTTTAATCTCTGATCAAAAGCCACAGTTCCTCTCTACCAGGAAGTCTTATTTCATGACCACAACACTTGATACCTTGTTTAAAGCATTTCTGATATTGGCTTTGGCCGTTTTTTTTCTAAGCAGGCTCTAACATAACACACAAGACAATTTTTCTATAAAGCTAAATTAAGATGTTCCATGTGCTTTTTCCAAGGTCAGGTTTAATGGCAGAATGATCCCCGCAAAGGTACGCATTGTGCTATAGTTGCATTCTTAGGAAACAACTTGATCTTCCAGAACAAGGAGGACCATTAAATCGAGGAACAGTCAACATGCTGATGAGGTTATTCTAATTATAGACAGCATCTCAGGGCTTGGACCATCTACAGGCTTTCAGGCGGGTTTCCCAGTGCGACAGGTATAAGATTGCGTCCGTGCACCGCTTGTGTACGTGGGGCGTGACTTTTACCCTTGCAGGCTTAGGAAAAGTCCTTGCTCAGCTACTGGTGCCCTATTTGTGAGGATTTCTCAACGTACCGTTCAGGTGACTCGAGGTGACACCTCTTCCTTCGTGACTCTGCCTCGGGAGTCTTAGTGTTTTTAATAGCAATCCACTTTGTTGTGCTGCAAGTGCTGTGGGAGGCATGCATTCATTTAGCTTTCAAGCGTTCAGTTAGCACTTAAAGGTGAAAAGTTACTTTTAAAAAGTGAAAAATAACACTCCATAAAGTGTTACTTTGCCTTTTTAACTTTTGCCCATTCTTTTACTAGGAGGAAATAATTAGGGGAAGAAATAATGAAGGAGGTATGGGCCTTTTGCCACTCTTTCTGTATGGAAAGAAGAGTCCCACTGAAAATATATTAAGAAAGCTTTTTCTTTTTTCCTGAAATGTTTTGGATAGAGTTATAAACTAAACAGTGACAAAACAAACAGGTTTATTTTCATGTAGACCTCCTGTCCATAAACTTGTTGTTTTGATAATTAAGCTTGGTAAACGAATTCTTTCTGTCTGATTCTACAGAGAACTCAGTGTGTCACTCTAGCAGAATAAGGGAGAGCTGATTTACAGACAAGCTGTAAGACCGAGGGATGTCCGGACACACGGATTTTCCACATTTACCTTTTGTTGCATTAAGAATGCATTTTACTTTTTCAGTGTTTCAGCAAGTTGCTTTTTAAAGTTTACAGTTGCATTCACAGCCTGGAGTATCTTAAAGGCTGACAAACATAAATTTGGATTCACACCTGACTAATTAAAAGTAGTAATTCTTATTCACTCATCAGCCTGAGTAATTTATCATTTAATATCAGTGCTGTTATGGGATAAGTGTCTTTCTCACAAAGAGTTTCAGTTATTGTTGTACCAAATGCAGTGCGGACTCAATACTGATGACTGCAATGGAATGACATTTTCACTAAGCCTGGAGAAGATGAGTCTATTTATACTTGATAAGTTCAGGAATTCTTTTCTCTGTTGGTGAAAAATACTCTGAGTCTTCTGAGGACCAGCTGTCTGCTGTCTTGCATTTGAACCATATCCTTCATAGAAGAAAATTTGAGGTTTTTTCAATGGGAAAATGTCAATTTACCTTTTAAAAAACATAACCAAATACACTGTCTCAAAACAACTGGCTCTGTGTGTGAATTCATAAATGGGAGCGATGTGAGTGGCCTTGGCAAGATGTTGTGCTGTACAGTTGAAACTGTTGGCTTTGTCTGGCTTCAGCTGCTAGCCATTGGTGTTGGCTAGGTCCTTCCGTGCTAAATTAATGAGCTTGGTAATATCCGGTATTTCCTCCACATGAAGATATTTATAACTCTGTCACCTCTTCATCTTCCTGATAAGCGATTCCAACCATACTCATGTACCGGGCTTTGAAGTACATCTTTGAGGCATATGCTTCCTGGTTTGGCAGTGCAGTGAGATGTTCTTGACCATTGCTAACTTGTCAGTGGGTTTTATATGGAGGGAGGAAGCGTGGAGGCTATCGGGGTCCTTCAGCACTCATCTAGTACTCACTAGGGTCGTGTCCTGTGCTGTTTCATGTGCTTATAAAGGGCCACTTACCTCCCTCAGTCCAGATGTTTTTACACTCTGAAATAGTAGTAGAATAGAATATTTACAAGATCTGGAATCAAAGGCTAATCTCGATCTATATAATAATATCTGTCCATTGTGATGGTAAATGACTCTCGTGTCATGGTGTTATATTCTTGTCTCCAGTTGTATCCTCTGTCCGTTTTCCTCCCTGTCAAAGCCCTGAAGGAAGCAGTGTTTACAGTACGTTTAGAAAGTTGGGTTGTGGCAGACAGGATGCTTTTACTCAGGAGATGCTGCCAGTAGGATCTCCCTTGCTGTAAGCCAAGTTCCTTAAGTCAGGCTTATCCCCTGCCTAAGCACCTCAGTGGGGACAGTGGTGACCTAAGAGCTACGCAGGAGCACAGAAGAATGCCCTTTTTTCCCTTTCACAAGCAGTAGGCTTTTTTTTTTCTCTGCAGTAATGTGATTTGCTACCATGGACTTACATTTGTGCCACAAAAAAAGTTTGTTTTACTGTCTTTTTTCACAGTGCTCATTAATATTGCATTTTATCACATGAAGCATTTAGAATTAAGGAATAACCTTGGTTTTCTTCAGTGGGGGTTGATTTAATTTTGTTTATATTTATAAGAAATGGCTAAAATCTTTCTTTTCAGTGCAAATTGCAATTATATTTGACCGTTTTTGTTGGTGTCGGGCAGTATAAGTGAGGAAAGATATGAACAACATACAAAACAGTGAGACAATGTCCGATCGAGAATGAGAAATGAAAAGAGCCAAGATTAAGGTGTTTATTGTGTCGTGAGGCCAGATGTGAAATACCTGACTGGCAGTAACGCTGGCTGACGTGTGCCCAGATGACAGGTATAAAATACAGAGCAGAGTCAGTGTGAGCGTCAGACCATCCGAGTTTGAGTATATTCTGTTTCTGGCTGTTCTTTAAAGAAACAATTTGTGGAAGTGTTTAAAGAAGCCTTAAATCTGGCTTCGTGTATACCCAGTTATTACTATATGTGCCCTAAATTCGTTGGAATAAGTGGATGTCTGATTGTAAAAAGAAGTTATAAATGACTCGAGTAAGAGAAATACCTCTGTGGATAAGCCGAATTCCTTCAGTTTGTTAGCATAGCCTGTTATTTTGTTGGAAAGTGCTGTCACTGCAACAGCAAATTCTGTTCTTCTGGAAGCTGTTCGGGTCTTGTGGCATCTGGCAGCATCTTCAATATGAGTCTTCAGTTGTGTTTGATGGAAATATAACCGACTTCCATCTGTTCAACACGTGCTTTCTGCCGAAAGTGGGGCACACATGCGAGTTTATTTCCGATGTTCATAAATAAGATACCGGCAAAACCCACAGTATCAAGCCAGACTCTTCTGGAATGGATTTTAACATCTTAACCACAGGAAGCCATCGAGCCCCCTCCTTACCCCTCTTTGTTTTTCCCGCCAACCCGCCCACACGCTCGTTGTGGTGCGTTAGGTTTTGGAGCTCCTTTTTAAAGCCTCCTTTAATTTTCCGGAAAAGCCCAATGAAAATGGATCATGGCCACTTTAAAGAAAACAGGAAAATTGCTAATGATACTGCAGCTGTCCAGTTGTGTTTACGGTACACATGGGGGTACTGAAAATGAGCTGCCCACGAAATGTGGATGTTTAGCCCACAGAAATATGGAAAGCAGAGGTGAAAGGCTTGGAGCAGCAGCAGTATTAACTAGAGCGCTAGCAGATTTTGCCCCATCAAGGGAGCACAGCTTGAACGTGCAGCAGTGGCTTCAGAGAAACCTGGCCTCCAGGATCTCCCAGGCACTCCTGCCGACCTCCGTGCCGGCTCCCTCGCTGCGGCTCCGCGCTGGAGAGCGGCGTTCCGTACCCGCCCACGGGTTCGGTGGGTCCTCTGCGCTCCTTGGGCTGCCTGCTTTGTAGAAACCCCCCCAACCTTGAGGAGGATCTCACCATCAATGCAACATCAAGGAACTGTAGTGTACGTTTCAAGGAAAGGCTCCCAAGAGTTAAGAAAGCACAGAGTAAGTGGTTCACAGCAGTTCTACAAAAAGTGTTAGCACCCCATACAGCCATCGTCACTGAAGCTTAAATAAATAATGACTTATTTCCTAAGATCAGCCCCTTTTTTATCCAGCGCCTTTCTTTGCTGGGCCTGGAACGGCCTCTCTAATCAAGTTGGTCAGGTAGGCAGAAGGCAGAACTCAGGTTTGTTACTGGTATAGAAATAATAGGTCTTGACTTCCACAATGGTGTTCTGTTGTTTTCAGTAGTTGATTGGTTGTCTTAGTTATTGTGTAATAATAATAATTATTCTTGGAAATGCTTCTAACGTGAAGCCAGCGGAGCAGCTTATTTTTTACAAACCGACTGGGCCTGCTCCCAGTTTGTGACAAACAGAGCGCTGCTTCGCCTGCGAGCTCCTCACTGTCAGAGGGATGCTCAGAACTTCCCAGGGCTCCAGCAGTTTTGCATAATTCACATGTGTTAGAGAAATAGTATTTTTTTCTCATCCTACAAATACACTGAGGTGAAAGATGGGTAGTTTGTACTTCCAGGTGAGAACAGAGGTGGTGTTAAACCCAGAATACACACTTTGAAAACACGTGTTTTATTCCGTGACATAGTTCTCATTGTAAAATAATTTCTAAACCTTGATTTAGATTTGTGGTGCTTTAGCAAGTGTTACCCTTCAGTTTGTAGAATAGGTTACTCCATGTTGTACATGTGGGTATTCAGCATTAAGATCTTGAAGTCTGTAGTTAAACAACGCAAGATCAGCTGTGGAGTCCTTCATCACTAAAGCAGCTAAGCCTTGCAAAGCCACGGAGCTGTACTAGTGAAAACACGAAACTGACTGTCAGCTGGGCAGAATCTAGAATGATTAATTTTATTTATTTATGATAAAATTAGATCTCTTCCAGTAATCATTTCACGTATTCAAAAGGCGTTTCGCATTATAACCATGTGGGTTAAAGTATCTGCGCACAAATCCTCTGACAGCGGTACTAATAAATTTTTTATGAGTAAAAATATTTAGATAGTAAATTTTTAGCTGTCAGCGATTGCAGAGTAAGTTGGATCAGAAACGTGTATTTCGTGGTGCCAGAGTCGGGTGAATGATATCGCAGAGCAGCTGGCCTGTGCTTCGTACTGCAGCTACTCGTTAATCGCTAACTTGCAAAAATAGCAGAAAAAAACTCCCGTTGAAGTTTATCTTCTTGGCTGATTTATGTAACAAGTTCAATGGTGAAACTTGCATGCAAGTCAGAATCGAGCCCTTAAGAGTAGTTAAGGGGAAGTAGACGCAGCTTTTGGGCATTGTAAATTATTTTGTCAAACTTTCATAATCTTGAGGTGTTCAGGCAGTCCCTGGCTACATGTTTTATGTTTGGATGATCAGCGTTTTTCTACTAGATGGTCCTCAAGCAAATAGAGTTCCCTGAATTAAAGGTTTGTTGGGAATTCCTTTGGCTGCAGCAGGCTGGAATACAAGGAAGCTGGTACGCTTGGCTCCTTCATTGCTGTCTGTGGAGAACTAGGAAAACGTAGTGTAGATTTTCACTATATTTTTGGGAAAACAAGCTGATGGAATTGATTTCAAAATGTGCGGTGAAAAACGTGAACCAGTATTTTGTCATTGTCAATAACATCGTTCCCTTTTTAAACGATGAGGTAAAGCTTCTGTGGAACAACACTGGAGAATTTAATCACTTTTGGCAGAGAGTTACCCGTAAGATGAGGTTTGCTTACTCGGTCCTTATTTTTGAGAGAAGATGGTAAGTTTTTATGAATTACTGTTAGGACTTGGGTTCCTTATTTAACATTTTAACCCCTAACCACTCTGGGCCTTTACAGAAGTTTTGTGCAGTATAATAAAAGTTGCTCGCTTTCTGGGAGGTATTTGTTTTGTTACGTCCCTTAATGCTGTTTTGGATACTGATTTTAAATTATTTCCTTCCACCCTTGTAATTTTTGGTCATTAATGCAGTTAAGTACTACAGGTGCCATTTTAGGGACACTGGATTTCACCATAGTTTTGCTCACGAGGCTGCCACGTTATCCTTGCTTGGTTTATAAGCATCATTCCTCAACGGTACTGAGCCTCTGGGTGACAGTCCTGCTGTTAGAAAGGTCGGCCTGTTCTCCTTCCTCCAGGCGTGACTTGGTCGTTAAACTTGGAGGAAGCATTTCTTGAAGAAGGGCCTTTGCCAGTCCTCATTCAGTTGGGTTTTTCTCCCTTGGTTCCTTGTGTTTGCTCTGTGAAGGTGGTTGACTTTCAGTAGCCAACATCCTTGAAGCTACCACCCCTGTTTTTGCAGATTTTACTGTAATTGCCCACTTTGGGAATGGCAATGACACAGTTCCATGACAAAGGAGTTGTTTGGTCCTACGCTGCTGGCTGTCGGTGGATGCTGATGTTTCCTATTATCTAATCCCTGACCCTTTTTAGCAGTAGGGAACTGGAGAGAGGGTTTTGTCATCTCCCACGTGCCGCACTAAGGTGGGAACAGCTTCTTACACAGAGAGCAACTGGTTCCTGACGGAGGGGTGCTGGGGAGCGTTCTGCGTGCAGACGACAGCTGCTTGGTGTACCCGTGCAGCTCCGCCTTGTGTTGGTCTCTTTTGCCAGTTCGTTGAGTAAGATGGTGTTTCTTAATACGTGGCTCTTAATGTATAAGAATGGAATTCCATTAATGCAATACATCAATTATACATTCCATTAATGTAATATAATGGAATTTTCTTCTAAGTTTCTGTTGAGACAAGTGTTGGTGAGAAGATACATACGTTGATATCCTTAGGATGTCACAAGTGCCAGAGCACTTGTGGGAAAATGGCAAGAGGGTAAACACAAACAGTGGAAAATGCCCTTTGGAATTTGCTGCTTCTTCAGCTGCTGAGAAATAGGACAGTCTGTGTGAATCTGCTGCTGTATGGGACAGAGGGAAGAAGTTTAATAACAGTTCAGTTCAATCTAAATGGTAGATGACAATATGCTTATGTAAAGCATATTATATGTAACTTATCAATATGCTTCTGAGCCTTGTATCTCAGTGACTAGAATATGGAAGGAATCTATTTTAATCTGACGAGTTTTTAACAAGGATAATTGACCTTTTAGTGGCTTAATAATGTATATGCAGTTAACTTGCATAGTTTAAATCAAGCCTGGCTCTCTTACTGATACATGGACTTTCAGTAAACCACCAACATTCTATATTTAGGAGTAATTTCTTATTACCTGTGCTAAGTAGGATGCTGAACTGTTATTACAAGGGTGGGTCTTGTTCAAAAACCTCTGAAGGTAATAGTTGTGTTCATTGAGTCTGTACCACATCTCTGGTCACCTGTTGGGTCCAGGTGAAGAGGTTGCCCCTTAACAGGCCTCGTGACTTAGAGATGGCTCTCACCTGCTGTTGGGGGGTTGGATAAAGTCAGGGACCAGAGCAGCTTTCCTCCATTTGTTCTGTTTTAGGAAGTCATGTGTTTTTCTTCGTGGTGTGTTTGAGGCTGCTGTGGTCGTTTCTTCGGTAAGTTTTGGATAAAAATTCTGCTGGTGGGCTTACACTTGAATCCTGCTGTAAAATTGGTTTGGAATGTGGCAACTTCAGAGACACGTTACCACAAATATTTGCAGTCAGTGCTGTCTTATCAGTCTTTGTTCTCATTTTGTTATTAGAGGTAGAGATTTTTTTTTGTTCTTTTTAATCCATGGGGGTAAAAATGATTTAGGCTCAATCCGAATGAGATCTCCGGTGTAGTTTAGTGATAGCTGTTGTTGAATTTCCCAGAGCTGGTTTGTTTAATTTTGTTTTTGTGTGATAAGCAGTTGAAAACTATATTCTCCCAGAATTTTTCAAGGAAATCCTTAACAAAACCATTAGCTTGCTTATATTGCTGTGAATGTTTTCGCTTAAACTACCTTAGTACCTGAGGACTCTGAGGTGTTAAATATGACAACAGTTTTAAAAACATATTCTAGGGGAGAGTCATTAAACTATTCATTAGTAAGGCTGTGACAACTGTGCGAGGCAAATTGTGAGAAATGGTAGCGAGGAATGGAATTAGAGGGTACGGATAACGAGTGTGGTGTGCTGGGGAACTAGTGTGGGGTTGGTATGGGGAGATCCTGCCGCACGTGTCTGTCAGAGTTATTTGAAGAAGGGGGGGGGAGAGGATTTCTGCCTTGTTCTGTGCTTTTCTGTTGTTGTTTTTTAAACTCCTGCTCAGAATTTGAAACATGTTTTGAGAACTGAAAGCGTAAGAGATTTTAGATTCAGTGCCTGTTTATCTGAAAACTGTATTTTAATCTTATTTTATTAGAAAAGGTTTTCACTTGTATGGTGACTGTTCCAAATTGTTTTATGTAGAAAACATCATGTAAAAAGCAGTGAATAGTGAGCACTTGTAGGGGAATTAAGGTGGTTCAGCCAGGGTGAGTGAATCTGGTCCAGAAGCACTGCTTTTTGGTCAAGTGAGCAAAATAGAGAGTGAATTCTGCTCTTCCCCACCAAAGCTGTGTGCTGCCATGTGTTCCATTATGGCATTTCCAGCGGTGCGGTTTCGCTTTAGGAAAACAGTTAATTTAGCATGCACTTCAATCCAAATACTTTCCTGAGCTGGGTTTCTGATAGTAGCTCAGGATAAAAATCTGGGTAGTTTCTTCATGGTTTTCAGGCTATTTTATACATCTCATTACATGAAATTTCAGAATGTGATGCAGAACAAAATTGCTGCAATTTTACTGTAAATATAGTTAAGCCAGAGCTTGATCTTTACCATCTCTAGAAGCTGTCCCAAAACTGTGATGTCCCAAAACCACTTGGCACAGTTTAATGCAATTGGCAGTCTCTGTCCGGTGAAGGCACTTAATGGAGCTGTCGTGCAAGATGAAGTGTTGTTCACCTCGAGGTGCGGTGAGGTTTTTGCAAGTTAGCGTGGAGGCTGCTGCTGGACCCGTTGACGTTGGATCTGTCTGTGCTGGAGTTGATGCATGTTGCGATTCAGGTTGAAAACTGCCTTGTATTGGTTCTGGCTCCTGCAGCCCATTTCACACTTCCTCGTGTACAACTTCACACCCGGAGTAACCTGAACGGTCGTACAACCGGAGGGGATGGGTAACGCAAGCACCTTCTCACGGCGGTAGGGAACACCTTGTGTTGAACAGGCCGTTTTCCTCAGCGAGGAGAGGTGGGGAGGGTTTGCTGCTGTGCCCAGCTCCTTACTGATGTGAGGCCAGAGATTGTCGTAACACGCAGCCAAACACTGCAGGTCAGTGCACGTGCTGTGGGTAAAGCAACCAGCGGGAGAAGCAAGGAGATAGTTCAGACCCGATATTGCTCCTCTGCACACGTCTGGTGTCTTGAGTCATTGAGGAGATGCTGATCCACAAATTCCCACTTGCCAGTCCGTAGGAAGAAAACAGGTTCTCGGTAACGATGATGCGTTGTCAGGTCTGGCATTCAGTGGCTATGTTAATATCAAGTGCCTCTTTTTTGCTTATTCCGTTATAAGACAGAGCTGCTGAAAACCACTGCAACAGTGAGGAGGGGAGGGAGCCCCTCTCTGACCCCATACGTGGGTCTGCGCCATCTGGGCGTGTTTCAAACGCTTTTTCCACTCGATACATAAAGGCTGTGTGCGTGCATTTCACAGCAGTGATATCTCTCTCTCTCTCTCTTCCTTTTTTGGTGCAGCGTTTAGTATTTGAGCGTTTGTCGGTTTGTCTTAAATTGCAGGGATTAAAGGGCTTAGGCCTGAAATTCTCTTTCAGAAGCTTATTGTAGGACATCCCGTACTCTTGTGAGTGCAGGACACCTCAAAGCAGTGATTATCTGAATGCTGAGTACTGTACAAAGCAATTACTCTGATAGCGTTTCCCCTTCGCTGGAATCCCCTCTGCTTTCGTTTGTTTTAAATAAGCAAAACCCCAACCAAGAAAAGCTTTTGTCTTTTTCACTAACTGCTCTCCTGAAAACAATTGAATCTCTTCAAATCAGACATCCTCAAAAATTAATCTTGAGGAAGAAAACGTATACAGCTGTCGATGTTGTTTGTGAAATGTTTATGCTGCTGAAAAGAAGGCATGCATTAGAAAGTGTTGGGCAGAACTAAACACTCTAAGCAGTCACTACAGCACCTTGAAATATCTGAATATATAAAAATATTAGGAGCCATTGGGAAATATTATTATTCTTTTTTATTTAGATTTCCAGAGCTTGATGTATGGATCTAATGATGCTGTAGAGTTCAAGAGATCTTGCTCTTGTAATGCTTTTTTAATCGTGCAAGGTATAACCCGCATGATTTAAAGAAAAAAAAAAAGGGAGAGGGAATTACATGCACAAAACCCCTTGTACTGAAACACAGACCCGTTAAAACTATTTTTGTGAACAGGTTCTTTCTGCAGTGTAAGCACTTAGAGGGCTGAGTGTGAAAGCTAGAGATGGGCTGCAGAAACATCAGCTCAGATGGTCTCATTTCTTGATGTTTGGCATCAGGGCAATATTAAAATCCAAATTCATACCTAGCTCATAATTCCTTAGGCAAATTAAGAAAATTTTGGAAGGTACTGGAATTTATGGGGGTTTCATTCTAGTTCTGATTTCAAGCCATCTCCTGTCGTAAAGTAAACAAACTGTACATGCTAGAGCTAGCAGATTTTTTTTCTTTAAAATATTTAGAGCGCTCTGTAGCTGATTTGCTGATATTAACATCTGCAACAGTACTTCTCTAAGGAATGTAATTAATATTATTCCACATAGAATTAAATGTCCCTCCAATTATTTATGACCTGATGAACTGTTTTCTGAACCAATACTCACACTCAGGGGTCAAGGTTCACAACTTGAATTATGTTAGCAGCTCCAATTGCAATGCAGGCTCTTTGTAGTCATGCCCTTCTAGCTGTAAGCAGGTTTTATAAATAAAATACTTGCAGCTCTCTGTGGCCTTAACTCTCATATAACTAAATGCATTAATGGATGTGACTTTGTAAAATCAGTTGTGATATTGCTTAATTAAAAAAATTATTTCACTGTCGAACAAATCTTTTCTCTCTTCTGTCTATATTTTCCAGATTTTCAGTAAGTCTTATTTATTTCTTACTTTAAACTCAAACTTACTTTAAAATACACAGGAAAAAAGCAGCGCATTACCAAAACACTTATGCACTTAGGAAAAGCAAGTCAGAGGCTTATTTCAAAAGCTCTTCAAAGGAAAATCTTAATTGAATTACTTGGAAGCTTCAAAAATCATTAATCTTTTCCTCGTAATTAATGACATAATGAAAGTAAACAGAATAGTTGAATTGGTTTTGATATAATTTTCAAAAGTCGTTTAGGAAGTGCAGACTGCACACAGTTATATCAGCAAGATGTAAGAAAGTACTTTTTTGCCTTCAAAGTGCATCTTTTATTTAGGTGATTGTGGTGGATAGTTTTTCAACTTAAAAGGGAGCGAGAGTTTCTAAGATACATTGAGATCTAGTGTGAAACTTTGTGGCTCAAACCACCTGTGAAGGAACAAGCTTGTGTCTGTATTTTCACTTTATTTTTTCTTGCAGAAAAAATAATCTAACGCTGTTCTCCTCTCTGGAAGTTGCAGGTTAGACGTTGTCTCCTGCTTCAGGTGTTACGGTGTGTAGGACTGTTAGTTTTCAGGTATTTGATGAAGTAATGGGCAGGTTTCCAGCCTGTTTTCAACAGCTAATCCAGTGGTTATTTATTTGTCAATATCAAGTCCCAATGCACACACGGGTACCCTGCTTTGAAGGGCTGATTAATCAGTGTTACGAGTAGCTGGCGTATATAACTGATTTTTTTAGCTAGCCCTTGAAGACAAACATAGGAAGGCATTGAGCAATGGTTCAACTTGTCCTCTCACAGGCCCAACTAAAGCTGTAGTTCCTAACCCCAAGTCTTACTTCCAGCTACTGTTTTTTGGCTTTTAAAGACAGTTTCAAGTCTTTTTAAAAATCCCTGCGTAGTGCCCAGGTGCCAGGAGGAGATGTTGGTGTACAGCTCGTGCTACGGAGCTCCCATGAGCGCAGGAGGTGCATGGTGCTAGGAGAACTTCTGTGCTTTGCAGCGGTCAGCGAGGCCTTAGGAGGATAACTGTCTCCTTGGTTCCTCCTGTAGCTCTGTCACAGTGGCAGCCTCTCCTTTTCCACCAGCCCTTTGAGAACCTCGTAGAAATTCCATGAACGAACAGGCAGTGGCTACGTTTGTGTTTGTACGGCTCCCTGAGCGCGATTTCATTATAATTGCCCCGATTTCATTATAAAATTGTGCAATTCCCAATATCAGGTTGGGTTTTGAAAGAAAGAGCAACCTAGGAGTAAAACAGAGCAGAACAGTGCCTGTCTGGGCGTTGCTTATTTGTTTGTTTTCTGCTTAAACACTTTAACCTCATGATGATTCTTGTAAATGGGTCCAGGAAGGCTGAAGAAGTGTAAACGGGAACCATACGCTGTAAAACCTTAACTCGTAACTTTTATTTTCATTTTTAAAGATGCTGCAGGTTTTCTGAATTACAGAGCACTCCTCACTGCTGTTTAGCAATTCAGAACTATGGCCATAGTAAGATGGATGAGGTATGAGGCATTACATTAGAGCAAGATTTACTTCTTGGCAAAACGTCAGTTTCTTGGATTAACCAATTGCCAGGGAGCTTGTGTGGGTCTATGTGTGGAAGCCGAGTACTGTGCTACCTTTCATCAAACATAATAAAACTACAATTTTATACTTGCAAGCACACATGCAGCAGCATGTTAACTCCTAATAATAGAATTTTAGTTTAATGTCTGCTTTTTTAATTGTATATATTTAGGATGTTGGGCCAGACCCACAACTGTTGTCATCTGTGTAGCTCTGCTGAAGTTAACGAAGCTTTACTGAGATGTGTGACATCTCTGTGTATGTGTTGGGTGAGCTGGACATGTGCTTCACTCTTCCCCCTGGCCCCCCCATCAGTGCAGCTCACGTTCTTCCCTCTGTGTGTGGTTAGGACTAAAAGCATTTTAATAATTATAATTAAGTTGCAACATGGGTGTTTTCTGTTAATGAAATAATTACCGTATCTTGAATTAAATAAACTCAAGTGCCAAAGGTTAAGGAGTTAATTATCCTAGGATAAAGATAATATCATATTTAAGAGAAGACTGGTAGTTTATTTAAAAGATTATACTCACGCTCTTCTTCCTCTGTTAGCTATTAAAAATCATCAGTATATGTGGACATGTTCTCAAAAACTGTTCATCCATATTTCCTCAAATACAGCCGTACCAATGTTTACCTTGTGCTCCTACCTTGTCGGTTCAGCGAATACATATTTATTTTCATACCTGTAAATCCATTTTTCTATGGAGTAAAAAAATCTCTGGCAGTCAGAGTAAAACCTTTTCTGCAATAGCTAAGTAACTATAATTGGGCAAAAACTTACCCTCTCAAATACACGCACAGAGATGTTTTCTTCGGTCAATTTGTGCCAAAAGCTTTTTCTTTTGTACCTTGGAATTCAGATCTAAACAAAAAGATTAACAAAAAAACCTCAAGCTGCTCTGAATTCCCTTGTAATGATAGGTATCCTGCCTAGAAATCCACTCTCGAGCCTCGCAGTGTATAGCATTTGCTTTGGCAGCAGTCTCAAAGCTTTCAGAAATTTCTGGAGCATTTTGGGCAGCAGCTGTGAGCCTCGAGTAGCGGTGGTAATTATATCAAGTTGTAGCTCCCAATTTTCAGTTCCTTCGCAGTCCACTCTCCCCGCAAAAAAGGTCTCAACTGCTTTTTTTCTTATTTTTTTTTCCTTTTTATTTCTTTAGCTGTTAGCTGATGCACTGCTTGAAAAATCTCTTGTTGTTCATAGCCCTAAAATGTGAATGTCTTATGGAATTATTTGTACATGAGGTCAGGATTCAGCTGAAGTAAATAACCTGTTTTGCTGGTGTGGTGTTCAGTCCCCGTGCTGAGGTATCCGTGCTTTTCCCACTGGGCAGATTGGAAATAGCTGTCACGTTTTCTCTCAAAAGTCTCAGCACATATCCCACCCTTCATAGTGATCCTCAGCGTTTCTAGACAAGCTCCAGATGCTTTGACTTGCTACCACCTGACTGCCGTAAGTTACCTATGTCAGCGTGTCCACTGGCCTTAGAAGAAGTTCGGGTAGGCCAGAATTCATCAAATAAACTCTTGTCCTTGAAGGTATCCGAATGGGGAGCCAAGGCGTTCAGGCAGCCCGGGGACTCTCCGGGCAGCCTTGGCGTTTTGAGATGATGCCAGCTCGTTAGAGGGGTTACAGTGTGTTTTGGAGACCCGGGACCCCTTGGCAAGGGGAACGGATCCTTCTGCTTCGGTCGAGCTCTGCTGTGTTGACAGCCCGAGCTTGTGTTCGCGTCCCCGTGCCTTGGGCTGTTCCACTTGGCCCAGTCTGTGTGGTTATCTCTGTGCCAAGGGATGCCGAAGCCTGCATGCTGGCACAGAAATTTGGTCATCCTACAGTGAAAATGTGAGACTGGTTCTTGGCCCAAAGGCCTGTCTGCAGTTCTGGAGTTAAGCTGATCCTGGAACAAGCGCCAGCAGGCAGCTTGGATGCGATGGCCCTCAAAGCCGTGTGGATTCAGTGGTGGTAGGTGTCACCGTACCAGTGAGCTACTGGAACGATTTTATTTACTACTGCAGGTATCACCGTTTGGTCTCCCCCCTGCCCCCGGGTGAGAACCGTTTCCTGCTGGTGCCTCAGCACGCTGCTGTCCAGCTCTTCGTGTTGTGTTTTTGGCTTGCTGCTTTGAGCAGGTTTCTTCATAGCTTGTTCCAGTGCTTGAGCCCATTTCAGCTCTGGGTCTTCTTGGGTCACGACTGCTGTATCTAAGCCTCTCTGTGACAAGGCCATTGCACTTCCCATCTGCCTTAGGGGCTTGGAATGAAAATGTGGATTTTTTTTGTATCTTAAAGCTTGACTTTTCCAAGAGGAAAAAAACCCAGACATATTGGGAGGAAGGGGAGGACATAGGAGTGGCTCCAGCCCTTTTGTGTGTTGTCAGCAGTCTCTCATTTTGCTTACACGGACAAGGCTCCTGCTGTCGGGAAGCAGGCTCACTGAATGCTTCTCCATTGTAGGTGGAAGAGACAGTCCCTAGAGCTGTATTTTGTTGCTAAGCCATTAGCAAATACATCAGTTACTGACCTAAATAAGAAAAGAGCAGGGTTTTTTCCTGTCACTTTGGTGGAGAACCATTTTCCAAATAGCAAATTATTTCAATGTGGTAGAAAGGAGATTTGATGTCTTCTGACCATTTTCAGTGTGTAAGACAGATTTCTTGCAGTGTCGATGGATGAGAGAAATAAGATGGCAGAGGCACAGGGTTTCAGTGCTCAAATCCAGAGATAACCTGGTAATCTGCACAAGCCCCATCCTAAATACCCACGTTGTGGAATAATAAGGATGGATGTGCCTGGTGCTGGTTGGAAAAAACGAGCAGCTGTACGTTATCTTTTTGGCTGTGCTAGCTAGATTGTAAGGATTGTCCTTGAGAAGCCGTGGAGATGGATGTGTCGAATGCAATTTTGTGGACAGGCTTGGCAACCTGGATTCTTCTAAAAATGACCACAAATTTTTTATAGCTTAGGCCATGGGTTTTGATTTTTACACAGTGGATGCTCAGCACTTGTTGAAAATCAGGGTCACTTGAAAAAAAACAACTGGAGTAAACAATCTGTAGTCACTTCAAGAAAAATACGCCGCTGTGTTGTCTGCTGTAGCTTTACATCCAAGCACGATGCCAAAAGATATCTAGGTGTGTTGGTTTTAAGTGCAATGTTATTTAGGTTTTAAGTCAGCTTACATTTATTCACAGCTCACAAGCCTGCTCCAGAGCAGAGTAGCTTTATGAAAACATCTTCTTGTGCACAGTGCTTTCCATTTTCCCAGTGGCCATCAGGAACATCTCTGTGCTGGCCCAGAGGGGCTTCCTCTAATTGGGTCTTTGAGTCATAGTTGGGTTGTGTGGGGCTGAAGCAAAGGCTGGATTATCCAAAGCAGAAGAATGTATTTTGCTTTGGGCGTGTAGGCTGCTGATGGCGGTGTCTTAAAGCGAGGTTTCTGCTCTCGCCTTTGTCTTATTTCCTACTGTTAGGTCAGAAATGAAGGCTGCTCAAAGTGCCTCCTTCCTGTGGCCTCCAATAGTGTTTATTTTTAACCTTTGCTTAAGGAATAGCTTGGAGATTTGGAGACAATGTGGAAAATCAGCTTATTAATTGATTGTGACAGTTTCTGTGGTCTTTTTTTCTTGGAGGCAATAAGTCTCTGAAAGGATCACACACTAAATCCAGTTTAGAGCTGCATAGAAAGGTTACCTAGATCTTTCATAATAAAAATAAATAGTAGTACAGCATAATACTGGAAAAGAGTGGCATATGCTAATGGCTATGAAGCAAGGTAGTAAAAATAGCAAAAGTGTTATCAATTAGATAAGAGCCTGTAGTCTGATTGCAAATCCCGCTGTATTTAAATAAATGGAAGTTTAGCCCAAGGGAGGCATAATTGTATCAGTTATCATTTTAGAAAATTATATGCATGGATTATCTTGCTTTTAGACTTTTTTCAGTCTCTTTTTAATGGTATACTTGCTAAGACTTCACAAATGATTGACTATGTCAGTGTAATCCAACAGAAGTGTGCTGTAGCACCTTCTGTCCGCAGAACACCTGGGGTTTGCTTGTGTTTACTTGCATCGCTTTCTGCAGGCCCATGTGAAGGATTTATTCCTATTATTGTTTATTTTTGCTTCTGTAAACTCCATTTGCTAGACAAACATACCTACAGTGAGGTAATAAGTATGAATATTTTCATAGAACTAATTTTTGTTTAATTAACATGAGCATTAGCATTTCAAAATGAAACTTTATCTTCTTTTTACTCAAGGGTACATTCTAACCCAGCTGTTCACTCCAAAAGGGAGACACACCCCCCTTTCATCTCTGTCAAGATGATTTTACTCCCAAAAAAAACAAGGGCAAATTCATATAAACACATAATCTTTGGAAATGCTGAACAAAACATGATGTAAGTCCGTAACCTAGGGGAAATTTATCTGATGGATTATTGTTTCCACTTTTGTCTATTACCTTGGGGATGTGGCTTGGGGAGGGGAAGAGCGCACGTGTGTACATACATCAAGCGCTGCAGAACGTTGTTTCAAACTATAAATTCCTGTGCAAGGTCCAAGCACGTGAGGTTCGCCGTAGGGGCAGTGTCACCCTGCACCGGAGGGTTAGCGAGTGCTGGTGGGGAGGTGGGGACTTCCCTACAACTTCTTTAGCCTTCCAGATCAACTTCTCCATTGTCCTTCTTCAGTTTCAATAGTTATAACAGAGCCTCATCAGAGTTTGCAGACAGCTGAAAACGAATTCTGTCGAGGTTTGCTACTGCTTCGGGCATCTCTGTTTGAAATCCTGCAGCAGCCATGGAAGAACAGGGTGGTGGCTTTAGACATTAGGTGAGGGTGGAGGCAGGCTCTCGGGGACACGCAGAGGGGTGAGTTACAGCTGGAGAAGATCCCCAAGCTGCTTTAATTTTAGTCAGACACGCAGAAGATGCTTGGTTTTCTCAGGGTGTAAGAGTGCTCATAAAAATGTAAGCATAACACTACCTTTAAAAGCATTTTTTTCTTAAGAGTGTCGCTGGAAAACTTGGGTGTTGTGATAGTAGAGAGAGCCTTGAGTGAGCTGGCTCCTGCACTGCCCTTGTTCCTTCATTACAATCCATGCAGGAAATGCAGAACCCTTTCTAAAGGCAAAGGGTGTCTGTGGTAGGCAGTTACGGGTGAGCGAAGCACTACAATAACTGCCGGAATCGGTGAGTAATCCTGTGTTGCACAGAAGGATGAGGAACGTGAGGCACAGTGCAGATACTGCGGGTCCTGTGTGGCCTCAAACCTGTGACACTTGCAGTGCAGGTGGCTGCTTCTCTTGAAGTCAGGAGTCAAAGTCCGAGTGATTTCATCCTTGGCTGTCCTCTCCTCTCCTGAGCAGTTCCCCTCCTTCAGTGACCTGGAAGGTCTCTCCTTTTCATCAGCTAGTAAGTCCTTTAAAAATTGTATCCTTCAGCTTTATCTGTTTTGCCAGTATTGGCAATTGTTCCTATAAGAAAGGCCAAAGAGTGAAACAGCAAAGATGTTTGGGCATTACCTGTAAAACAAGGAACAGAGCTCACTCGGAAATTTTGTGTAGCACCTGTCTGCGAAGGTTTTGGTTTAAGCCAGCTCTGTTAGTTCCTCGTGCTGAGAGTGAAAATAGCTCTAAAAGTATTTCTGTCGGAAGTGAGGAGGAAAAGGAGGGAAGCGAGATCTCTTATTATTACCAATTTGTATTTTTCATTTGTTTTTTTCCATAAACATGATGATACAATATACCCTCCCAATTCCCACACCTGACGTATGTAGTAATTGCAGTTTTGTGGAGTATTTCTTTTGGCAGAAACATTGAAAAATTCTGTTCTATTATACGAAAAAGAACAGAAGACCAGAGAAAGGGATGGCTTCCAGCTCTCCAGACAATAAACTTCATAGCAACTTTGCTGGTACATTTAATATCTAATTTATAAATCCCTAGGTGCTGGTGAGGTAGTTTCTGCGCATCAAGGACCTTAGCTGGACTTCACCCAGTGACTTTCCTGAGTCAAGAAACTGTTTGCTTTCCTTGGCAAACTGGAAGTGAGGAGGCGGGGGCAGCTTTCTTCAAAAGGTCAGGTTTTTGGTTTTTCAGTACACAGCAGTGTTTCACTACTGTGTTTATTTTTTATCCCATATGTTAGTGGCTTATTTTTTTCGTAATAGTACCAATAACAAAATATCAACTCACCAGTAAATGAGTGCAACAGTATGTATAATATTAATTAGCGTTGACAGCTTGAATCTTTTCCACTGAAGTGGCTGTGAAAGCAGGTTGTCTTGACAAAAGCATCAGCAAGCTCCTGAGAAATAAAATTGTTCAGAGCAATGGAAGCTGGAATCTGCAAGTAAGGTCCTGTGAAACGTTCACAACACTTGGTTGATACTCAGCCTGGTGTTGCTTAGGAGATGCTTGCAGATGTTAGTGAAGGTTTACTTAAGTTTGGGCTAAAGCCCGTTTCTTTCTCGCTCTCTGGGGACCTCTTCATCTCCTTCTCCACCACTAGACTTCAAGAAATCTCCTAATCGTCAGATTCACAGCCAAACAATTGCACATAGGTGAAAGTTGAGGCAACATATCGTAGTGATTTAGAGGTAAGAATTTCTCCAGAAATGGAGTGTTTATTTAAGGAAGCTCAAAGGAAAACAAACAGCTAAAGAAATACAGCTAAAGGAATGTCAGCTAGTAGAAAAAGGAATACGTGTCCATCTAAACTCTGCCCTGGCACCAGCACTCAGAGAAAATAATTCTACAGTTGTGTAGCCAAGTGGAACTGCCTAACCTCCAGAGTGCCCACGAAAGCTGAGGTGCTGCATGTTGGTGGTCATGCTTCTGGTCTTCTTTTGCTAGCCAGTGTTCAGGTGGATCCAGACAAAATGCACTGTCCCCTCTCCTCTTCCCCAAAACCCCAATCCTCAGAGTAGCCTGGAGAACGGCTGATGGGGTATCGGTTTGCTGGGCACCTACTACTCGGACCCAACAGAAGCACCTGCCAGTTGCATCTACCGTTTGGGATCGTTGTGGGCTGGCAGCTTCTTGTCAGAGTCTGGATCTTCCGTGGTTGCCAGGGCGTTGCTGCTCTCCCCGTGACTTTCTGTCCATACTCACTAGCCTTCCAGCAGCACCGCCACGTTTTTTTTTGATTTCTCTGATATTATCTCAGTTTCTCTTTGATATATTGTATGATGCAGCTCTGGTGCGCCTGATATTTTGTTTATTCCTGCCTGTTTGATTCGAGTAGTAGCAAGTCTTCAGTGAACTGTCTAATACTCCCTCGCTCACAGTTAAAGTGCTGTTTGGCAACGCGTTACGTTATCTGAGCGGTTTCTGACTTCTGTCTTTCCCAAAAGCCTTTCTGTTGGCATCTTGGCACAGATGATCTGTGAGGTGTCTCTTGCCAAGGTTTTGTTTGCAGTGAAGTGCAGGGTCAGGTTGCGATTTCTTTGGAACTCTGGCTCTCCTTTTCTTTAAGATGGTAACTTGTGAGGTTACTCTGTGGACATACAGCTGTTAATGACTGCTTCAGGAGCTAAGCTTTCACGTATGTGTAATGGTGTATGTATTCTGCTCACTGTTTCCTGCAGCCTGGGAAGTTATTACTGCAGGCTTTCAGCTCTGTATGCACAGGGCAAAATCGGTGTTTATCATAAGCCTGTGGAAAAGACAGGCTCTGATGTAGTGGAAGCTGCTTTTCCAGTAACAGTAAATCAGAACAGCTAGGACCTGTCCTTGTGACAGCTTTTACAGTGAAGCAGGTCTCCCAAAATGCGAGGAGAAAGTTCCACTTGGCACTATGAACTGTAGTAGAAAATGTGTAAAGGCTTGATACTGCAAACCATGCTGTACATAAGCTTAGTTTAATGTCTGGCTTGGACTTGTTCGTTGTGTTTGATGGTAGGCCCGCTGGGTTCGGACCGTGCTTGTTCTTTTCTCATGAATAAAGTATCTGGGTGCATAGTAGCAGCTGTAATAAATGCTATGTTTTCAGTTATATTCAATGTTTTTGTTCTTCCCAGCTGTAAGACCAAGTCTAACCACTGTGTTGCCTTGAATTCTTTGTAACCATTGTTTGAGCTTGCAAAGCCCTTCACCTGCCCTACTGTAACCTGAGTTGTGCAATCCCGCGTGCCTGTCTGCCACATAATAGGGCTTTAGGACTAATAGGAATATTGAATATGGGGGCAAACACAGGTGCATAACTTCTGGCTTCCTTCTCATTTGCATAATAGCAGCCAAGTAATTGAAGTGGAGAATGGTCAGGCAGCCAAGCACAAAAGAGATAAGAGCACCTCCTTTAAGTGTGCTGCCTTAAATCTTTGTGCTTTAGAAGTATATGCTTTTCCCCTCAGAAAAATTGGACATGGAAAATGGAGCCTCGTGAGGTGGAGCGAGCAGGTGTGTGCTGGCTCTCCCCGTTCCACTTGAACCTGTGTTTGCCAAGTATTTGTGTCTCTCAGCCGTTGCTCCAGCCGTATTCCCAGCAGCACACTCTGGTTTTGTCAGCTACTCTGAGGAAACGGGGAGCAGCCCCTGGCCGCTGCTCGTGTTTCTCAACCCTTCTCCTCCCTCCTGTGTTCTGCTCCCCAGTGTGACATCTCTCTGTCTAAAGCAGCTGATTTTTGGTAAGAAAGTGAAGGAAGAAGGGGAGCAACAAGGAGTCTTTAACCTGGGTTATATTAAAGCACTGTCTGGCCCTGGTGGGAACTGATTGAACCTGCAAGGCTATTGACATGTGTTTGAAAGTAACAAATGCAGAGGGCCTTAGTTAGTCTGCGGGCAAAGCTGAGAGTGATAACTTGTGTTCTCAGTTACTAGAGTAGGCATGGAGAACGGGTCTGGTGAAAGAGCGTAGATCAGATGAGAGTCGTGCCTAATGCTTGGGTATGTGTAATGTGATGGTAATCAGCAGCAAAAGTTGGACAGACTGTGGGGCCAGGTTTCTTTAAAGATTATTTCTCTGTTGCTTTGCCCAAGAGCAGATTTTTCATGTGGTTGTTACGGCAAATTCTGTGTTGTCCTAGAAGCAGAGATTATCCGACCTTCACCCATACTGTTGCACCTGTTAGTGAAATGTTGATATATTCTCGTTAAATCAGTTTTAAAAGCCATCTCTTCTTGGCGAATGGCTAGCTAATCTTGACTGCTGTGACCCTGATCCATCTGTGCATTTAAGGCAACTATTTTCCCAACGCCTGGAAGTGTCCCGGGAGCTGCCTGTCTCTGCTGAAGGCGCTGCCATCAAAGGGGCAAGGCGGTGTGCGTGAGCCAGGAGGCAAGGGAGTCCGGTCACTGTCACTTCGGGGCTGTGTGGCTCCTGCTGCCTGGCAGTAGCTCTTTACAGCTCACTTTCCCCAGCTGGAAATGAAAGATGGGATTGTGATAGAAAGAGTAAAAAGGGTTAAAAGGTGGATGTTGTTTCTCAGAGTTGGGAAGTAAGAGTTTTATCTAAGGACTGCAACCTTGGGGCACAGTTTTCACAATTTAAGATAGTTAAATCATTTGGCTTTGGAGGAGAAAGGTTGTAAATGCATCGGGGTGTCTTGTTAAATCTACTTTGCTGGCCTGTTCAGTGAACGGCCTCTTGATAAGTACCTTTATTGCCATATATAAGTATCTCAATTACTAATAACATCTCAGTTCCAGGTTCTGCCAGGTTTCCAGAAATGAAGTCACATACAATAAAATGCTTAACAATTACAGGTTTTTTTGCTGACAAATCATCAGCTACTTTTATCTTTATGCTGTAAATTAGAAATTGATATCCTATAAAGGGCTTTACTTGGCCTGGAGGCTGAACTACCTGTTGCAGAATCCTTGCAGTCGTCATCTTGACTCTATTAAAAAAAAACCACAAAAACCCAAACCCCAAATCTGTCATACCTTAGGCGAAACCCTTTTCCTGGTAGCCTGTGTGTGTGACATAACGGTATGTGTGGACAACCTCCCTCACTTTTATCTTGCTCATTAAACACAAAATCAGAAAGACAGTTTTCTTAAGGGAAATATAATTATTTCTATGCATTTCTGAAGCAGCTGAGTGTTTTCCTTACTACTTTCCTAAGCAGGAGACTTGGAGCCTTAAGCAGGACTTTTCCCTGTAGTAGCAGCCGTAGCACCCGTGCAGTACAGGAGCAGGGTGTAACAGCCTGAGGCTGCTTTTGGCATGGGTGCTGCTGAGAAGGTCTGCGGTTCTGCAGTGCTGTGTAAATCTTGGGTTTGTTTGGAAAAAGAGATTGTTTGTCTTATCTGGATGTATCATTTTTCTGTTTGACAGAGTCCTTCTGTCAAGATGCCATGTGTAATTCCCATTTTGCTCATTATAAAATGTTACTTTGTTTCTGTGTTGCTTGTAAATTTTGTATTTTAAGGTCAGTTTCTCAGCAGTAAGTGAAAGCAACAATTAGATCAGAGCAAGATTACTGTTGTTGTGTCTCTGGCATAATTCCCTAAGGCCTTGTCATTTTCACAAAGAAGGTAGCGGAGTTTTTCTTCTCCCATTTTTACACCTGGGTGTTGTGTCTCATTCTGCCTTGGGAGCCCAACAGTTGATGTGAGTTTAGGTGGAGCTGTTGGTTATGGAGATAACTGAGCCTGTGGGGCAAAAAAAATCCAATATCCAGTTTCACTCCTTGACCGTTATGTCAAATCTCTGAATTTCCTCCTTTCCTTGGTTTAAACAGGCAGCGGCATGTGTATTCTAAGGCCTTAACCGGAGCTGATAGAGGAACATTTTATTTATTTTGAAGTTTGTGAGTGTTGGATAAGTGACAGGACCACGTTGCTGGTAGCTTGGACTGTTTGAAATGTTGGTGCTAGTGTTTTGTCAGGTGTGGGCTTCTCAACACAAGCCAAATCTGCAATAGCTCTGGAAAGTGATCCAGAGAAGTGCACAAGCAACTCAGATGTTTTTTAAAAAAATAATTTATTCCATGGAGTTTCAAATATCATGTAGTAGGTGTACTTGTTATAGTTCCTCCTTCATTTTATTAAACAATGAAGTGTGTGGTATTAAGGTCCTTAGAAAGGTATTTCCTGTATGTTCAATTATGCAACCAGCAATCAAAAATGTTATAGCAGATTTTACAAATGTTTATATGCCCCAAAATGTCCAAATAGTTGGAAGTTTAATCTTCTGTTTCTATATATTTCCTAATCTAATTCCTTGATGTCAGGAATGGTTCTTTTTAAACACAGACACACACGCAATAAAAATATTTTTTAAATGAAGTTGCACAAGTAACAAAGTAGTACAGTCAGTGTCAGTACGCCCCGAGCTGTTCGTGTCACCATCTTGGGGTCGGGAAGCTCGGTGGGAGCTTTGCAGAGGGCTGTTACTGGAGAACGTTCAGGGACCTCCAGAACTGGTAGAAGGGCTTTGTGAAACGGAGCATGGTCACGCTGGACCCGGTTCTGCCCATGTCCCTTCCCTCGGGTCAGCAGCAAGCTCCTCGCTTACGGTGCCCCTACAGCCAGAGCTTGGGCTTGCTGTGACTGAGAAGTTCTGACGCCGTTTTAGAGACATGGTACACAAGGTCATGAACGCAGGTACACCAGGTTTAAGTTCATTTGTATTTTACTCTTAGCCATGCCTTCCTGCTCAGGTCCCCTGCTCTTGTGATGCTACACACCTTACGTAATAACACTGCAAACTGGTGGACAGAGGCTCTGGGTACAAGTGCTGTGGCCTAGTGCCTTTTGATGCCGTTATTTTAGGTTCAAAGACAGTTAAATAATGTCGTCTTGCATCCTTGTCTGTGTAAAATATAAGAAAGGTGCCTGGTTTTGCTTTGTCACTCGAATACAGTGGAAATACGGCTGGAGAGTAGAGGACTGGACCCTGAGGGTTAGACTCAGCTCAGTGTACATCAGTGGTTTGTTTGGGTTTTTTTAACTTTTTTTTTCCTGATTCATTTTTCCTTTTTAAAATGGAGGCGAACTTCTAGATGGATTCAGGTAATCAGAGTTTAAAGAATTATGGTTCTCAGTGTCTGGTGTCACTGCATTTTGAAGACACTCTGTGTCTTGTTTCATTAAAATTAAAAACAAAGATGGCACCATGCAGTAAAAATTAGCCATACATGTCCTTGCGTGTCACTCTTGGCAACGCTGGTACGCTGCCTTCGTTCTTCCTTTATCTCACCCTGGCTGCGTGTGGTAGGTCAGCCAGAGACTGCTTGCTTGCTTTGCTCACCTGGCAGAGAAGACTTGCTCATGAGAAGGGGGTTGGCCAAGCATCCAGTTCACGTGAACCTGTCCCCATCACTGCCGCGACTGGGTGCTTCCCAGTGCCTCTTTAAGCACTGTGCCTCTCGCGGAGTCGCAGGCGGCCGTGCTGCGTTTGGCCGTACTGAGCTGGAGAGGCAGAGTCATCCCAGCTGCTCAGAGTGGGAACTAAGGGGCGAGAAAAGGGAGCAAAGCTTGTGCCAAACTTGTGCTGCGTGTTTGTGACAGAGTGAGATGAAGAGCTTGGATCTTGCCAGTCCCAGCCTTGCACCCTGGTCTCTAAGGTGGAATCTTGTACTGTAGTCTCTCCCGTCTTTTTAAAGCGTAGAGAAAAAAAATACACACCTGATGTCTTGGAACAGTGCTCCAGTAATGGTCCTGCCTCAGGACACGATGCTGTAAGCGCATGGCACTGGGAGGCTGAAACTTCACACGGTTTAAAATAAAAATTACATGTCTCGAGGTGAGGGAGAAGCTTTGGGATAGAGTTCTTAGGCCTGTCTCCCCACTAATCCTGGGGCAGGTGTTGGCAAAACACAGCTGCTTTGCAGAGGTGAGGCGAGAGTGTGCATCCCAGTCCGGCCTTGTGCTGAACTGGAACACGGGGCGTACTTTTGAAAGGATAACACCGAGACTGTTAGATGTTCTTCCCGTTTGTCTCAGTTTGATAAAAAGCATTCTTCAGGTCAACGGGGCTCTCTAAAAGTTCAGCTACATTGTTCTGTTTCCAACTGTGTCTCCAGTGCTCTCAGGAAAAGCCCACATGGTAGAAGAAGTAGGAACATAAAGTAAATGAAGCCCTAGGGAACCATAACAAAAAGGGAAAAGAAGTAGTGTAGCCTGTCAAAATAAGAATCAAGGACTTTTTTTTACTTTTTCCACCAGGCTTTTCTGTGTCTGGGTGTTTGGTTTGAAAGCTCCCCAAGACAGGACGGTTGTACATCACCTAGCCCAGTAACATCCTGTGCTCGGTGTGGGCCTCTGCCCATGTGGTGCAGACGATAATTAAAAATACCATCGGTCAGAAACACACGGTGATGGGCACAGGTGGCCACAGTTAGCATCAGAGTGCCCTGCAGAGAGAGATGCAGCCTTATAAAGGGGGCTTTCACTCTGAAGCCCCCTTAGGTGGACTGAGCAGGAGGACTGGTGTCAGGCAGTGCGTGCATGTACGTGTGTGATGCTGGAGAGGCATGAATTTCTGCTCGTCAGGGAATACTTTGTGCTCTCCTTTTCAAGGGCTGCTGTAACCTGCAAGCGTATTTTCTGTACTAGTATAAATTTTGTAATGCTCTAGCTTTGTGGAGAACCTGATACAGATTTGAGGAAGTCTTGCGTTTTCTTAAATTCATTTAGCAGCAATTTTTAGGTCATGGCAAGTTAAGAAACCCTCGTTAGACAGGAGTGGTGTTCAGTGGGTGCTAGAGAGTTCCTCGCTGCTCCTCCCTGCTCGGAGAACTCCCTCATCGTGCCTGGCAGGAAGCTGGAGCAAACATTGGTCACACCCCAAAATTTCAGCCTGTTGATGTGTGTGGGAACTTCTGCAGAGTGGAATGCCTTGATCTTCTCAGTCTTCTGCTGTGGTGGTAAACTGGAGTGTGGAGAATGTGTGTGCTGCTGTGGCAGGGAGAGAAATATCTCCTCTCTTTCTCAAGGCTGGCTAGTAACAAATGCTCATACAACGTTCCCCTGAGTGCTGCATCTTCCTGGTGAATGTGTGGCCTTGTTCAGGTGAGGACCGTGTACAATGGGAACTTATTTAAACCAGTTCAGTGCACACTTACGTCTCCAGAAGCTTGCAATTCTTTATGTACAGTCTGTTAAACCAATTTTTTAAAACCAGTTCAATGCATGTATATGTCTGCAGAAGCTTGCAATTCCTCGTGGGCAGCTTAAGTCAGGTCAGTGACTAATGGCTTATGTTTGATACTGAAATGAGCCTGGTCTAAGCCAGTCTTAAGAATATCGATGTAACCTTTTGTACTGCTGTAACTACCTCAGTTGAAAGTCTCCCTTAAGGTGAACGGGTGCACTTTTCCTGTGTGGGCAAGGTGGGGAGGACAGACAGATCTGCGAGGTGGAGGGTGAGCGTCTTGGGCGGCAAAGAAGAGAAAAAGACCAAGACTCAAAGAACTTAGATGCACATTTGTGCAGTAAGTAAAGGAGTGAATCCTTGCCAGTTAAAGCAAGTGGAAGGTCTGCCAGGTAGCTCTTTGTCCCTGCCTCAAGAAATACTTGCTTAGATGCTGGGGGATGCTTCCAGGCCCTGGAGGTTTAGGATTCAGGCTGTGTTAAGCTCCTCATTCTCTCTGACACTCTTGTTTTCTAAATTTATAAACGTTTACCTCGGAGCAACCTGAGCCTATTTCTGCTTTCTTTGTGATTCCAGTTTAACAGTGATACCTTCCGTTATTCCTTATCCAGTAATAGTGTATATATAGTACTAGTATATATTTATAACAAGGGATTTCAAAGAGGTTAAAAGTGTGATACAGAGGACACATCTCATGTTTTGTTTCTGTGCTTCCTGGTCCCATTAACTTTTTTTTTAATACTTTTAGGCCATTAGGGCATCGTTATGAGGGTAAAATTATATTGATGTATTTTGAAAAATGTTTCTCTGAATGAATAAATGTTTCATTTTTTCTCAGATAAGGCTCAAGAATAATTTTGCGTAATTTTTTTTTGTTTGAGGGGGAGTGTGTCTTCTGTCCCACCCCTTTCTGTATTACAAAAAAGCAACCAGTTAGTCCTAAGCTCTGCTCCAAGTGATCTTGCTTCTGTGTCACTTCAACCATGATGTGTTGCATTCCTGATGTTTTGCACAGCCCTGATACTGTTGTTGATAGTTTTCCTCATGGGCCATAGGACAATGAATTAATTTGAGTCAAATCCAGGCGCTTTTTTTTTTTTGTTTTGTAGATGTTGAAGCATCTTCTAACAGAGCAAGGGGGGCTTTGTCCCTGACACTAGTGTATAGAAAATACATCTGTATCAGATGATGCCTGTCCTCATCTTGCATCTTTCAGAAGTTAGACGTGCTGAAATAGACCCCAAGTAGTCAACACAGCAAGTAAGGCACAACAGTGCCCTTTCGGAATGATCTCAAGGACTGTGAGAGGGTGCTGCCTTACACCTGTGATGCACCTGCAATATTTTAGCTCTGCGTTTTAACACTCCGTGAGTTTTGACCTAGACAGGGCGACCCAGTGATGCCTCCTATTTTTCAGAAGCAGTGCAGCTTGATGTCGTGCATGGCTCGGAGTGTTCTGATGCAGAAGTAATGATGTTCACTGAAAAACTAGTTTCATACGTCTTAGTGTTCTGCAAGTGGGTCAGTGGTTATTTTGCTAGTGATTGAAGGATGGGAGAAGGACAAGGTTTTTAAGGAAAGGTGAAGTCTCTTATTGGAACGTAAGATTTATGGGGATAAAACCACATAATCTTTTAGGCACCCACACCCTTCTTCTGGTTCAAAATAGGAGCTGCAAACTTCAAGTGAAGTTGGCTAGAATAGGTGTTAAACACGGATTTACTGTTGGTTTACTATTAACCTCTGCCAGAGAAAGCAAGACTTTGGGAATCTAGGATTCTCAAGTGGACAGGAAAAGGAAAATTTAATACTCTATTTCTTATCCGTCTTACGTCTAATTAATTGAGGCGTTTTAATCCATATGTTAGTCTTCCGTTTTTTATTTTTCCAGTGCAGCAGATGCACTTCTGAAACAGCTTCGAACTACTGTACTTCTGGATGACAGCTGGTCAAGTGGCCAGAGATTGACCTGATAGCTCTACATCAGAGTTCTGAAGCTTAGATGCAGACTTTTCCACTCAGTTTAAGGACATTAACATTCATGTCTGTATTTAAAAACTTAGCAAAGGGAATTTTTCAGTCTTTGTGGCACTCTTTTATTTGCAACATGATGCATTATACACTTGATAGAAAGATGTTTATTGATGCTGTGTTCTGTCTGCTTAGATTGACAAATGCTGCTGCTTTTTATTGGAATATGCACATTGAGATAGTGTGGAGGGGACGTAATAATCCTTCCCCTTTCAGGTAGATCTGTGCTGAACTTGGAGGCACTGGTTTGCCTTGGGTTGCCCGAGAGCGCGCTTTCCAGTCAGCATTCGCTACTTGAGACATTAAAAGGAGAAAAGTTCCCAGTGAAGCCACCTTAGTGCAGTCTCTCCTTCCTTCTCATGCGTGCAAGGTACACTGGGGTGAGTGCAATGACCCCTGCAGAAGGAGGAGGGCTTTAGATTAGGCTGAGAGACTTGTAGAAACCATTTTAATCACATTTTTGTTGAAGGGTTTGTCCAATATTCAGTGCTTTTGTCCATCCGATGTGTCTTCTCTATTTTTAATGAGGGTTTGAATTCTAGGCCGCTATGTTCAAAGGCTAATAAGAAATTTTTAGTGTATGGTATCCTTTCTTGTGGTTTTTTTTTGGTTTTGCCAGTTTTTGTGGAGCAAAACTGTTTTATTTTCATGCTTTGTACTTAAGGATAGAGAAGCTATATTGACCCTGCCACACCACACAGTCTAATTATGTAGTAGTTCATGAGATTAGTTGCTGGCTGAAGAATAAGGTATTAAATCTGTTTTCAGTTAAGATGGGTACACTGTGAAAATTTGGTATGCTGATGTAAACATGACTTTGGCCATAATTCTGGAGATATAAAGTAAGTGCTTAGATTATATCCAGATATATGATTGAAATGTGTGTTAGTAGAAGTCACCTTTTGATAAACTACTGTTATATTGTATGTCTGCAGTAGTGATGAATTTTGAAGAGTGGCTTAAGGGTTTGTGAAAGCAGAGCAGGCAGTAGACAAATTAGCTATGAAAGGGTGAGGACTGTCTCCTTGTATTTACAGAACACTTAACCCCACATTGAACCCAAAGTCTGTGGCAATAATTAATAGTAATAATTGTACCATTTTTTTCCAGCTCACTAGCAAGTGCAGAAAAAGAACTGAAAGATAACTTCTTGCGGGCCCTGGCAGAAAGAGAGGAAGCCAATCGTACCGGCAGAATTTCGGTGAGTACCTGTGAGATCACAGTCTTCTTAACAGCTTAAAAATGAATCTGAAGAAGAAAACGAGGCGTTTTACAGGAAGACATCGGATGGAACATTTGAAAAAGATTATTTGATTTAGGAGAGATTTCTTGAAACCTAGAAATTTGTTGATGTTAATTTTTGTTTATATAAGCAAGGCATATGAAAACACTGCCCAGGAGCCTGCAAAAGGTAAGTGAAGAGCTGAATGATACAAGAAGAAAAACACCTACTTAAGTGTATTTTGATTTCATAAGAATTTGTAGATTCCTGCCTTGCAGAATTCACTCATGTGGATGCTTTAAACAGAGGAAGATGCAGCCTGATAGTTGGGAGAATCTGTTTGAAACTCTTTAACATTGGTGCTGTTGGAGTTTCCCTGCTGAGTTTTGGTGAGGTGCTTGGCGTGTTCGGTCTAACCTAGGAGAATGTTATGAATATGGCCATGAGCCTCCTGACTCGGCCAGCTCGTACGCACTAGCTAAGCTGTGCGCTGTGCTTGCCGGTGCTTGACCAGGATAACGCTGGTGGAGGCCACTTGGGAATCTCCCCTGCTTTGTCTGTCACCCCCCCGCACTCATGTAGCTGTGCTCGGGGACGGCGCTGCTGAAGTTTAAATTGCTGCTTGTAAGTGTAGCTAGATAATGCCCTTCGGTTTAAAGGGAGGATGGGCCTACGTCCTTGGCTTTTTAATAGCTTCAGTTTTGCACAAGGAGGAGTTTGCGCCTGTATACTGTACCAGGAGGGAGGTTTTGAGTTTCACAATTTAAGTTCAATCTGCTTCCGTTTAAACTTAAGAACACAACTGAGAATGAGCCCAGAATGGTCATCCTGGTCTTGCTGCTGTGCTTAGATAGAACAGTGCCGTTTCTTGCCTTCCGTATGGGGTAGCAGGAGCCTGGATTTCTGTCTGGTACATTGCCTCTTATGTTAAATAATAACAGTGACTGCAAAGGCAGCGCTGGGCATTCTGGAAGTCAGGAGTGATTGTGATCTCATTTCTGGTTCTGCTTGCTTGGGAAGTTGGTCAGGCGTACTAATGATCTTTGCTTTCCTTCAACTCTCCTAACTGAAGCAAAAGCATAACTCCCCTCCCTCCATCCTGTAATTCTAGGGACGATACTCATTCTTTTATGGCTGGCTAATTAATCTCTAGAACTTGCAGAGGAAATGCTGCCTGAAGTGTGGTTCCACAACATCTGTGAGCAAGCTTTCTCATGAAGCTTCAAACACCTCGTGGTTTCAGCTGGCTGACAAATATCCTGTCTGCTGTGCTGCTTGGGATATTCAGGGAATTCTACAGGAGAAACAGGACACAAAAGGTTAAATGCATGGCAGAAATGAGGTAGGGTGGAACAATGCTGGGGTGGTTTAGCCTTGAAACTGGAAGCACTCTGTGAAGCATCCACATATTTACCATAATGTTTAAAAAAAAAACCCAAACAAAACAATTGCTAATTGTAGCACTTTACTCATGTTAGTTCCCTTCCTGGCTGTAGTTTTCAGAGCATCCTATGAAGGAATTGTAATTTCCTCATTTTACAAGTGGGGGCACTACTGAATTACGCAGAACCCCTTCAGCGCAGAAAAGGGCTCTCAGTTCATACTAAGAGCTGTCTCTGGCTTTATGTAAAGGCAGCAGGGCTGAGCCCACCGCTTTGGACTGGCTGAGACCTCCCTACGGGTTGATGACAGTCCCTCACTGTGCTGACGGGGTGCTGTGTGGGTCTGGGGGGGGCGGGATTTGACACGTGATTTTTCTGGTACCGTAGAGGGACCAAGGAGGGCACTGGAAAGAGTTGAGGGCAGGAATAGGCCCCCCAGTCTTGTGGACACAGTGCAGTGGCATTCATTGAGTACCTGAAATTGGATCCAGAGCAGTCCGGGAACTCCTGGAAACTTCTGCTAGAGATTCCCCTCCTTGGGTGAAACTCAACCCTGACAAACCCGGACAGAAAAAGCTACAATAGGTTCATACGCTTAAAATGATTATTTTTTTTTTGTAAACTCCTTGGGTTTACTAAACCAAAAGAGCTTGTGGGGGGGATTTTAGTTTCCTTTTTCTGATGCTCTGAGGCATGACTTTACATGTTGGAGGCAGTTTGATTCCCCTCTCTGCTCTTGTGCTGTGTATCCTTGTACTGCTGTGGCAGAGGACGTTGAGACAAGCAGGCGGGAGCCAGCTCAGCTGTGTTAAGCAGAGCTTGGATTCAGAAAGCACTAGTAAGGTTTTAGTGCTCTGCCTGGTGAGTTACATGTGAGGCTCTTAAAAAATGAAAGTAGATGAATTATGGGCTAGACTTGAAAATGAAAATAAAATAAATAGCAAGTGTCCCATCTAAATGAAGACAGCTGGTCTCGGTTCCTGAGTTCCCAGGCCTCCTGCAGTGATACAATTTCTAGGCCCCCCAAACAGCCTCTGGTTATGTATCCAGAGTTTTTGGAACAGTGAGTATTATTACAAGCTCTTCAGTACATACCTGGATATAATGAAGTATATCAAATGTGCAATTTCAGCCTCAGCTCTGACTCTCCTCCAGTTTGCTGGTTTACAGGAGACCCCATAGTGTTTTCTTAGTACACTTAAGTGTGGGAATGCATTTCCAATAGTGATTCAGACATAAACCTGTTGGCTGCAATCATAAATGTACACAAAAGACATTGTTGGTTTTTACTGTTGCGTACCTGATGAACCAACAGAGAGAAGGTATTGCCTTATGAACCCACGTTTGTTTTTTGTATCTTGACAGTGTCACCTGTACTAGGGCTATCGACAGTTCTGTACATTTTTAGGGGTTGCACTTGGGCTCTAAGGGTACGTACGCTGGTTGCCGAGAAGACCAGCCTGCCCAAAGAAAACACTGCTGATTTGGAAAGCTACAGCTGCTGCCAAGCAGTGCTTGCATTGCAGGGTCCTGTCTGTGCTCAGGAAGCGAGACACTTGATGGCTTCTGTGCCTCTCTGTTCAGTATGTGGTATCCACAACCTGCTCCTCCTTTTGAGGAGAAGGCAGTGCAAGCCATGGGACTTGCTTCCAGGTCACACAAGTTGACCAATAAAAATGAGAGACACAGCAGGGAGTCATCATATGACTCAGTATCCTCCTTAGAATGGCACCATGTGACAATGGCAGCTTGGGTCTGAGCCAGGGAGCACTTCTGCATGTCACAGCGACAGGGGTATTAAGTCCAGGAGATGTAGTGAACAGGGTCAGTGCTGTCACCTGATGTTGTCGGTGGAAGCTCTGCTGGTATGTATGGACCCTTAGAAATCTACCTCTGCCAGCAGATGTTTCTGTTTGTCTTTTCTGGGTATACAGCCAGCCTATCCTATTTGTTAAAAAAAAAAACACCAAACAACCCAACAACAACAAAAAACCTCAAAAAACCCAAACAAAAAACCACAAAATCAGAACAAAACCAATCAAACAAAAACCAACAAGAACCCTAACCCAACAAAACCAAAATAAAAAAAGCAGCAAAAAAGCAGGGTAAAATGTCTCCTCCTTTTCTCATATAGAGTGGGAGGAGGAGAATTAAAAAAAAATCCAGTTGTGAAAACTGCACTTCACTGTGCCTGGAAAATATATCTCTCAGCGGTGCTTGGTGACTCTGCGTGGCTTGATTAGCTGAGGTTCCTATTTCATCTCCATTTCATATCAGCTTTTGCAGGTCATTCATATGTCAAGTTGGTCTGGGAGGTTAGTTCCCTAAAATGAGCCTGTCCTGACAGAAGTGTTGCATATATTTGCTTATTTTAACCAGTTCCATTAAAAAGCTTGATCCAGATGTCTGAGGTAGAAGATAGTTTTGAAGACAATGAGCAGGGGCTGCAGGGTAAGCTGACAACGGGCTGCTGGTGGATTTTGGCAGTCCTGGTGAATTCTCTATGTTCTCATAAATGAGAATTCACCTGAAATCCAATGCAAGTCTCATGATCAGGTGAACTCAGCATGCAGACAGGTGTCAACTTCTTTACACAGGTGTATGTTTACCCTATCTAGCCCTCACCTATACTCTGGTATGCACTAAATATTACTTGTTTATTCAAGGTGATAAAGGGCTCCGTGGATATCATAGTTTGTGTTTACAAAAGCCTCAGGACGTTATGCAATACTCAGGAACTCCTTTTTGTGTCCCAGAGCAAGTCTCTCAGTTACTGTGTGAGTACCTCGAGGCTGATCTTTTGGGAGAGGCTTGGGGTGATGGGGCAGAGAGGAAGACTCCGGGTACACTGATGTGTCTGAAGACATAGGTACCCTGTAAGCTTGGATGGGATTTCATGGTGATCAGAACAAGTTATAGTTATGTTCTCGTGGGCATCAGTGCCAGCATCAAAAGTGTTCAGGCATCTCAATTAGGTGGAATCTGTTGACAGAAATTAGGGATAATAGTAAGCTAAGGATTCATCCTTCATCCCTCTATTCCACCGATTGGGGGGGAAAAAGGTTTACACAAAAAAAAACCCCAAAAAACCAAAACCCCTGATCTGTTCCTGTTTTCAGTCATGTGAGAGCTACAACCAAGAGATCAGATGAAATTCATGCCTAGTAGAATGGAACTTGTTTAGTTGTTTCTGCACTGGGTATTGGCTGTGAAAGCGTTAGATGGCTGGGCCTTTTTGGCTTTGAAATGTGTATTACTGAAGCTGTGTAAAAGCCCTGGTTACAGCTTGTTCCTTCAGAGCCCCTCAAAGCAACCTCTGTAGCTGACTCAGAAAAACTTGTGAATTAGGCATTTTGCAATATACTTGTTTCCTGTGTTGAAAACTCGATGAAGCATAAGATTGCATTGTATATGACCAATAATATTGTGCTGACATGATCTTTTTTTCCCCTTACTGCTTCCCAACATGCATGAAGGGTTCCCTGTCAAGAAATAAGAGAGTATTATAGAAATGTTTATTTCCCTTTTAACTGAACCCATGTTTGTCTGTCTAATAAATCACCGTGGAAATTGCATGAGTCATGCAGGTAATCATAACTTAATTTCAAACAAATCACTTCTGTCCTTGAAACACAAAATCTGTATCAAATTCCATGTCATTGGCAAGAGTGTAGTATGAAAAAATGACACTGTGTTTCCTGGACATAGGTGTAATCTTTTTATTTCATCTCTTGAAGGCTCGGTATGCATTTCCCCTCAATTAAAAGGGGGTCCGGATGTGTGGAAGTCATGTTACTTGCTGAGGCTTCTTGTGCAGATGACAAGCAGAACCCTTTTTCCTTATATTTTATCTCCAGAAATCATAGGTGTGATGGCTACTGCTGGTGTACTATATGCTGATGCACGTGTGGCAACAGGTGTGAGGGAGTACAAAAGCACTTGGAAATCCAGAGTCCTCTGAACCTCAAAAACAGCTGAAATATAGAGGGGAAATATAGAGAATCTTTTATTTCTTGATTCTTTTCTGTAATTTATCGAAAGTGAGGCAAAAGCTGGGAGGGCTGAGTGCATTTTATAGACTACATGAGTTGTATCATGTTAGTGCCATAACAGCTGTGAACAACCGCAGATGCCTCGCGCTGTGCACATGGTCCTGTTCCAGATGAGCTGGCAGCGAGGCGTGTGGCGTGTTACTGGATGGTTTTAGCTGTCATCAGAAGACCTCGAGGTTCACTGAGAATTCTGATCAAAATGCATAATTTTATTAACTGCTATTAATTCAAGACCAATTAAGCTGCCTTTAAAGACCTTGTAGTTGGTTTTATTTGTCTCAGCAGGAGTTCTGGGTTCCTTGTAAAGACAGCTTGAGAGGGACTGTCGAGTCACGTGTGTGAGGCTGTGTCTGCATGAGCACTTGAGTCAGTTCTCTCGGTGGGCCCCGCTTACCACACACTGGTCTTGCGTCGCAGAGCAATCTGGGAATGCACTTACTGGCTTTAGTTGCGAAAAAAGAGGCATTAAACAAGAAGCTGGGCTCCAGGGGCACCATCCTCTTACAGATAGCCAGTTCTTGGGATGGGGTAAACGCTAGTACATGCAATGGAAAAATTCCATCGTGGCCTATCAGCTTGAAGAAATAAAATTCTCCATAGGAAGAGAACTCTCTGAAGTGGGTAATGCTTTGCTGCATCATCAAAGAGCATCACTAAAACACAGACAAACAGGCGATCACAGGCTATAAAGAAATTAACCCAAACCTACTATTTTGTTTTCCTAAAGTAGCCATAGCTGGCCGATTCAGAAGACTGGTTCTCAATGTCAGGGTACTTGCATGAATATAATTTAACAGCTCATATAAGAAATATTTCTCAAGACTTTCTTTTGTTTTCCGAGAATGTCAGAGTTGTGTGCGTAAGTTGTTGACGGGGAGGAATTTTCATGTGTTGATTCACATTCTTCTCAAATTGTGTATTTTTTTTAAACAAAGGAGGGATAAGAATGTAAATATAAGTGACTGTATAAATGCTTTAGCTAGAAAGTATATGTTTTTAGAGACTCCACATACTCAGGTTAAATCACTAAAATACACGTGGGGGGAAAAAAAGAGCTAAATGTCTTCCTACTAACAGAACTCTGATAGTTTTTTGGTCTTGAAGCAGACTCCTGTGGGGACTTGCTTTTCTAAGTGATTGAAAAGGAATATTGATGAATTCTGGGGCAAGGCCTTCCCTCTAGCAAAGACATGAAAAATCGGAGAGTTCAGGTAGTGTTGTGGGAGTTTGTAGTTAGACGTTTTCTAGGCATGTGGAAAATAAGCCCAAGTCTGTCAAGTGTTGTGTTGGCTGTCTGCAGGTGGGAAGTGGCTGTCTGTAACTTCCTCTTCCCAGGGGAAAGGCAGTTGAGCCTTTTGCTTATTAAGTATTCTGAAAAAAATGCTCTGTTTAAAGTAGGAAAATAGCAGTTTGAAAACCTGTAATTCAGAGCGTAAAATGGCGAGTTTACCTTAAGGATGTCTGTTTGTTTTCTGGGATATTTTTTGGTAGGATCCTTACCCAAAGCAGGGAACATGTACTAGCTGGCTGCTCACCACATCTGTTGATGGAGTGTTTTGTCTGCTTGGAAATGGAGGTTGAAGTCATGCTGCTGTAGAAGTCAGTGGCTATTTGGACACCACTGAGCTAAAGGGAGCCAGAACCCCATCTCCTTGCATGTGTACTACTAAGTTATAGTCTTCCTTGAGACAGCACAGTTTTATAGGAAAAAAATCCTTCAGTGTGAATAAGGCGCTTGGGTTCCATACTGACCTCAGTGAAATACGATGGTACTGATAGAAAAATGGTGGTATTTTCAAAAACAATTCCTTTTTTTCATCTTTGGTCACTGACTTCTAAAAATCATTATGCCCACATGTATTTTCAGCTCTTGAACCCTTATAGCAGGAGTATTTCTCTTTCCCTAGCTGTAGAAAACAAACCCCACCATCTGGTTGCCTAATGTTAGCAAACACAATGACTTTCACATTATAAATTATTACCTCTAAGCGAAGCAATGGAGAAAGGCGGAAAGAGCTGATGCATGAAAGCTTTTAGTGGAAATGAATGAAATAAACAGCTCTTCTGTCAACAGATCATTTCATTTGCTCAAATTAACTAATGGTCTGATAAGTGAGACTCGGTGAAAACCAGCTGTAAGAAAAGACATTCAAAGCATTGCTGAAAGAAGCATAATAAGACAGCTGGAACGAGGACTAACGGGCTTTAGGGGGTTCTGCACGTTATACACAATATTACTGAATATTTTCCTCCTTAGCGTTTGAGTGACGTTCTTGGCCACCTCGCCTGTTAGTGTGAACAGCTTTATAGCTATACTTTGTACGTGCTTGAGGACTGTTGAACATCACTGAGAACAGAGTTTGTTACGTGGGAAGTCGTTGCTTTTCGACAAAGCGATTGACTGTGATTGCATGTTTACTGAGAGAGCCACCTGGTACCATGACATCGAGGCAACGAGCCATCAGATGGTCATACAGAGTTTTGCCAAGTGCCCCGTGACCTCCTAATGCAAACTGTTACAGAACTGGTCCGTACAGCATATGCGTTCGTTATGATATGGACTTTTTGACTTGTAGAGTAATAAATGACCCGAGCACATGCATAACATACGCCTACAGGTCATTTTTTGTAGAGCTAGAAAGCAGCTGAGGTCAGCCATGTGCATCAGGTGAAACCCTAGGTATGGAACAGTTAGACCACAAGGACTTTTGAGCAGCATCCTGTGAGTAAGGAGAAGGGGTGCATTTTTCCCTTTAAGAGGCAGAGAAAATTATCTCGCCTCATGCCATAAGCACTCTGCAGCAGGGCTGGGAATGAACTTCTCTTCAGACATGTTGATCATGGGATCAGCGTGTTTCTGCAGTGCTGGAGTAATGGCTCTTGACAACGCATGAGGAACTCTGCCCCACTTTGCTTTCACAGAGCCTGTAGACTATTTCTTAAATAGATGTAGAGCTCTTATGTTTAATTGCTTTATTATTGTCTACTTTTATGACGTGCAGTCAGCATTGTTGTTCTAATAACTTTTTTCAGTTTGGCTGTCCTGGATCATAAACTGCAACATACAAAAACAAACACTTGAGAGTCAGATCTGCCTTACTGAAATTCTTCTAAGCACGTGTGTTGGCGTGTGTGCTCCTAACAACTGTGTAAGTGTCCCACAAATGCCAAACAAAATAATACAAGAGAAAACAGATTGTTAACCTAAAATACACTAAAATACCAAAGGTAAAACAGTCCTCCCTCCTCCTGGGCTTGAAAATAAGTGAAAGGAGAGAACCAGATATCAGATCTTTTTCGTTAAGTTGGCTGGTTTTCTTGTGTAGTATGTTAGTATGTCTGCGTTCCTCGACGTTTAAGTTACCTGTTCTTCACATCATTGCAGCCGTAACGGTCACAATTTTCACTGTGAAAATGCTGTGAGAATTTACCTCTCTGGAAAATGTACCGTAGTGTTTAATGAATATCAACTTGAATATCAACATTTGAACGCTTACAGGGCCTTGAATCCAGTCATTGCAGAGGGGGTATCCCAGGAACATTACTGGTGGTGACCTTGGTTTAGTCTCTTCCATCTTTGTGTTTTGTAAACAAAAGTTGCCTTTTAGTGCCTCTGGTAATAGATACATTGTTCATATTAGGGATCAGCTCTTTTGTATTCTGTGATCGCCTGTGCAAGGAGACAACTGGCTGTTAACTCATGTTCTGTAACATGGTAATGGGCTTTTTCTCCAGAAGGTTGAAAAAACAACCTAGAAGCTGATACCCACAGAGGTCTGCAGCAAAGGCTCTTGCTGTGATAATCTACAGCGGTGAGGTGCTATCTGCCGTGTAAGTTTACAGCAGTGGTTGATCAAATAACTCCAGTCAAAGAATATAATCTAAACTAAGGGAGATAATTGTTCTGTTGTACACAGTTGGTGTATATGAGGATATAAGACAAAACCCAGAAAAATTTAAGCTTCAAAAGCATTAGAAAAATGAATTTTAAAAGTCTAATAGATAACACTTTACATCAGGGACTGCAAATTGAACTGAGCAAGAGAACTCTGGTGTTGCAAGAAGAAATCCACCACAACAAAGGCTAATTGACATGAGAAAATTGGACTCTGTATTGTTTCCCTCAGCTGCAATCCCAGCTGAGGATTTGCCCCTTGGCACAGTGGTATTTCCCTCGGGTATAGTGCGATAGCCTTGTGGTGCCAGTAACCCCGCGCAGACAGGTGCACGGAGCTCCTGTTGTGGTAACACAAAGTTAATGCTTTACCAGGTGCAGTTCACACCTGTGCTGGGAGTTGGGAAGACGGTCAAGGTTCAGGAGGGAGCAGTGGGAGGGTGGCAGCCCTGGAGCAGGGCCAGCCTCTTGCCTGCCCTCTCTGTCACCTGCCAGCCTGCGGGAGCACAGGCGTCAGGAGACTTCAGAGAGTCTCCTTTAGCCCCACTGTGAGTCTGAAATGTCACACGTGGCGGTACAGGGGGTGATGGAGTCAAGCCCGTGTTGCTGGGAAGATGCAAAGTGTCTCGGTTGGCACCGATGCATCCAGAGTACTTGTCCTGTTCTGAAATGTTTGCTTTAATCAACTGAGAAAGGAGAGCACAGGAAACCTGATCTAAATTTACAGGTGTCTATAGACTTACCTCTCAGATATCCAAGTGTGTCACTCTTTAACAGAGTCATGTTATATTGCTGTTAAGTTGGTTTACAAACCAGGCGTGCACGAGGAGAGGTTAACTAAATCTGCAGACCTGGCAAATGTATTTTCTAATCACCATTCTGCGAAGTTCCTGGAAACATGTATTTATGAGATGTTTTCTGAAAGAATATGTAGCATCCATACTTAGAAGTAAATGTTAGCTGCTGTGTGGTTGTTGCACGTGGAAGGCAAACCAGGTCGGAGACTGAGCGCTGGCACTCCTGAATTAAAAAGGAAACAGATATCCAGTAGCTCTGGAGTAAACCAAAAGCCTGAGCTCATAATCACTGCTTCAGTTATCATGTAGGAATGGTTTTGTGTCATTCTCCATTAATTAGTACTCCTGGTAACTTATGTTATCGTACTTGTAACAATATCTTTTAATAAATGCTGTTATATGTGGTTGACCGAAAGAGAGCAACATTAATAGAGCATTTTCAATACCCTTTTCAGTTTGCTAGCAAAATAAAGCAGAACAAAAGAAAAAGCCAACTTGTGAAAATACTGCTTTCCCCCTGAATTGTGCAGAGAAGCTGCAGAGCAAACCCAGCAAAGAACACACAAATATACACATTGCTTTTAATGCGAGGTCTATGCTCATGTCAGCCAGGTCTGCAGCCATGCACACCTGAAGGACTGGCTGGCAGGTTTTTTGGTAGGTGTATAATCATCTGTTTGTGGCTTCATTTCACCTGTTTTTTTCCTTTTAGTTGAGTGCTCGTAGTAGCTGACTTGCAAGGACTGCAGAGGACTCTTGCTTCCCTGTGTGTGAGGTCTGTGTTGGGAGAATATGGAGTACATGTGACATAACTGTACACTGATTTTCGTAGGGAAGGGGGTGTCAGGATGGAGAAAACAGTGAATGAAGTAGGTGCACACGTATGTGTTAGTCTGTGATGCAGAGCTGATAGCCCACACGGTGAAGCAGGGATCTAAAGAGAAAAAACTGAAAGGGGGGGAAAGAAACATGAAGTATAGGAATTGCCAAGCCATAGGTGCTGGGGGGACGCGTAAAAGCTCATTGTAATGTTGACGTAGACAACCACACTGTGCAGGTCTGGGAGTTGGGCAGTGCTGTATCCAAAGTAAGCGTTGTTATCAGCCTTTTCTGACAGGGTCAGGCACGGTCTCGATGCCCCTTCCGTTGGTGTCCAGCGAAAGAACATAGTGAAAGGTAGAAGGGCCCTGCTCCTTAAACAGGAGAATCTCTCTGTTTTTTTTTTAATTTCCCGCTCCCCTTTTCATGCTGTATCTGGATGGGGCTCAGGCCTTAGTTGCCTCATGAGTGGATATAAAGCTGTGTTACAAATAATTTCTGGTGAAGAGACTGCCGCATCCTCAGAAAGCACCTCAGGGACACTCTCTTCCATGTGTCTCATCTCAGCCTCTCTGTATTTGCCTGCTGAGTTGCGGAAGTTGTTGGGGACGAGGAGTGCCTCTTGCTCTGCTCTTGCATGTGCAAAACAGCTTCTCATGGAAGACTGGGGATGCCCCACAAATCAAAACAGTTTGTATTTAGCTACATTTTCCCTGTTGTCAGCACATCAGCACAATTCCTTAGAAAAGGGCAGTGGCAGAGAAACAGTGAGCCAAGTTTTAAATTCCCTGATGGTCTTGGCACCTTTCAGCAGCCTTGCCTCCTGCTGTATTATTTCAGTGGTTCTCATTTCCTCCTGTGTTACGCTTCTCCATGATGGCTCTGACTTGCCTCAACACTCACCGGTCTTGTGGTTTCCAGGCTGGTGCCTGCTTCGTTTTTTGCTTTTCACTTGCTTCATTTATCTCTCGGACATGTCTGTAGCGTTGCAGTGTGCTTCTAGAGGCTGCTTCTCTTTCTGAAGGCTCATCTGTTTTCCTTCAAAGGATTTTTAGTGTCTTAGTAGTACTGTGCGTAACACCTGTCCTCAACTGGTGTGGTACAACACTTGGCTTTTATTGATGTTAGGATTTTAACCCATAGCTTCTGCCTAATTTTGTCTAGAAAAATGCTGTTGAATCTGTCTGTAATTAGGTTAGTGGAGGGGATTGTGGGGATTTTGAATTTTGCGAGAAGAACTTCTTTAAGGAGCTTGTGCATGTCTCTGTTTAATAGCAGTAACATGAATTATTGTTCAGACTAATTACAAAAAAAGGTGAAAAGGGACATTGAGATCAAACTCGTCTTTGTTGTGCTTCTCTCTGCCCCAGCTGAAAGGGGAACCATCGTGCTGTTGGTAGCAGAGCAAGTGAATTTCTGGTCGCTGAAGAGATTTCTTTATACGCAGCCTTTCATGTGGTCGGTATTTGCTGGATTTAACCCCAAGACGCTTTCTTGGTGTTGGTGCTGGTAGAAAGAACAAGCTGAATAAAAGGTTGGCTCAGCTGAACTTTTTCTCAGGACTTCTATTGTTCAGAAATCTTATCTCGCTCACTTTTCCCTACTTGCTTTTTCTCCAGTCTTCTTTGTCTCTTTTGTAAATATTTAAGTCTCTTTTTTAATTGCTGAAGCCAAGAGCATCCGTCATGCCTGCTGTTGCTCTGGCAGTGAGCGTGTGCTGAGTCAGCACACCCGAAGGCATCTCCCATCCAGGCAGGCTCACTGAGGTTGCTGTTTCTGGCAGGCCAGCTCAGAGCTCCTGACGGGACGTCAGATGCAGATGCAACAATTACAGAGCTGAAAAACAAGGACTAGTTCTCTTGAGTTGTTCAGTAGGAAGTTACACACGGCATCAGCAGGCTCGGGAGGTGTGACTTGGAGGAATAAGGATATACTAGTCCTGCCCTGCCCTGTGTTGGCTTGCTTTTGGCTGCGTTTTTATGTAATTTGAGTTGTCTTAAAATGCACTGTTTGCACAGAAATGGGTTCTGTAAGTAGAGCAGAATGAGCGTGAGTGCCTCCGATGAGTTTATATAGCCACTAGATCACTAATTTCAGGTTGTCTGCCAAAAGTAAGCTCTAGAAAGTGCTCAGGCTTTCTGTTGCCTGGTCTGTGGGACTCCGCTCCTGTTTAAAATCATGGATGGGGTATTAGATAGCTGTTGTCAGCAAGAGCTGATAAAGCGACGACTCTGAAGTACCTAAGAATTATGTGACGTAGAGGGAGATGTTTCAAGAGCTGTCCAAACATCTCCTGCACAATGTGCGGAATACAGTGGCAGGTGGGGGCAGACGCAGTTCAAGCAGAGCACGCAAAACCTCAGATCACTGTAGGGCAAAACATGTTTCTTAAAGTCTTCCCAGCAAAGAGAAGCACCATGTTCAGCTGCTTTACATCAGCCACAAGTTCTTACCCTGTGCTTTTGTTTTCTGTTGGATTTCTCATCTCAAATGCAAGAAGCCGATCCATGGAATGCATTTATAGTACATGATTTGTTAAATTAGCTAACATGTCAGAATGAAACAGGCAAAGTTTACATTAAGAAAATGTTCTACAATCCTTTCTTGTTTTCTCATGAGAGTTGGCTTGAAGAACACTGGCCACTTTGAGTGGTCATTTGCAGACTTAGTATTACTTACTACTACTAGTAAAAAACATTGGAAGATCTGCTTTGTTTTTATGACTGCACATCATGTTTAGGCAAAATAAAATGAACTTCTGGTTGCTTTTCAACCAGTTAGCTATTGCATAAGCTTTTTCTATTAGCAGAATGTCCTGGTTTCACTGGGATTTGGTTCCAGTGTGTGGCCGTGGTGATCAGGGCCCTCAGCAGCTGAACCCAGGGCAGCTGCCCCAGGCTGGCCCACAGGTGTGCTCTGTATCACTGACATCCAGCTCACTATAAAAGGGGATGGGGGGGCTGGTTTTGCTCTCCTCGCCTCTCCTCCCTTCTCCTTCTTTTCCAAGGATTGTGATTCCTGGAGCAACTTGCTGGTGCTCTGTAGCTAAGTATACTGTTGTCTGTTTTGTGTTGTCATTTATATTGATTTCTTCATTTCATTAAATCTGTTTAACTTCAACCTACAAGTTTCCCTCCTTTCCCATTCCCTTCCTCATTTGGGGAAGGGACATTGGGTGAGAGAAAAACTGCTGTTGTTTAGCCCTGAGTGCTGGCTAGACAAAGACACAGAAGAAGATAAAATATAAGATTGAAACTTTTATAAAACAAACCTTATAACTCAAAGCATTAGGGGTAGGTTTACCGAGACTGCTGGTGTATGTAAAAGAAATTTTCTGGCTTCATCAGAGTGATGGGCTGTCTTCCATTGCACAGAAAGCAGCAGGAAAACCTTCCCCTTCCTTTGATTTGACTTCGAGGGATGTTATTTTGTTCTTACATTTTTCCCTCAGAACCTGTCCATTAATTGCAGAGCAGTGAAGTTTACTTTTTATGGAAAATATCTGTGAACAAAGGAGGAAGGATGAAACCTTGGTACAGCAGAATAATACTGGAAATTCCATAAATAGTAACGTTTATCAAAGCCTGCTGAATGTCTCTGGTTTCATTTGAGCAAAGCTTTTGCATGTTTAACTTGAAGCACAAATTGAGCAGAGCACCTAGAAGCGTGCTTAGTTGTGAGCACACAGAGATGGTTGTGTGCAGCTGGCTCTGTTCGTGTGCTTAAAGATAGGCGTGTGCATGAGCACCGTGCCAGTTTGTAGGCAGGTGATGCTTCTTATGGAAGTTTTCCTGTCCCGTTCTCTGGCTGCTGGTGGTCCTTATCTCCGAGAAAATTCCTTCTGTCCCTTTGAACAGAGGCCCCAGCAAGTGGTATGATGGTAACGCACTGCCTCATGGATGCTGACAGCTGAAGCGTTGCAAATGAGAAAGGGAGTGGCGTATAAACAGTGTTCTGCGGCGTTTGCTGATAGTTTATGAATGGAAAGGGGATGGGTTTGTCCTGGGTGGACGCAGTCGAGTCCGGGGTGGGCTCCTGCCCGTGTGGTGGGATTGGCACTGGGAATTACAGTACGTGTGGGTCTTGGTGAGGGTTATGTGCTGTGGTAACTTCTGTAACGTATCAGCTGCTCTTCTGGGGTCACTTCAGTAGGTCCAACTTCATTGCATGAAATTTCTCCCTTCTATAGTCTTGAAATAAACGGAAACATTTTATCTTTCTGTGTCATTAGCTGTTTCTTGTCCTCCCCTTAAAAGAATGCGGTCTGTCTCCCTTTCTTGTTTTTTTTTTATGGCGATGTCATTGGTTGATACTTATTCTAACTTGCTGTTCCTCGGGGTTGATGCTGAGGACGTAACAAATCAACAATATCACAAGCTCTTGAGTTTAATATATGGGGAGATACAATCAGGCGTATCGATTCTTTCCTTCCTACATTTCCTTTCTTTGTAATTAAGAGCAAGTTTGTGCTTGTGGAATAATTCTGTGTGTTCCTTAGAACAATGACTTACTCAAAACCTGAATGCTAAGTAAACTAAAGGGGGAATTAATTGTAACAGGGAACAAAGATTTTCTTTTGGGTGATGTTAATACTTTCCTTAGTAAATAGGAAACTGTATATCCATCAGTTACAGAAGCGTAGGCCCAGGTTTTGGCCTAGCTCATGAACCTCTCTTCTGAGGTACAAGTAAGGGGTTTGATATTGGTACAGTTGTGGTGCCACAGGTTCTGTACAGCACTGGGAGATGTCAGAATAGGTCGATTGTAAGAGTGAAAAAACCCTTAGTCTTTACATAAATAATGGTGAATGAAAGCAGTCTAATGCTCTTCAAGATAGAAATACCACAGTAGACATCAGGAGAATAAAAAAGGACTCCTGCCTGCTTTTTATTTCATCTAATCAAATTGGAAATGTTAAAAAGTCATTGTCAGCAGTTGGTAATGGATACAGTGTAATGTACAGTAACAAGGGGGATTGATAGACAAGCGTGTTCTTTCCTCGGCCTTGGAAAGCAAGGGCTGTCAGTGCCTCTCCATTTCCCTGACGCACCACACAATGGCCGTGTTTGTCTCTGGCTTGTAGACCCAGAACGTTCAGCATGGAGCAGGCCTTGCTCAGCAGGGGTAATAACCTGGTCAGTCATGCAGCTCAAAGATCAAGTTTAAAGTAAAAATTAAGAAGGATTCCCAGCACTATTGTGTTTCAGCCTCATGTGAGGACTTCCACTGCCCAACCATTTGCCCTTGATATGAGCACCGAGGGCAGGAGGGGAGGATGATGTGCACTTCCTTAAATCTTGTAAGGTCGCTTTGAAAACAGAGAGAGCGCGGATTCGCCTTTCAGGTGACCTAAAATTAACCTCACGTAATTAAGGATCTGATCCTTCATCCTTCCCTTTTCAAAGGTGCATCCTATACTGAGGTCTGTTGTGCACTTGTGTTTTATCTTCCGTTCTCATTGCTGCAAGCTGCAGTGATGACATTGGACAAGAGGTTTAACAGAGCATCTTGGGCACTGCTGTTTTTTCTGGAGAGATGTTTTTCACCTTATCCCTTTCCAAAATTTGCTTTTTTATTCTTAAAGCTATGAAGGAGAGCCTCACTTTGGGTCTGAGCTGTGTTATTTTGGGAGATGGGAGCTTTGTAACTGACTTCTGTGGGAGAAGCCCCTCTGCGAAGGCAGCTTTACAGTGCTAGACCTAAATGCGATGCTTGTACTGCCTTTGTCACCCTGCGTGTTTGCGTTGTGGTGGAGCCTTGTCTGCATCAAGAGCCGGCCTTTGGGCTGTGCCACCCAGTAGACGTGACTGTGCCAGGCAGGCAGGGGCTGGAGGGCAGCCGGCAGTGGCACCTGCCTGGTGCGTCTGGGAGTTGCCCTTCTATCAACAAAGTTCCTGTGCAGAAATAGCCACATGAACTGAGCAGACCACTGTTTCAGAAGGACTTCTGTGAGTAATGTTACCTGAAAAAGTTGACATCGGAGCAGGGAATAGACTTGAGGTTTAAAGGAAGATACCGTTCTGTGGGTAGTGACCAATTTTTCCAGCCCCAAAGACTGGCCCAGAGAAGCTTTTTGAACTAGAAAGTAAGGAAACTGTCAAAAAAAGAAAGAGGGAGGGGGGGAAAGAACAAATGAAACAAAAATGAAGAACTAGCAGAGGCAACAGGAGGGAAGATACGGTTTGGGAAGATGTCTGCGTATTTCATTATTCCTGAAGGGTATGAGAAGCTGCCAGGGTTTTTGTTTGGAGCCTGGTTAGGTTGCACGTGAAAGTTGGTAGCGTTGCACATTGGCTGGACCGTACGCTTATGAAAAGGAGAGGGAGGCGAAGCGGCCTTTCAGCAGTGGTGCACAAAGGGGCAGGCCTGAGAGGGGGTTGAGAGATCGATACCGAGAGGGGCACAGAGGGAAGGGTGTTGAAAAGTGAGTATTGTCTTCTGGTCTTAGGTGGTCTGAGTTCCTCTGCCACAGCCGTGTCTTACGTCTTTTGGCGAGCAGAGTTGCAATGAGATGCTTTTGAAAAATCACATCATCAATCTGCCTGTTTCCCTGTTGATAAGGTAGAGAGAGGGTATGTCCCACTGCACAGGGAAACGTGCTGAGAATTGTTCAGTCTTCGCGTGCAAAGGGTACAACACAGGGGAAACAGATGAGAAGTACGTGCACCAGGTAGAAATGAAATTACTGTATTTAGATCTTTCAGGTCTCTCTTCTGAGGCATGATGATATTAATTCTAATGAAAAATTGCTAAATGAAAGGGAACGCGCAGTCCATGCGTGTCTCTGGGAAACAGAAGTCTCTCACACTTCTCCCTTGTTATTCTGCCTTAGCTGGAATGGCCACAGCCACCTTCCTCTGCGCAGGCCTTTTTCCCTGGCAAGTTTGTGCTCTTTTTGGACTATTTATTTCCAGCGGAGCCTGCTGAGGTTTAGACGTGTTCACTGGTGTATGGTCAGAGCTGAGTCCCTTCTGCCACCTCCTCTCTTTGCCCCCAGTCAGCGCTGGGCAGTGCCACGTAGCTCGCCGGGCTGTCTGAGCGAGGTGGTGTGCCTGGAGCGGCTCGGCGTGCTGCTGCTGGGAGCAGGGCAATTATAAAAGTCTCATCTCCTCTTTCTTGGGAACTGTGCGTTGATTTGAAGCACACGGGTACAGCAGACAGAAAGGCTGCACGTAATACTATGAACTGAACAGCAAAGAAGGGATGTCTGCATGGAAAATAGGACGCCTCGGAAGGGAAGGATGTGTAAGGAAGATGAGAGGGCCAAGCAGTTGAAGGTTCTAGGGTAAAACCAGACAGGCTGTCAGTGAGAGGCAAAATTACCTTTGGAAATAGAAGCGTGGTGTGGTAGTAGTGGAGCTGGGACAAGAGGGGGCAGGAATGCTCCACAGTGTTCGAGGTTGCATTGAGGTTCACTTAGTGCAGGGGAGTGCAAAAGCCATCAGCCAGAGAGAGGAGGAGACAATTCAGTGCATGAAAAAACAGCATTGCAGGACTTGGGCAGACATTGACTTGGGATATTTGTATAGGAATGGGATTTAAATGCATTGTGTTCTTTCCATCAGGCTTGTAGCAGCCCTAAGTATCCCTGCCTCTTGCAGCTGCATCTCGCTGGAGACTGGAGAAAAAATTAACTTTTTAGAAGTTCAGAACTGTGTGTTTTTGATGCTCTTCTGTGCATTATGGAAGAGCTGCTAACGTCAGTAGCAGCTGATGTGTGAAAAAAATACACTTTTTTCCAAAGCTTGTCTGGGATCCTGTGACAGCATTGACACTTGTATTTTGAGTATTGCCTTCATCCTGTCAGAGTGCTCCTGTAGCTTAGTGCACTTACTAAGAAAAAGAAAGGGGAGGGTATAGAATTTAAAAAGCGATGGCACCGTGTTCTACTCCACTGTCACGCGTCACTGAATGTGTTTGCGTTAAGATAATTTTTTCTACAAATTCATAGTACAGATTTTGCCAGGCTTGGAGAGTTTATTGGTATGAAGTTTGCATAACTGAGTGGAATTAATGGAATGGAAAATGTCCTAGTAGCAAAACAGCAGGCCACAGGATTATTTCAGCTTGCAGTTTAGGTGTGTTTCACTGTAGTGAGTGTGACCTAGTAGCTAATGGAAGTGTTCTCACTGAAATTTTAAGGAGTACATAACAGGGATTGTTTCTATGCAATTAAAATGCACCCAAACTCTTCCATTTTTTCCTGCTTCTGTGCTGTTTACGTGTGTTTGAGAGCTTTACTCATCCCAGCCGCGTGATCTCACTGCCCATGTCCAGGTCCCTCCGAGGCAGTGCTTTCTGGTGCGTCTGTAGGCTGTGCTGAACTGTCCCTACCTCCTGGGTGCCCTGGGCAGCTTCCCTTGCGGGTCCATGCATATTAGCCTGGGAGGCTTGCTCCAGCGTGGAAGATCTGCAGGGGGGTTGTCCCTGCAATGCATCTGTGCGGAGCCTGAGGATGGTTTCAGGCACTTGTAAATGTCATCAGTGTAGTTTGGATGAGGTTTCTTGTCCCGAGCTAACCCTGGCCTCAAGGCTCATTCATACTTCCCAGTGAAAGAGTTGCTTTCTTTAAACTTGATGAAGAAATAATTTTAAACAAGGAGCAGAGGAAGCAGTACTTCCTATCAAATAAAACTGAGTTTATTAATATTTTGAATAACGTGAAGAAAATAAGACCCTTAGTCGGTGTAACTCCCGCAGAGTCCTGTGTGTGGGGTTCACCGGTGCTAAGGCCATTGCTGTCACTCCGCAGTGGGGAGGTGCTGCTGGCTCGGGTACCTGTGTGTTAGTTCAGACAGTAAGTGCTTGCACGCCTCTAATCTGGCCGTGGTAATCATGAGATCACCTTCGGTCCTTGTTTCTTCTTGGTTAAGGCATCTGGGTTTCATGTGCCAGCCGGGCGACAGTGACGTGCCAGCCTGGGTGGTGGCTCTCTGTATTACACATGCTAATCATCAGGATTTCTATTGATTCGTGGATACAACACACTGGAAAACAGTTGAGTGCAAAACTTCATTCAAGAACTTCAGAAGCTCTCTTACTCCTTAAAAAGTAAATCTATTCCTCGGGCAGGTTTTGTCATTTCTCATTCCATTACTGAAAAAGGAGCAGGTAACGTAACCCCGCTGGATTAAACACTCATGAGCAGTCCCAGGGGAAGCTGCATTTCTGATGGCTTTCCGAAGCTTGTCTCTAAGCAGTTCCTTGTGTTTCCAAACCCAGGCCTTTAATTTCAAATAGCTTTAGGACTGGTCTCTTTTTAGCCTTCTTCCACATCAGTATGTTACTTGCATGTATTGTTCATCCTAATACATCAAGTTATCAAGAGTTATGTGTGCTTTGAAAAAAGAAATGGGTTAGCTATAGCTACAATAAAGATAATTCTGATGTAGCACAGAATGGATAAATACACTTAGAAAAAGGAAAAAAGGTATCAGTATTTTAAGCATATAGTATTTTTAAAGCAGTTACCAAAAACAAGGTGTCTTGTTTATTCTGAAACATGACGTCAGAGTGGACATGTCAGTTTGGGATTCTCAGGTGGTTACTTCTGTGTGTTATAATTACAAGAGTTAATATTTTCTTAAAATATTTTCTTAAAAAGTTTCAAAGCTAGAGGTGATTTTTCTGAAACTAAAATCACAGCATAACATCTTGGATAAAGCAGTTTGTTTTCTTTCCATTCTTAGGTTTGTTTGGGAAAAAAAAAAACCTGAAATGACTGATTTTAAAATCCATCAATCAAACCACGTTTTAGCAGTAAATTAGCATGAATTTTACCGTTAGCAAGAGAAACAGTGTTTTCAGTACAATACACAGGCTTTAACGTATTGGGTAGTTCTGCATTTCTTACCCAAGTCTTTATTTTTTTTTTCCTCCTAATTCAGGATGGAGCAAAATATCACCTATGTAGAAACTCAGCTCGTTAGCCCTGTGTTTAGTCATTGTGGTGTGGGAGTGTTAATATGCAGGAAAAAATCTTTGGAATAGGGATTTACTAAAAATACAATATTTATGAGATGGAAATTATTCCATGTTCCTAATATTCAAAGCTTAATCCATACACATTTCAGTAGCAGAGTAATTCTGTTGTTAATTTTAGTGCAGCCAACAGTCTGTTCCTGCTAGTAAGAAAAAGCAAACCAGACTTTGTGTGGTCTTAGTTCCAGCAGCATACTCATTGATTTGATCTTAAGGTTGAATCATTTGGAATCTTTAAGGATTCAGTCTGAAGACTCTTAAAAAATGTAGTCGAATTCTTCTTCCCGTGCTCAAGTAGCCCTGTTCAACATCCAAGTGTTGGAGTAAAGTCCTTTCCTGTTGACTAATGATGATCCTGATGAGAGATTTGATGGAACAACTGCTCATTAACTGAGTTGATCCCACCTTAACTCAACTGTTGGTGAGCTCAGCTAGGAAGAAATGCACAAGATTTATAGGAGACAAATCAGGAAAACTGGAAGATATGGAAGATCCCCTCGAAGCACACCTGACCATGGTCTGCGTGTGGTGGGTAACATTCTGTGGGCTTCAGTCACACACGTCGTTGTGCAGTTACTGCTGACATAACCCATGGAACTTGCGAGTTGATTCATTGTTTTATACTGAGTTTGTTGAGTTGAAGTAATTATTTCATATAGTTTTCCCCAATGAAAATCTGTTTGGTAAACCTGCCCTGATAGAACTAATCCTACTCCTGCAACATGAGGAGGATTTTCTAGAAACGGTTTGGGCCGTAAGTTAATTAAAATGGAAGATTTCTAGTGCCAAACCACAACTGCTTTCTAGTGTCTGTAATCTTGCTTTAAACTGATGCAAATACATGTGTTCTACATCTGCACTGGAGAGTTCAGCCCTGACATTCCTTCATCCCATGCAATATTTGTGAAATAAAAGGCAAAAGGGAGGATTGGATGTGCTTCATACAGATGGGATGTTTAGTCAGCTTGGAAATGCTTCCACCGTGGTTTCAGTGCTCAGTGACTATTCCTGACCACCTGTGTTCAATTTAAACTGATAACTAGTTGTGACTTATTCTACTCTCAGATCAGTTAATTACTCTGGGTCTACTGTGGAGAACAAGATGGAGGGAGAAGATACTAGAAGACACAAACAGCAGTAACACTGCAGCCTCTTAGCCTTGCCCTTCGAAAGCAGCGCGCTTGGTCCCGTCCCAGGACTGACATTCAGGAGCAGCGCTTGCCTTCAGGTGCCCCCTCTGAGGGCTTCCCCCTGGAGTTTGCTCAAGGAGGATTTCCTCAGTGTATTCGGTGCTTCCTGAGAACTAGTTCCTGTTTGTTTAGCACCAGGACTCACTGAACATTGTCAGGATGTTGGGAACGGGCTCTTGCTTTAGAGATCAGCAGCAGTGACATGACTGCAAACAAACCAACTTCTGTTTTCCATGCAGAACTGTAACAGTTGTAGGATATTTTTTTTCTTCAACTGGTACTTGCGGGCAATCAATATAAAAATATGATCATATGACTCTGAACTAGTGTTGACAACTAGAGTTGTCAAAATAAGATGGGATAAAATAAACATAATTTTATCTTTTACTTGACACATGAAATTAGATAGACATAATAATAATATTTCTTGGGTCACTCATTTTTCATCATAATGGCCAATTCCCTTTCTTTTGGCTCTGAACATAGCTGAACCCTAGCAGTTATAAATGTGAACAGCAGACGTTGTCCAAGTAGATTGTATGGACTCGGGTGTTAAGCACAAAGGCTATCAAGCTGTGTCCCTTGAATTAGATGACGCCGATTCCTTGACCCTGCGTGCTCTGTTCCCTTCTTTTCTATCTAGTGTGTATAAATGTAGCAGCCAGCTCAAATAGAATTCAGGTACTTCACAGAAACACTGCTGGCTCAAATAATTAGCGCTGCTGTGGGGTGAACACGCTTCAGGAGCATTGCCCGTGGGAATCACCACCCAGTTCAGCTCTCCCATATTGCAGAGACGGTTCATCTCGATAGCTCAATACCTGGGGTGACAGAAACTATAAAGGCAGCCTGAGGTTCCAGGCAGATCAGCCCCTTCTGTTGCACAGAAAAGCAAGTCAGAGCTGGATGCCACGTGGATCAAAGCACAGGTCAGGAGCATAGACGTTAGGGGTCAAAATGCAGTTTTGGGTGCTAAGAATTGCTTGTTCCATTTAGCAAATATTTCTGACGTATCAGGCGTCGTGACTGGCTTTTCCCAGGAGGTTCCTTGGAAGCTGACAGTAGAAGGGAGAATAATAAGCTGACATACTTAGACGAATGCTTTCAAATTCCAGTTCTGAAATCATCTGTACAAATTGCCAGGGGTTTTTTACATATCCCAGGCATAGACATTACTGTCACACCAAAATTTACAGAGTAAATTTATGGCAAGCATTGTCTAAGATGGGAACTAAATGGGGTAAAAATAGAAAAACAGGCAGTGGAATGACAAATTGCCTTTCAGTGCAGATCCTAAATATCAGCGGGTAAAGTAAATCACAGCAGGAGATGACGACCTCCTCCTCCTTCGCAGCAAACATCCCACATGGCCACAGTGGAGAAGGAATGTGAGAAGGCAGCTAGTGTGCTACACCGGGACCCTGCGCTGCCCTCGTGTCGTACTCTCTCCCCACAAAGGTCTATGGCCTCAAACTTCGGTGGCGAGGATGTGGGCAAGTGATGATCGTGTGCTTTCTTAGAAAAACAAATTCAAATATCTTGGTTAAATGTGAAGAGAAGGTAACATCTTTAACACCCTTTCATTTTTTTATTAAATAAACCCCAAACCCTAGCCTAGGCTTACCTGGGATTGCAAACATATACTAGTGAAGCTGTAAAGCCACACAGTGGCTTTTGCAGGGAAAGACTTTACAGTAATGCTGTGACTAGATAAAATTAAAGCAATTAAGTGGTCTAGATCAGTCTCAGCTGTCTGTGAATTGTTTCTGGGGCGCAGAATACAGAAGAAAGAGTTTGTCTTGCAGCTGAAGCTGTCTCAGTTCGCTGGATAATGCCTGGCCATTTATGTGCAGTTGGGTATCCTTCCTTCTGTGTTCTGCGCTGTTAAGGACATGCCGTGAATGCTTTGGGATTCCCTGTTTTTCCTTTCTGTTCATGCAGTAGCCAACTGAGCGCGCTTGGGTATCAGCAAAATACGGGTCATGATCTGCCTCTGATGCAGAAACAAAAGCCTCTGAACAGCTCAGAAGCTGGTGTGCCAGGTGCTTGTATAAGTTCTTGTAGAACGCAGCCCCAAGGACCTGGGCATTTTTTCTATGTAGAACCATATCATACAAGAGCTTCTGAGCCATAGCTGTGCAATCTATAAAAGCAATGAGAAACTGTATTTTAGAAGGGTGCTCCTAATATTGTAAAGCGAAGACCTCCAAGGAGGGGAAAATGCCAGAATGAACAAGGAGTTTCAGAAAGGCAGGCAGTAATGTTACGTACACCCCATCCTCTGTTTCTTCCTTGCATCCTTACCTGGTCGTGCACTCCAGTCTTGGGAATTGGAGCTCCTTTCCATCCACGTTGGGTTCATGTGTGTGCTTCCACTGTCTAGCTCTGAGGTTGTAAAGAGTCGTCCAGGAACCACCATTATTCATTGGGCTTGGCATGGGAGGGAGTATTTTTATATTGTTTTCTCATGTTGTTATGACCACAGTGGGGTAAGGATCTAGATGTGGCAGGATGAAACGTCATTTATTAGACTGAACGATGTATGTAGCATGAGCAAATCAGCTTTCAGGCGTGTTTGCATGCTGCCTTCTTCCTTCTGCTGTTCTGCGGGATATTCATTATCCAGTTTGCCCTGTAACAAGTTCTGGAGGTGCTCTGCTGGTGTGACCAAGAGAAGGTGGCACAGGAGCAGTCCGTGCTCTCTGACACGGATGGAGCAGTGCACAGCAGTGCTCCCGAGCTTCCTCTGGCTTCTAGAACCAGTGACGTACTCTGAGCAACGTCCTAGGCTGTTCTCCGTGTCAGCTTTCCAGTGGCCGCGAGTAACACCAGAGGGTCTCGTGAACGGCAGTCTAGAGTCTGGTGTGTACCGGCGTACGTTGCTCGTATCTGTTCCGCCGTGAGGAGGGATGCTGTTCTGGAAGGAAGTCTGTGTAATTGTTGAAAGAACAAGTGCGGTGTGAGGAAATGATATCAGTGTGTTGGAACGGATTGTGTGTGCAGGCCAGGAGATCTTATATTTGTTAGCTTAAGATCATAACATTTACTTTATAAGAGCTTCTAGAGGTCCTTCCTGAGGCTAGGCTGGACATTGAAAATGCAGCGGTGGAGACCAGGAGCTGCCTGAAGCAAATAGAGGAAAATGAGCTATAAAGTCATCTGCCTGGCAATTTACGGTAGGAAGGAGAGAAATGTAGGAGCAGGGCCTCTGAGCCTGTACGTGTGCTCTGTCCGTTGGGTTGTGCCCTCTCTCCGGCGCGGGGTGTGCCTGCTCTGAGCAAGCTGTGTATGGAGATGTTGGTGCCAGCCTGGGCTCATAGACCGTGAAGACGTGGGGCGGGTAAACTAGAGCACCCAAGAGTGTCTGAGGGGGGAACAACGGAGGAAGCGGGGAGGGAAGGACCACGTTAACACGGTGTAAACACCTAACTCCACATTCTTGGGAGGGTTTTGCTGAAACCTTGACTTTTAAAGAAAATATTTGGGGATCATTATTACAGGAAATAGATTTCATGGTGTTTTTGAGTTGTATCTATAAAAAGCTAGAAAGGATACTGAGTAGACAGTGCTGGTCTGGTGAGCGGGCCCTGCAGCTGTGTTGGCTTCACAAATGTTTTGCATGTGCTGTTCTTAAAGAGCAAAGGAGAACGAAAGGGGGGAAAAAACCCAGCACGAAAACCTTTAGTCCCCTCATCTTCCAAACCATGAGAATTTTTCCTCTTTTTTTGTGTAATAATTGTTTCAAGTATGGTTTGCATTTTTCTGTTAAATGTTTGAAATAATTAGTACAGGCTTCGACTCCAAGAAGCAGCTGTTGAGAAAATCAGGCATGAAAAGAGCCCAACAATATTTGCCAAGTGAAATTGCAATTATGTAAATTCCAGCTACTGGATTTGTAAGCATGGGAGCCCGGGAGAACGGAACCAGAAAGCTCTCAATTACGTTGGGGAAAAATACTCATTTGTGTTACAAGGCAAGGCCACGCTTGGCAACTGGCTTGTGAGCGTGCAGATAGGGTCATGGACGTGTCCACTTGCTTCTTCTATTTTGGTGTGGAGTCAAGTGGCTGGAAGTTTCTATCTTTAATGATTTCCTCTTGTCTGCTCTAACGAACAGCTGCACCAAGTTGTCCAGCACCACTCAGAGTATTTACTGGCCAGTGTTCAGCTGAGATGAAAAGGGAGACACTTAATCTAATCTTCCTGGATGTCTCGGTGTTTGCACTTGAAAGTTTTCTTTTATGCAGTCTTGGAGCAAGTGCAGAACAAATTAATGTTGCAGTTTGACACGGACTGACCTTTGGAGAATGATTACTGCCAGGGAGCTCTTGAGGTGTATTGTCAAGAGCTGTTTGCCATAGACCACAGTGAGTAGGAAAAAATACATCGTTACTCAGAATTGCATTTAAGTATCAATGTAAGCGGTATCTGAGGAAATTCACCCTTGTGAATGAAGTGCTGAGCTGCTTCGGCTTGTTGTGGTTAGACAGCGGTTTAGACCAGAACAGCAGCCTCACGAAACTCATGAAAACTAGACCCAAAGTTTTTGTGTTAGGTCAATTTTGATAACTCAGGCCTGCATCGCGGCATGAAGGAAGTTCAGATCTGAGTGGAAGTGAGTTCACTACTCAGCACGGGGGCCCAACTCTAGCTTGTGTCAGCTTGAGACGTGACCCAACGAACAGAGAGTCATTTGGGTTCATGAAGGTCGTTATGACATAGCTCCTTCTAATCTGCTCCGTTGCTTTCTGCTTGGGGTGGTCACTGCAAGGTCCTCAGCACACGAGGAGGTGTCGCTGTGCTAGAAATGTACTTTCACAGCTCTCTTTACGAAATAGAGTTGGTCTTTAGGGAAATCGGTCAGGCAGTAGCCTTATAGTCTATTGAATGATGGAGAAATTCATGGAATGAACAATTATTGACAGGACTAAGAATGCCTTAATAGGTAACTAGGTGTATAAATATATACTACGCTGTGATCCTGTACATTATTGCCCCAATGGTTTCTGCTGTATTGAACAAAAACCAGCCAGATATGTGTATCCCCCCCCATTTTTTTTCCCCTTTAATATTTCCTGATTTGGGGGAGGGAAAGGGTTAATGGAGAACATCTGCCATGGGTTTAATAGCCAGCCCAGCTTTAAACCATGACAGGTAAAGCCTGTTTTCAGTGAAGGTCTTTATCCTATGAGGCAACTAGGATTTGACTCATATTTAAAGGATTGCAGAAGGCTTGACCTGTGTGGTGCTGGGAGGCTCAGGACACTGGTGGCGGGTGTATCACCTGTAGAAGTTCCCAAGTTCTTGAATCTGCTGACAGTTGTGAGTGACGATGGCTGCATGTTATTAAGCCAAGTGTTGTGTGTGTACGAGAGCCGTAAGAAATCACCGTTTATCCCCAGCTGGTGCCAGCCCCCGGTTTTCATGAGCACCGGTACGCGAGGTTAAGGATGAGATCTAGAGACAGTAGTAAAGGAATTGTGTTGGCTCATGGGGTGCACTCAGGAGAGTCAGAATCTAGGTCTCCTTAACACCAAGATATGTGCTTTGACAATAAAACAATTTGTTTTCCACCATCCAAATCCCCAAGCGCTGTTTGGGAAAAGTATCTAGAACAGCAACTTTTCATTTGACATCCTGCTCGTGTAGCAGACACCAACTTGCGTGCAACAAATCAAGAGGAGGATGGCTGATGCTCGCCTCTCGATTCAGCCGTGTGCTGCAAGTGATGGTTCTGACAGATGCATTTTTCCCTAGAGACTGAATTTAGTTCATCAGACTGAGGTTAAATTTGAAGGATCCGAGGTAAAATTCCAGGGCTCCATCCATTAGCCACCAGGCCCGTGGTGTCCGCTTGGAAACAACGCGACGGGGAATGAGAGCCGCTGCTTGGGAATTGAAGCAGTGCCAGTTGTGCCGCAGCCCTGCGCTCGTTATGCCATACCACACACATCTGATAAGGGAAGACTTAATGCTGTTGGATAAGTTCTTGTATAGGAGATCTCTACGGGTCATGCAGAGCGCGCTGGGTTTTATTTAATAACCGAGGTATGCAGGTGCTAATTTGAACCATATGTACATGAGGCCGAAGCCAAAGCTTGTTACACTACAGTGAAATAATGGCCTTGCGTTTCATGGGGGCTGGGAGGAGGCTGGTTTTAGATTAATCTTTATTTACTGAAGTATTTAGGCAGCCATGTATTATATTGCTTGAATTCTTTATTTCAGTTTGGCTCAAAAAATATCTTCCTCTGTTTCCTCCACCCATCAGAAGCCCTTTTGATACTATTTATTTCAGAAAACATTTCTGGTAGAGGTTGAATTGGTTCTGAAGTAGGAGCAGGTTGTTTGGCTGAACCAGATCCTGCTCCCCCTCGAGTCAATGGCGTTTGCCTCGCGTGTCTCTTCGTTGAGGCGAGGGGTTTACGGTGTAGAGAGGTGCTCACACAGAGAGTGCCCACGTGCGGCCCGAGATAGCCCTGGCTCTGCTGCTCTTAGCCCCTCGGGTGTCAGAGGAGCAGCTCGGGAGGGGCTGGGCTGTGGTGCGGTGCAGGCAGGAGCTGGGGAGCTAGTGCAGAGTAAGAGGTGCTGTGTTATGGCTGTACCTGTTGCGTACTTTTAATTCTACATGGAGAGAGCTACCACATCTGAAATGTAGCTCCTTTATTAATAGCACCATTATAGCGCCTGATTAGGGAATTTATTTATGTAAAGAGTTTTCTCCTGCCTCCCTTATTCTTCTCTTCAGACAGCAGGAAATAAATCTTGGCTATTTGCACGATTTGCAGTATTTCAGGTTAATGCACACAAGAGACAGGCTGCATCAGAAAGCTGCACGTGGCTTTTGGTCTGTGTCCTGGTTTCACTGGGATTTGGTTCCAGTGTGTGGCCGTGGTGATCAGGGCCCTCAGCAGCTGAACCCAGGGCAGCTGCCCCAGGCTGGCCCACAGGTGTGCTCTGTATCACTGACATCCAGCTCACTATAAAGGCAGGGCTGGCTGGGGATGGGGGCTGGTTTTGCTCCCCTCTCTTCTGGCTCCCTTTTCCCTCATTGCTGACGATTGCTGTTCCTGGACAACCTGCTGCAAACCGTAGCTAAGTACACTTTTGTGTGTTTTGTGTTAGCATTTATATTGGTTTCTTTATTTTATTAAATCTGTTTGATTTTAACCCACGAGTCTCCCTCTTTTTCCCAGTTTCCTTCCTCAGCTGGGAAAGGGACATTGGGTGAGAGAAAAACTGTTATTTAGCCCTGGGTGCGGGCTGAACGGAGACAGTCTGCAAGGGTGGGCAGTCCAGGAGCGCGTGTTCCAGGTTCGCTGAGATAACAGGGAGAACACCAACTTCTACATATTCACATTATATTTTGAGTACTGCAGTTGGATATATCCGTGCTGTAACGTAAAATGACATTGAGTGATCCATTACTTCTGGTCACCTTGGGCAACTTAGACATCAGAACTTTAAAGGTGCGAGGCCTGGCATCATGGTAACGATTGTGCCAGAGGAGCAGAAGAGGTTTCAGGCTTCACGATGCAAATGCTTCTTGGTGGCCTGTGAGGCCTTGTGCAGAGTGTCAGTCTTGTTTTGATTCACGTTTGTGGTGTTTGGCCAGTTCCATCCTTCCCTGGTGCAACAGGAGAATTAAAGTGTTCAACCTGCAGGTGGATTATTGACAGAAATTCTGGAGCAAGACTTGAGCGTGAGTGTTCTGAACAGTGTTTTCACACTTGGAGTCTGGGTGGACAGTGTTATGGTTTGGCTTAATGACAGGTTAAGAGGTTTTTCATACTCGTGTGAACCTCGTTAAGAGGTTTTTGTACTCTATGAATGTTAACCTCTCAAAATCAATAGAGTGCTGGTTCTCTTACTTCATAACATTTGTGCCTTCTAGGGATGTTCTTTTGCTGTTGCTGCATGGCATAATAGCCAGAACTACACTAACGCTTGCACAAAACTTCATTGATCCCTTTTCAGTGCTCATTTGGGAGACCGTTACGGGGCGTGGAATCGTTGAAAATCCCAAGGTTGCTTTCCAGAATGAGTCTGAACTGACCAAATCAGCAGAGTTACAGCAGTTAATGTAGTTTGGAACTGAGCTGGTGTGAGTTCATTTAGCAAAATCACAGACATACGTAAAGGACTTGTTTAAAATAGGTGTGATTTTACTGTACGGTATGAAAATCAGTTTCATCAGGAGACAGCAGGAGCCTTGCTGTGATAATATAATCAACTTAGAGCTAAAATGTTGAAATGCAAAATACCTTTGCAGAAATGGGTAGCCAGAATAAAATGTATCCTTTAAAATATGCACTAGGGGAATTCAACCTAAAATGTATGTGAGCAGATCTGAAGGCACTGTATTATATCCGAAATTAATGAGCGTAGTAGTTCAAAGTTAAAAAAAAAAAAAAGGTAAAAAAAAAGCCACATTGGTATTTTGTCTGAAATAAATAAATAGTTACTTATAAAATTAATGCAGCAGTATGAATCACCATATGGGTGGTTGTGAGGATGGGAGAACCTTTCTGCATTTCTTTTTTTTTAAAACTAAGTCCCTACCATATTCATATGCCAGTTTTTGACATCAGTACAGGTTTCCTCGCCTGAATGCCCTTTACCTGTCTCTGGCTCAAGCTCCTCCTTACCTTCTCGAGGTTGTTTTACTGTCCGAGCTCTGAGTCACTCTGTAGTGTCTCGGGTTCCTTTCCGAGTTGGGCATTGAAGACAATAATTTGTGGCCGATCCGACAGCACACCTGCAGAGGCTCAGTTTGGGTTTCGTCAGGACCAGGAACTCCCGTTCCTGCAGAATTGGTGCTGAGTGTACTTTTTTGCAGAAGAACAGGCAAAAGAATCATTGAAATCCCAGTTTTGATTATTTTATTACCCAAGAAGTGGTTTTCAATCACTTCCCAAGGATGTGTCAGTCACCAGCAGGTAAGTATGAAACAAAGAGCTTGTGATATAAGTTGTGTTCTTCTGTAGTTCCCTCGAATCAGACTTTCTGCCAAGTCCCCTAAAATTGCAAGGAGAAGGCTAAGGATGGTAGTGAAGGTTACTCTGCAAAGAGTAGTCGGCCCTTTTTTGTTCTCTTTTGGTGAAGAAGCTCCACTTTATAGAAGCTGTCATTGCTGTAGGCAACAGGGAGTATTTTTAATAGGGTGGAATCTCTAGTTCTGGTTCTGTCAAATGTGCTCAGCGTGATTATTGAAAGAACTAGAAGCTGAATGATGAGGTGAGAGCTGGCGACGCAAGTGCTTTTCATTTACTGTGATCGGTAACTTACAGAAAGGCCAGTGGACTTAATGAAGATAGAATATGTGTTCAGCTCGGCGTTAGCTGCGCTTATTCAAACCATCAATGGGAAGGCTTTTGAGCTTCGTGATTTACCTCTCCTCATATATCCAGATGTAGAGAAAGCACCTTCCACGTGGGCCAATAGTGCCATGAAGCTGTAATATCCAGTCTTTGAATTCTGCCAGCTCTCTTGCTTTCTTGATCTCTATAATTTCCCTCCTGAACACACTAGAGTTGAAAGAAGTGAAGTCTGACTGCCTCTGTAGTGGGTCAGGTAAACTTTTACCAAACAGCGTTATTAAAATGTCTGTGTCTTGGATTCACATCAAACAACTCTGGGCATCTTTTCCCAGGGTCAGTATGATTTACACGGGGACATGTACACAGGTTCTTCTCTTTCAAAACCTGCTTTGTTGTGTGCTTTCTTAGCAGAGTTTATCTTGGTGAGTGCTCTCAGGTGTGTGTACGCATTTGGTGTCTGAAGAATGATTTCATAATGAGCGTGTTTCACACACAGTTGACCACTCAGTCTAAATGAAAGAGAGGGGTATGTTTCATTCTTGTTTCTCTTGGGTTTTTTGTTTCTCTTGGGTTTTTTGACCACTATAGAATTGGAGTTTGGGCCTCTCTCTCTCTTCTTTCCCAGTGAAAAAAAGGAAGGAAAACCAGTGATTGTGTTTTCAAGAGATGTCTTGTTTTATTAGAAGGAATTAACTGGAATCAGTCAAAATGCAAGTGTATTTTGAAACTTGCTGTATCAGTTCCCTATTACCTCTGCTTTTTTGTTTTAATCTTTTGGACAAGGACATACTGAATTTGATGGCTGAATTCAGACCCCAGCAGGAACAGCACAGGTATAATTTTCCAAACCTTCATTGTGCCTGAGGACACCTCAGGAACATTTGTCACAGAATGCTGCCTCTCAAGCCCCACGCTCGTGTTACCCACGTTAGTGTTCATGATCCACACTGGTAGAGGAGTAAGTAAAATCAGAAAACTTAATGATGGAAGAGACATTATTTTGTGACAAATTCCTTATACTGGATGTGAGCAGAGGGATCCTCTGGGCTTTTCTTCAGATGCCCTTACTTCTGACAGCCGTGAAGAAGATGAGGCAGGAGAAGGCTTAAGTTCTCTTAAAAGCTTCCAGCTGGGAACATCTGTTCCTAGTCCTGAGGCCTCTTGGCTTTGACAAAGCAACACCCAGTTCATCTGACAGCTTTCCTACAAGCTGTCTCAGAAACAGGATCACGGCGTCCTGCTGTGTCCGATGTCTCTGCAGTCGTCTTTCTCGTTAGGGTAGGTGGTGAGCCTGAACTCCACTGTCCTCAGAGATGCAGTAGGTGTGCTGCTGAGAAGCGAAAGGCAGATTCATACAGACAAACAGAAAAATGTCTTCTGTGACTATTCTTACATAGATTTTATACCAGCGTTTCTTTTACTTTTTTCTTCAGGGTGGCAACTTGACTTTATTTTAGCATAGTCCAAGACTGTATGTTCAGGACCCTGTTCAAGAAATAGCTCTGTTCAAAATTCCTCTAGCTAACTATGCTGCTTTTCTTTTATTTAATGTATTCTAACCTTACCTTGAAGTCTGCTGGGCTTTCCCCTCGTCCTAAGCAAGCTCTTGCTGTCCCTGGCTGACCTGTGGGGAGTGTGGCTGTCATGCTGTGGCTGCAAACCCCTCTCCCTGGCAGCAGGAGACTGGCAGAGCCAGGGACCGATCCTTGCTCTTCTCTAACAGCAGCTATCCTCAATTGTACAGTTTACCAAGGTGCCTTAGTGTGTGCAAACTGTTTATAAGAGAACTCCTAACTGTTGCCAAAATATGAGTACATGTTACGAAAACACAGCACATATTTTGTATCTGTCATTCGTTTTTAAATGTAAGGATGGGGCAGCCCCATCTATGCAAAAACCTTCTACAGCTCTCCACAATTAAGTGCAATGAATGCAGAAATAAGAAGCAACCCAGTCCTTTTCCACCTGAACTAGGATAGCTTCATAAACTCGCAGATCAGCAGGGAGTGAAACTGGAACTGTGTAGCTTGTCTCTGTATTGTCTCCACACATAAATGATACTGATCCTGTCTTCCCAGGTGCTGGCATCAAAGGCCATTCAAATTTGCAGGCATGTGTATATGGTGGGTTTATAGCTGTTTCTTCAGGTGGCTACTCAAAAGAATTACAATTTTACTAAAATTATATGTGTTGCAGTAGTGTTTTTTGAATTAAATGTAGTGATCTCAAGTTGACAAGTTACCCAAGAAAAAGCATTCAGCTCTGAGGGTTTACATGATTTGCTGTCTCTGTCATGGCCTTAGCAATTTTTGATGGAAAAAAAAAGCCCAGAAGAACAAAAAAACCCACCCAAACCCCACCATATTTGAATTGATATTAATTTTTGGTTTTGCTGAAGTTGATGACAAAGAACTAATGAAAAAAACAACATTAAGCGATTGTATCTATGTCCCTACAGCTCAAACTTGAAGCAAAATGGTAGGGACAACAGCTTTCTGTTGTACTTTCTGTGGAGACAACTCAACCAGAGTTTGGAAAGGAAAGGCTAAAAAACCAGACCTCCGTTAAAAAAAAAGGAGGAGATCTGCAAAAGTGAGTTGAAATGTCTGGGGTAAATATATAGCAGAACGAAGGTATGCATAACTTATTAGCTTACTCCGTAGCATTTCTAGAAAAACAGATGTTGGCCGAGCTGCACTTTGTCCAAAAGCTCTCGCATGGGGGTGTTGATGCTTTGCTTCTGCGTTCCACCAGAGCTGGTTGGTGGGTCCGTAGCGAATGTCTCTGCAAGTTATGAGTGTCTTAGGTTGACAATGAGTCTTTCCTGCTCATCTTGGGAGATTTTTATTGGGGCTGAGAATCTTATGTAGGGTCTTGTGCCCTCATGGGTGAGGGTACCCGGGGCTGGCTTGAGTTCACCCCGTCTCTGTGCTCTTCAAACGGGCCAGCTGGAGCACAGCAGCTTACCTGCATCCAGTAGATGTCTGATCTGTTTATAGAAAAACTGCCCGAGATTGCTGAACATAATTTTGTCTGAAAATTGTGAGTGATGATTCAGTTTGCATATTCTTTATGAAACAACCACTGTGGTGATTGGAAACCACAGGTCCATTAGGTATTTTTGAAACCCTGGGACAAGGATGTTGTTCAACAAGTGGGTGAGGTTAAAATAACCTGTTAACGCTGTAAACTGCGGTCGTTTGGTCGCGTCAGAAGTGCACGAGTGATCGATTACCTGAAGGTAGCATCAGGTGTGTGTGGTGAAGTCTCTGTGCATTAAGCTTACGTTTAGATTAATTTTCAGATGTAGGGTATTGTTGATGCTGAGGTGTCTGCACTGGTTTCTGCTGTTCACGGTGAGAAATACATTTCTGTAAATTACTAGAATTCCAACTCCCACGTCTGCTCATGCTGTTTCTTATTGAGCATAAATTCTCTGATCTTAAACAAAAATAGTAATTAATGATGCAAGCTGCGGCCACTGACTGTGCCTGGATGCACACAGTTCCCCCCCACTGTATCTAATAGTGCAGCTAGCTCGTGCAGACAAAAGTAGTACACATAAATTGTCTTTTATTACCAGCCTGTCCTGTTTATTTTCAGGTGAAAAGGTTAGGACAGCTGAAATAAGTACCTGGGGGAGAAAAAGCCCGTCTCCATCGGGTCCCCGTGTTATTCCCACACCCCAGTTTTACTCTGCAGTACCATGAGACTTTTCCATTTTGAAAAGCCGCTCGAGTTCTGCGCTCTGCGGCCCCAAACGACAATAATTTTTGATATTGCAAACACGGCGTGTTACAGCGGCGCTCGGGAAGTCACACGTGGAGCACATTCTTTGGAATCCGCTTTGTTTTATCATCGCAGAACAGCCCACAAGGATTTGTGCGATCGCACCTGAACAAACAGTGCTCTGCACTTCACCACGGAGGGCACGGCGGCGTTCCTCGCCTCTGCCCCTGCTCTCCCGCTGCACAACAAGCGCCCTCCGCCCGCACGTCGCGGGGCGCGTGTTTTTGATGCTTGTCTGGAGAGGCCAGCTGCTGGCCGCCGGTAGTTTTTTTGTACAGCAATATTTTTCTAGCAAGCAGGAACAGCGTTCATCTACGCGGTTCACAGTTACAACTACCGGTATAGTTTTAGCAGCGTAGACTTGCCAAATTCTCTAAATATTTTGATTTAATTGTAATGCGTAATAACAGGTGTACAGTGTGGTTGCCAGTTTCTGCTTGCTGGCCGGGAGAGCACATTATTCTTTGCAAAATGAGAATGGTATTTAATTGCTATTTTAAGGTAGAAATGGCTAATAGCAAGTGCAGAAGCTTCAGCTCTTAGCAGTTACAGTGTGGTTGCTGTCATTTCCGTGTGGTCACTAGACAGAGGAAAATGTCTTCCTTGGAAGTTCTTCTCGGCTGCCTGCAATGATAAGAAATGTGTTATTTCAGAAGTATGTTTTCCATATCATTCCTAATCTCTTCCCTACAGGTTTCTCTCTCTTTCTAGTTTTTAAAACTTTTTTTCCCCTCCTATTGAGTAACTCTTTGGGTGAAAAACCCTCCTTGTGTAGTTCCACCGTGGCTGCTCTGCAAATACGTTCTTTAATTTAGAAGTCTACGCAGACACAAAGGCCAGGTTCCCGTGGTCTTGGCTGCGAAGCCTTCTGGGGCTTACATGATTTGACTCCTGCTGAGCTGAAGTCTCATTTAGGAGCCAAACTTTTTTTTCCTACCTTGTTCTCATGAAGACCAGACATGTGTACTGGGCAGGATATATTGCCAAAATATGAAATTGCACCTCATGTACTCCAGTGTTATGCAAGTAGTCTCAATTACCGCCTTCAACCAGGTCAAGTGCTTGTGCATAGACAGTAAGAGGTTACTGTAAGCGTTGTCAGAGCTATACGTTACAGTCTATAGGTTCAGTCTAGCAGAAGGGGATACGGTAGCTCCAAGCAGAAGGGGAAGGAGAGGCGTCATCCCTCACCTCAGGTCTCTCTTAGTTTCTCTGAGACAAATTCTTGCAATGCGTCTGTGGGCTAAAAACATTCTTGGTAATGCTCCTTCGAAGGAACAGCGTGGGTTTAAACCTCCAGGCACCTGCTGCACACTGCCAAGGGCTGGAAATGGCCTCCCACGTGTTAACAAGCCTGTAGCTAAGTGACAATGTCAGTTTGTTTGGACTTATTTTTAAATGACTGCGTAAAGTCCAGCCCCAGAGAACATAAACTCTGCCCGCTTCTTCAGGGCGATCACAGAGCTTACGTGTTAGTACTTTTCCTTACTGCCTGCATGTCTTCCTGGTTCTGCCTCGCTCTTGTGGTGTAGCTTTTGGTTCTATTTATTTATTTAAGACTTGTTTACTATCACAAGTTGGTTTTATTTATTTATTTAAGGCTTGTTTACTATCACAAGTTTCATAGGCATAAGCAAAGTCCCAGAGGGTTTCATGGTCACCAAGTAAAGAGCTGAGAGCTCATTAACGTGGAAAAATTTGTGCAGCAGGGCTCGGAATTCTGGCACACAGATTGCTGCAGCCCGGCAGCATGACGATTTATCTCCCTGCATTGATTGTCAATGGCAAGGCTTGGTACGTGCAGCCCCGCTGCTTTCAGAGGTGACCTCACTAATGTGGAACCTCTTTAGGAGGCAGCGTAGCCTCCGGATCTGGACTAGCAGTCGTGACTGGTGACGCACAATGAAGCCCTGCTGTAGCACCAGATGAAGTTCTGCTGCAAGGTACAGGAGACTGTTTCCACACTGTGGGACAGAGTTTGAATTCCTGAGCCCAGGCTGAGCTCTCACTGAAGGTACTGCAGCTTTTGCTGGAGGGAAGAATTCATTTCGGTCCTGTGTTTATTTCTGAGAATTATCTTTGAAGCCTGTTTCTTTGTGGAGTGCTCTAGGTCATCTCCTTTTCCCACACACCAGAAGCAGAATTGATCTTCAAGGACAGCAAACTTTTCCAAATCCCTTTTAATCAGCAGCTCTTTTACGCTGCCTCACAGTCTAGATGAAAGTTATACGTTACCTGAGCGTTAGCACGGGTCAAACCCTCCAGCACAAGCGTAGCTGCCAGTCGGACCTGTGCGTTCACCATGGGCCATGGATGTAGCCCTTGGGCAACGCTGCTCTCCAGCTGGATGTTGCCGATGGCTTCTGAGAACAACGTCCATCAGGATAACTGCGTGCGTGGTTTGGGGTTCAGGTTGTGCACGTATCAGGGAATCAGGTTAGAATCTGCAGATATATTTAAAACTGGAAGCTGTTGCCCAGCAGCTTTGCTGATTTATATTGGCTGAGGGTGTGGTCTCCTTATCCTGTTACCTGCCAAGATCTGAGTTGTAGATTCTGTTTTTTAGCCTGAAGACATGGCTGTCTTATGCTTTGGAGCAGCACGAACATAAATGTTTCCTTGATCAAAAATGCAGTTTTTGCAGTTTTGGGCAGTTCTTTCTCCAGAGGGAGAGCCCAGGATTTTTCTCTTACCTGCTCTGCTGTATTTGTGTTTGGGGAAGGATTTGGGGTCTTTATGCTCAGGTTTCCTGAATAATCCTTTTTATAGACAACATTTCAGAATGACTGTGTTGGGAGCTGGGCTGGGAACCGCACCCAGGGTTTGCTCCTAAATGATCTCAAAAAGGTGCTTGTAAAATAGATGTGGTCAGCAGTGTTGTCTCCAGCACATGGGTGGCATTGAGAGAAGTGATACGACTTGTCTAAGGCTAAAGGGCAGTTTATTATCCTGGAGTCTAACCTGCACATGTCCCAGAACAGACACAGAACTCCACTCCTGCAGGTGGGGACAGACCATTAGTACTGCCAGAACATCTGAAGAAATGCTTGCAGAAAACGTGGCTGATCCATCTTGGAGGTCAGGGAAGTATGACAGAGGGGTTAATCGCTTTGAATATCCTGCAGGCCTATCTGGGGACTTTGTACTTGGCTTTGGTATTTCTTTAACAAAACAAGGGGCTTTATGTTTATTAGCTAGGGATAATTCTTCTGTTTACATAGCATAGTATTTCGTCAAATGCTAAATTCTTTAAAATAAAAAAGTAAAAACTACAGGTTTAAAAGGTGCTTATGCCGGAATTCCTGGTTGAGGAGGAGTGAGAAAGGAGATTAATTTCCAGCAGGATGGCTGCCATCAGCTGTAAATTCAGAAGGGTTTGGACTGCCTGGTCTGTCACTCACTTAGGACCAGGAGAGGCAGCAAGTTCTCCAGCTGGAGGGCAGGGCTGGTCCGCAGCATCGCTGAGGGGACGCCGTGCTGTGAGCTGCGGGAGGTCCAACGCTCCGCTCTCCAGTCTGTATCCCTCTCTCGTAGCCCTTGGGATTTCTCATCCAGCAAGTTATGGCTTCATGTCGTGTCTGGTGTGAAGGGAAAGGACAAAAGGCTCGTCTAGCACTAGCGACGCTCAGTTCCCCTGGAAGCAGGAGGAGCGTGTGATCCGGAGCCCTGAGCGTTACGTGGGGTTTTGCTGAGCTGGCCTTGCCTCTGTCCGTCCCCTTTTGACACTGCACAGACCCACGTGCGCTGTATCATTGACTCACCTCACCAAGGACAATCAGGGTTTTATAGTGAGCAGCCTTAGGTCACATAGTGTGAAGATGACTGAAAGGGATGATGTGCCACACTTTGCATCAGATCTGAGCGGTTCTCGCAGATTTTCCTCCTTACAGCCCGAAGCGAGGGGAGAGCACTTGCTGTACAGAGGCTAATATGTCTGTGTACTTGGAGGAAACTTCTCTCAGGTGTGAATTTGGGTGCGGATTGCCAAGTAGACTTGTCACTTCTAGTGTGCCCAGCTGAATATGCAGCACGCTTTCGCTGGCTGCCTGTTTTGAAACTTTAGTTTTGAGAGGTTTAAGTGGCGGGGTTCATAGGTGCAGGTGGAAGCTTACAGTTTACCTTCAATTGCTGAAAAGTGTCCTGTTGAAATCCTTTCTCTCAAAGAAGTCTATAAGCTTGGACTTTGGCCCTGTTTTAGTGTCTTCGCAGTCAGCGTGCTCTGCAGATTCTTTTCACCTGACATCCCTGAGCTCTGGCTTTCCCTCTGCATTCACACAGGTAAAATTCTTGCTCTGACTCATGTATGGTACCTCAGTCACTCCAGAATTGTTTCCCCTGCACCTATGTTCAGAGGAAGATCTATGCGAGAGCCTGTCAGCTTACATCTGCCCCTGTGTCCTGCTTTCCTCTGCTGGTTGATACTGGGGAGACTCATTTTGACTTTCAGGATCGTCACACCCCCAGTCATACCGAGTCAGCTTCGTCAGTTTTCTGACAGGCTCCACTTTCCTGATGCCTCTTTGCTCCTTACAAAGTGCAATGACTCCTCTTGGTTAGGACCTCTCCATAGACACTATCACAACATGAAGACATAGTGGGAGGCTTTGCCTTGGCAAATTTTTTATTTTCTGATGTATTTAATAACAGATGTGTAAAAATGTACGATGTTGGCCCTGAAAGTGGGGCAAATACACACAAACATGCTGTTTCCACCTGAATGTTGCCTGTGCTCACCCAGGACTAGTCCTCCTTTGTCTCATCAGTGGCTTCTGTACTAACCTAGAAGTATAACTCAACCACGTGTCTGTAAGCTTTAGCACTGTCTCTCGGTCCCCACTGCGTATGAAGATCTAGGGCAGAACAGCAGCCCGTCCCCTGCGCCAGCAGTGCCGCCCAGTCTGTGACTGGAAGGATCAGGGTAAATACTGCAGCCCCCAGAGCACGTGGTGTAGAGCACACAGGTGCTTTCCCAAGGAGCCGCCGTTCCTGGGCTGCTCTGGCTTGTTGCAGAAAGCCTTTCTGTGATCCGACCGGCCGTGCTGAACTTGCCCTTGAGGTGTCCTCAGAGTGTCTCTGGCATTGCCATTCCCAGCTGACAGCTGTGGGAATTGCTGGTTTGCATCTTCATTAATCTAAACTCACTTAGAATAAAAGGCAATAATGCTAATTGACCTGCTGCTGGGAAGCTTCCTGGGCACAGCAGATGCTCTTTCTCCTCCTGAGATACCCTGTTTTCATTTGAGTTAGTGTGAAAGCACTTGATACCACTGAACAGTCTTCATCAAAAATGGGCTTTTATTGTGAGCGAGTTCTGGTGTAGCTGTATTTTTACCTCTGAGCTGCAAGCAGACAAAAAGGCTGCAAAACCCTGACCTTCAAGGAGATGTCCTGAGGGGCGCCAGGGCAGGGAGGGAATGGGAGGGCAGGTCTGACCATCGAGGGCATGAAGCGGTTCAGAAATAGGTTTTTAGCATCAGCGCTACCGAGTGAAGAGAGTGTCCTGGTGAATTCCACTATATGGGAGATGTTTTGTTAGCAGATTTTGTTTGAGACATCTGCCAGTGTTGATTAAAATGCATGTCTAGGGAAAACCTACCTGAAAATGAACGCTTTCCAAACGCAGCAAGGGCAGTTGAACAGCAAACAGGGACAGCTGTGTCAGGTTCTCCTCTGGAACCCAAGGCCACGAGCAAAGAGTGACCGCTGTCACTGAAATCAGATGTGCCTGTTATGAAAAGCAGTAGTGTCTTCAGGCTGAAGGTGCCCCACATCAACGTTTCTAGAACCTCAGCTTGAAAAATTGATTTGGCTTGAAAATTGCTACACTTAAAGCGAATTATATGTCTTAAAATGCTCGTGTTATTTTAGAGTTACAGACTATTAAAAATAATCACCCAACTTTCAAACGTCGGCTTTGATCTAATGCTACTTTGTCTCCCCTTATCTAAAGACAAGGGCTTGTTATTCTGAATTTGCATCCCTAAAAGCTTGCGAATGTGCTCTGTGTTTTAAGGATAACTTACTGTAATTGACGAGAGTTGCTAATTTACTTCTTGTGTATATGTGGGCTTCAGCTCTGCTGTCACTGATTGCAGCAATTCGGGGATCCATCTTGATCCCATTAATGTCATTTGAAGATTGGGTTTCCATGTTGATCTTTCATTTTTTAACCAGAAATGGGGCTAGGAAATTTCTGAAAATTGCTGTTAATTGGCTGGATGCACTTTGGAAGCCACGTAGCTGCGTGTTGGAGAAGCAGAGCTTTCCCTTTAGCCCCAGCCATCACAGACCCCAGTGTCTGCGTCACGGAAAACTTCAGCATTGGTCTCCTGCGTATAAATATGTATTGTGTTATGATTGTGCGTGGGCTGGAGAGTGGGCACAGGAGTACTGTTCAGTGGAAAAATAGCTCCAAGTCCGTCCTCTAAAAAAACATGCAAATTATTTATTATAATAAATAATGGTCTGGATATCCTTGCCTAATAACCACGGTGTCTGTAGAAAGGGGTGATTTTGGGAGTGATCTCTTTTGTATTTAGACTGTACATGTAAAAGCCCTGGACCCCTGAGCAGGTTCCCTGGGAGCACGAGGGGGGAGACTGTAGCTCCCCATTATCCCCATTAGCGTCGCTGAGTAGTAATTTACCTGTTCACATGGGAGAGCATCTACTGATGAGTGCAGCCACCTCCTCCTCCCTCTCTCCCCCTTCCCTCCAGCATCCCATCGCCATTGCGGCCAGCCCCAAAGCTGTCATTAGTGTACGCCCTGTCACTGCACTGGGGGATTTCTGATCCACTTAGAGGAATAAAAAGAGGTGCTTAGCTTCTGAACTGTGTGAGCTAGCTGCGTCTCTTGTCAGCTTCAGGAGAAGGAGCCTTGCTGCCAGTCGTCAAACGCCAAGCGGTTTGCTGTTATGTGTGGGTGGGTTTGATCAGCACAGACTTGAGCCAGGAAACGTGAGACAGGTGGGAAAGGCAGATACGGACAGAAAGGGTTCTCTGACTGTCTGCCTTCCTCCATACCGTGCTCAGAACAGAGCTTGCCTGTGGGTGAAGCACCATCGTGGGTAACTCGTGCTCTGGTTCTCTATATTACATCTATCATTTTCTTAGCCTGAGTCTTACTCTAGCTTGCTACCCTTTTAATCTTTTCTTTAGATTTTTCAATCTAAGAAATCAATTCTTTTCTCACCCTTCTGGAGCGGCTCCCCGAAAAATAGAGCCTTGGGTGATGTGTACGCCCAAGGCAGGACACTTGGTGTGTCGCTGCACTGGGATCCCGCTCCTCACGCTCAGTGTCAATTCAGAAAGTGTTAGATGTGTAGTGATGATGTAAACTAACTGAAGTGATCCCAGGCAGAAAACCTCAATAGCTTGCTCCACCCTTTTAGAGCCAGCTGCGACTTTCTACGGAGGTTTTGTATCTTGAGCTTTCCTCAGATTCCAATGCTGTGCATACTGGGGAAGAAAATTTAATTGGAAATATGATTTATCCAGAATTTAAACCAGTTTGACATCCCCAAAGGCTTCATACTTTTTTCAAAATTCCATATTTGCAAGTACACAAAAGACCTTTCCAGATGTTTTTCTTCTCTTTAATTTATAATTGAAAAAATATTCTCATCTACCACAAATAATTGGCATACGTGAATTATACGTCTAAAATACTCTGTATAAGGACAAGATGTAGGTTCATTTCTTCATGCCCTGGTGTATCACTGTGTATGTGGCAATGGGACAGAACACAGACAGGTTGGCACAGAGAGGGCTCCCCCCGTTTTTAACCCACAGTTGAACTGCAGGTGGGAATTTCAGCAAGCAAATGTCAGTCAGACTACAGGTTTGTGTTATAGAGGTGGACAAGCACTCTGGTTTGCATCTGGAATTAATTTTCTATATGCAAAACTGCACCTGCAGAAGGGGGATCCAGTTCTCCCCCAACCCACTATGCTGCTGGCTGTAGAAGTTTAACAGAATGAGTGAAAAGCCTTTGAAAAGTTGCTGGGGCCCTGTTGGAGATTGCACTCATTCAGAGCTCTTAGGTTTTTACCTCCCCTTTCCACTGAGAGCTATTGTGGAGTAAGTGTTGTTTTGTGCTGTGGTACATTTTTGGGGGTGGTTTCCTCTGCCCTCGCTCTGGCTGACAACTTAAAATGTTTTCCTGGCAGCTGATGTATTATAATTCATGACTGAGGCAGTGTGGGCCATTACTTCTGCTTGCTCTTCCTCCAGTTTCATCCTGTTCGTTTGCTGACTTCTGCGACTAAAAATCTCAGATATTCTTTGCCCCATCACCTCCCGCCCCAGAAGGTTCCTGTGAATCACTCTGTTCGCTTAGAAGAATGAAATGCTCAAAGATTTCTTCGCTTAGTGTTTTGATGCAGGCTTGAATAACCTGGAAACAGGCAGTTTCAGAAGGATTTCCAAAAACACACGTTTGCTTCTCTGCTGTTCGTTTTGGAAATGCCCCCTTGGCTGGGGAGCTGACAGCGATTCCTGCTCTGCCAAGGGGCCGAAGCAGAGGAAAGGTGCTCCGGCAGAAATAGGACTTAGACAGCTGTCTGAGGCGAGGGGACCATCTCAGAGGGTGCTGTGGGCCTTGCTCCTGCTGTCTCCCCGTCTCATGCGTTTCAGACTTTTTTCTGTTGCAAAATTTTTGGCAGCTGTTTGAATCGAGTAACATCCATCCCTCCCTCCTGGTGTGTCGTCAGAGCAAACTGGGGATCTGTATCACTTCAGAGAGGTGCTCAGAGCTGCCTTTTGTGCAGCACCAGCTTTTGGGGGATGCCCCGTTTTGGGGTGGCCCCTTCAGAGCTTGCAGCTCAGCAGTGCCCGTCTCGGCGGCTCGGAGCAGCCCTGGGTGTTCTCAGCATGTGGAAGTCAGTCAAGCTGGGTGCCAACTGGGCAGCTCTTCTGAAAGGGTGGGCTTGTTCCTCCCAAGTTGCTCCTTCTTTGAAAGAGCTTCTAGGTTTTGTGGGGGTTTTTGTTTGGTTTTTGTGGTGGTGTTTTTTTTTTCCCCAGGAGAGCATTATTGGGTGACTACGTTAATGTTTGTGAAAGAATTTTCAAACTTCACAAGAAAAGCATCATTTGGGGGCAGCATCTGTGTCTCTTCTAGTCCGGTCTGTAACTTATTTCCTTCTGATTGTTTCTCGGGGCTGCTCTCTCCTCCCCTGTACGCTGGCGTTCGGGACTGATGTGGCCGCTAACGAGCAGAGTTGTGTAACTGGGCACTGCAGCTGGATGCAGATCAAACATTCCTGAACGGGTGAAAGCGCCGTGCCTCCTGCCCGAGCCTCTAATTATCGGGGAAAAGTAATTGTCGCTTACTAAAACGTTGTAGTGGATTGCTAACTCTTGGTATTTTATGCCGTGTTTTCCAAAGGCACTGAACCTTGCTGGAGACTTCGATTTATCTTGGGCTAATGCTGTTATGACAATGTTTGTTGTCACACGCCCATGGAAATTGAGGTCGGTGATTTTCTCTTCAGAGCAGTTGTTCTGCGCTAACCAGTGGTGACAGCTACTTGCAGGCAGTAAATGTTAGACTTCTCTATATAATTAACTAATTACCATTTTCTAATTGCTTAAATTCAGAGACTTAGAACATAAAAATAGTAGAAATTGCTGGCTGGCTTCATGAACAATCTCCAGAGGACAGCGTTTTGCATTCAGTATGAGGAGGGTAGTAACACTCTCTGTTTTTCCAGTTCTAGGAAAAACATTGTAGATAAACTGTGTGGTTCCTTTCAGCTCTTGGACCCGTCGCTTTGCTCTTCTCTGCTCATTGCTCCGCTCTTCTCTCTCGGTCACTGCATGGCCACGGCAGGTGGAGGTCCTGCGGCGTTGTCTGCTTCGCTCTGGTAATGGGGGGCTTTCTGGGAGGAGCACTTCGTGTAGGAAGTAATGGAGAAAACACTGGCGGTGGGTGCGGTGTTATGGGGCAGGCTGGGAGTCAGAGGGTGTGTTTTAGGAAACAGGTGACACAAAATGGTGTATGAAATAGTTTAAGAATGACAGAGTATGTAGTGAAGTTGTCTTGAATCTCCCTCCACTGGGAGGACAAGTCTGGAAAAAAAAAAGGTGTTTCTGTGGAGAAAACTCCCCACCTTGGCATCCTACATCTGCTTGGTTTTGTGACAACAGGAAGGGAAGAATTTCGGTTGTGACAGATTGAAAGAGGACTGGCCTGCAAGAGTTGTAGTTGACACCTACACCTAGACGAGAGGCACCAAAACCTGGTGTCCTGGTTTCATTGGATTTGGTTCCAGTGTGTGGCCAGCCGTGGTGATCAGTGCCCTCAGCAGCTGAACCCAGGGCAGCTGCCCCAGGCTGGCCCACAGGTGTGCTCTGTATCACTGACATCCAGCTCACTATAAAAGGGAGGGTTTGCTGGGAAGAGGTGGGGTTTTTCCTGCTCTCCTGGCCTCTCCTCCCTTCTCCCTGTTGGTTGTTGTGATTCCTGGAGCAACTTGCCAGTCATCTGTAGATAAGTATAGTGTTGTCTGTTTTGTGTTGTCATTTATACTGATTTCTTCATTTCATTAAATCTGGTTAACTTCATCCTACAAGTCTCCCTCCTTTTCCCAGTTCCCTTCCTCATTTGGGGAAGGGACATTGGGTGAGAGAAAAACTACTCTTGTTTAGCCCTGGGTGCGGGTAGGCAGGTGTAGGGGCTGCTGAGATATTTGTGAATAATTGCGATCAATTTTGACCTACTCAGTAATAAGAGATGAAGTAAGGAATCGATTATTAGATGGTTCTATTGATTAAAATGGTACACTTAGACGTAGTGAAAGCGTACAACATACCTAAATCAATGCCCCAAACTGCTCCACTGAGTAGAATTACTCCCTTTAGGGTGCGAAGTGAAGCGCAGGTACGACTGCCTGCCTGGTGACGGAGCAGCAGCCCTAGGAACCGCGGTGACCTCCAAACCGTACCACTGCGACTTGTACCTGCTGCAGGGCATACACTGCTGCCTGTGCTGTTAGGTGTGAAGGTTACAGCGTGCTGCATAAGGAGACTGGGACAGGCACGTGTTAGAAAATAACCTGAAAGCACGTCAGTTTCAAACCATAGTCATCTCTCTCTGAAAATTTGAGATAGTTCAGCAGGTTTGAGCTCCTGAAGCACTCTAAAGAGCAAAGCTTCTTTTTATAGTTCAGAGGAAGAAACTCGGGGTTCCATCTGTTCCATGTCATAACTAAAGGTTTAAATAGCGTTTATTTCTAATCCTCCAAAGGCATTCTGTGAGAAAATGATTTGGAAAACGTTCTGTATCTTGGATCTCCAGCTGAACCGTTAACTAAATTACATTTGGAAGACAAACTTCTACTCTTAATCCCAGCCATCTATTCAGAACGGCTGAAATTGCGCAGAGCCAAGTTTGGTTTCCTCATGTTTGTTGCTGGTGATGGGTGAAATAGGCTCAGTTTGATTTTCAGATCCCACCAGACGCACGCAGGTTGGCGATTAGGAAATGTGTTTGTTTTACAAGTGCCCACCAAGAAATGGACAATGTTGAGTGTGACAGCAAGGATTCGCTTCAAAGTTGCAGGATCCATTGCTGCATGAGAAAAGATTTGCTTTTATTATAAAGGTTTTTCCTTAAGTTATTAGCTGATGGGGATTTAGCAGAAGACCAATACAATCCTTCCTGTAATACTTAGATATTTGAAAGATCGCATTCCTGATTGGTTTTTTTTAATGTAAGGAGTGATATAGGAGAGATTATCCTTATTAAACTGTGGTGAATTTTTGTGTTTAGAATTCAGTCGTGTTTGTCTTTATGGTGGAACAAATACACAAACACAAAGAAAATCCACAAATAATCACATTATAACTTTATTTATCAACAAAAACCATTTTCTGAGCGAGATCAGAAATACATGCAAGCATCAGAACCCAGCCTCGCTGTTTGGCAGGAACACCAAGGGCCACACCACAGCGATCAACGCTTTCGTTAAACATATCTGTTAAATGCAAAGAATCGTGTCTGAGTGTCTGAATTGTGTAACGGCATAAAATTGTGGTCATAGAGGGCTGATGGATGCTCCTGGCAGAGCGTTACTACATCTGAGTGGCGTGGTGCAGGAGCGCTGTAAATAACAGCCCGGAGCACTGCAGCCCACGCACAGGTACGGTTCTGTTCACCGTGGCGCAACCTCCTTGCGTGCTCGGCTCCGAGCCTGAGTAGAATCATAGAATGGATATATTGCCTCTAGAGAAGGGCAGAGCCATCACGCTTTCTGTGCACGGAGCAATATATTTATTGCGAGGCCTCTGCGCTCACTGGGGAGGTTTTCTTTCCTCCCTCTTCAGGCAGAAAGCCTGCGTGTGGAAGCACATTCCTTCACACGCTGCGTTTTTGAGCGAGTATGTAGCACGCTGAGCACGTGCTCCCTGTCACCAGATGTGGAGACCTAGTACCTACTGTGCTTCAGCGGCCAATTACTCAAACCCATAATATTTTTGCTTCTGAAATTAACCACTTTATGAATTATACAAAAGGAAATGATTAGTGTTGACAGATGATTCTTTTAAATAGCGTAATCAAAAACATAATTAAAAATACGCCTGGAGTTCACCATTCCACAGTGCTGACTCTCGTCGAGTTTTGAAATGCTATTAGCCATAGCATATCTTTCCTAAGATTCATAATTTTCCAGGTATTGCCCTGTCTTACTCAATAAATCTCAAATTCTCCTCCTCAGAAATAATTATGATTCCTGGGCACTGCACCAAAAGTTGCAGATGTTTTGAAGATGTCCCGGTCGGCCGAGATTAGGACAGGAGTGTTTTAAACGTTATTCCATAGATATGGCATCCTTGAAACTTGACTTATTAACTGGTGTGACAGTCCAGTACAAGGAAGCACAAATTACTGCCTGTTAATGAACAACTTTGTTTCAGCGCTGACTACTAAAAAAAAAGAAGTGATCAACCTTGATCTCTTCAGACAAACCTGTGCGTTGCTGCTGGAAACTGAGTGTAGTGGAGGTATTGTTTACCTCTGGTTTTAGCTTTATGGTGATGAGAATTTTTCTCTTGCAGAGGTTAAAATAACTTTTTTAAAGCTTTGGTAAGGGTGCCCCGTCTCACTTGGATAATAACCTTCCCTTTTCTGCATTTACTTGCTACTTGAGAATATTACAGGGTGCAGTGTACGTGCTTTGAGACTGTTGTTGTCAGTCCCTTGCCGTGCTCTGCAATTGCAAAGATGTGCTACATGTGCAACCCCTGTCTGTGACTTCTTCAGAGCTTTCCTCAAGCTTTCATTTTCCTTGAAGATTGTGTGAATGTCATTGAAGTATCAGTATTGGCATCATTTTGAGTCGTCTCTAGAAGTGAACTTTTCATCATCCTTTTGAGGGCTCCTTCCCCCCTCTCTGTCTCTGAATGTTTACTCTCAGCATTTGTTAAGTCATATTTCAGTTATTTACCTTCCATAAAGTCTACTAATGGCCAAGAGTCTATTTTGCTCAAGAAGACAGAAAAAGCAGTCCCTCTCTCAAACAAAACCTTGCGAGCGTGGAAAAGCGATGTAAGCCATGGATGAATGCTGGAAGATGGAGAGTGCCTGGAAACTCAAAGGCTTCACCAACCCAGTGTTAGTGGCAGGAGTCAGCGAAGCAGCTTCGGCTTTGCAAAATATCGTAAGCGTTGCAAAATGTTGAGTTCTGTGGGGGGTGTGAGAGAACAGAGGGAGTTTCTCCCAGGCATGAGGAAGAGCTCAGGGGAAACATGACAGAGTTTGCTTGAGCGTTACCTGTAGATAATGGAGCCTTGAAACTAGACTGTAAATCCTTTAGTAAAAAATCTTCACTTCTTGGACATCATCTCCTGATGGTTTTGTTCCTTTACCACACCGGGTGTTCTTTTTCTACCCCTTTGTCTCTCCACTTTGTGGGAAATGGATCCTTCTCTGTTTTCGGTCTTGAGCCCAGAATATTAGAAAGGGAGTAAGATAAATGAAATCAGTGAAGAAAATAAAATAAAAAAAAAAAAGGTGCTAGTATGGACTCTCTGCCCAAGTGTTTTTCTCTGAGTTGAGCAGTTAGCATGTGGCTTGTACTGCAGGCCTGACCAAGCCTTCTTCCCGTGCTTGTAGTGGGCTACATTAGGGGGGAGCTGGCCTGAGAGAGGGAGCAGTGTCCATTTAGTCTAATATAGACCTGCTGAGTGCCTAACCCAGGACAAGCTTCCCGCTGCTGGGGTGTTACCACCACCGAGGGCCCGTGCAGACTGGCCCACCTGCAGACCTGCCCCGAGGTCCCGTGAGCTTCGGTGAGAGCAGAGCGAGTTGGTGTGTAAAAAGTCGGTGCCTAAAGCCAGGCCACGCTGTAGGTGATGTGTTTTACAACACTGGCAGTAACGGTGTGATTCATCACGCTCGGCATGAAAAATGCGTTACCTTACCTAAAACAACCTGAGGTTAACTGTAAAATATTCATCGCAGCCTGCAGAGGTTTTCCAGCTTCATAATTTCTGTCTCTTCTTATCTTAACCTGATCTAATTTTGACTTTGCTATCTGCCAGCCTTTCCCCACAACTGTTTGCTCTTTAAGGAGATGCACCCATTTTTATGTGTGTGGAAAAATACCTGAATTACTTTCCTCATGAAAATCAATGTTTGTTGTAGCCCTGGGTTTAATAATTAAACTCTGTTTACTGTTCAGTACTTTAAGTAATATTTAATAGCTCTGGTTGTTAAAACCTGTGTCACACAGTGAAATGCAGTTAAGGCAACTGATTAAATGAACATGACTAATATAAATTCTTAAAAAATGTAAACAAGGAAAAAGTAAACATAAACTGAATGTTTGCTGGCACTTGATTATGTCCCAGGGCATAAAGACATACATATAAGACTTACACAATGGTGGCTGATGAAAAATGGTTTCAGACTCCAGTGATCCCAGTTCAGTAACTACACAGGTACCATTCCTAAACGTGAAGGCCTTTAGGCTTAAGGCTTTTTCTGACTAATCTGTTTTTTTGTTTGACTTGAAACATTCAGTACTGCCCCTTCCAGCTGCAGTGATAAAACCAATAGTCACTGGGTCCGCAGTAAGGAAACAGGGACAGTCTTAGGTTGGTGTGCCTGGTGATTCCAGAGACACAACTAAGCATGAGTTTTTGTATTCTCCATGGTAGCATTTCTGTTTTGGGGGGTTTTGGGTGGTTCTTTCTTTCTTTCTTTCTTTCTTTCTTTCTTTCTTTCTTTCTTTCTTTCTTTCTTTCTTTCTTTCTATAGTGCTGTCAACCGTATTTTTCTACGTGAGCAATGTCCTTTTGGGTGATGTGTGTGCTAGTGCAACTGATAACATCTGATAGATTTCATTATGACACTTGTAAATCTCCCATTTGCAAGCACCTTGCTGTATTTATCGTAAAGAGCCTCCACATCGTGTCTCCTTCTTGTAGCACGCTCATTAAAAATGCTTTGATTCTCCAGGACTGTCTGTGTGTCAGCCCGGTGTGTGTCTGTGGTATGTGGCGCACAGACACTCGGAGCAGGAAGGTGTGGAGGAGGCTCATCTGATTGGAAAAGGGCCAAAAAAGGCAGAAGACTTGAAGGAAATTATTCATTTTCAGGATTTTTTTCTTATAAATCTTCATGCTGCTTTGGAGAACTGCCATAGGCACTCAGGGGACTCGGCTGCAGAACAAGACGCCTCGGCTGTACCGTTATATATGCCCTTAAGAGATGCAGGGTGTCTCCTGCCGTTTGTTCCCTTGGAGCCCCAAACTGAGCGGTTCTTCCTCACAAATTCAGGTAGATGACGGTTGTCAGGCCTTTTGCTGGCAGTTACATGGCAGCACCCAGAGATGAAGTGGTCGCCCTTGGTCCCTGGGATGTTCTGTTGAGGTTTTGAAAGGACTTAGTGTTGCAGTTGTCATGAGCAGCTTTGTTTGTGTGGCTGTGTTATAATTCTTGATATGGAAAGTTTATTTCGTGGCATTTTTTGTTGGCTTGTTTTTATTATTTTTAAAGTTCAAATCCTTGCAGGGAAATACGCAAGGATAAAGGTGTCAGAAAGGAAGATAGGAAGGGAGGTATCAGTGGTGGGACTTGAAAGACAAATTCTCTGTATCTCCAGCACTGCCTAGGTAGAGTCCGCCGTGTCTCTGAGCATCCCTGTGCTTCCTGTAAAACATCACCAGCCTCACACCCTTGTCTTGCAAACATCATATAAAAGGAAGATTATGACACACTCAGATAATGGAAAGGTGAGATAATGTCTGTCAGTCTGTCCCAGGTAAATAATCAGGACCATACGTGAAAGAGACTTTGAGACTCCTGAATTCTCCGTAGTCGATCAGGAGGGAAAAAGGTTGTTATAATTATTGTTTTTCAGTACCTACGTGGCTGCTCTTGGCATTTCCCTCTTTCTTGGCTTCATTTATCCACTCGTGGATGATACTGTGCATCTTCACAGGCGGCACTTGTCCCAGCCCAGCGAGGGCTGGCGCTGGGGCTTCACCAGCCAGGGCCTGGCCCCGCTTTGGGCTGGTCACCTTCCTGTCCTCGCCCAGCTCAGCTCTGCCCGAGCTGGCTGCTTCAGCCAGTGGGACGTGATGGTCCCCACGTGCGTCCTCCGACCTCCTGTCTCCATCCGGCCAGAGGCTGGTCCTCGCTGCCCAGGGTGTGCGCTGGGGGGGATCTGGCTCTGGGCTGTCACCCGTGGCACGGGCTTGCCAGGTGGGAACAGGACGCAAGCCTTCCTGCTGGAGAGGTGGCAAAGCAGACACTTTTTTATCAAGTTTTTATCATCTGTGTAAGTTTCGTGTTATCAATACTATATTAAATCCTGCAATAGCAAACAAGTAAGTGCTTGGAGGAAAGTGTTTATCATCTTACGTGTTGTATTGTAGCAACTGATTTGCTTACTGTAGTGATAACTAAGAAGGACTTTGTGTCCCATAAAGTTTATGGTTTGATGTGAGTGTTTGCATTAGATATTGGACTTGAAAATCATTGAAAAGTGTTTCTGGGAGAGTTTGTCTAGTTTCTTTTCCAGAACATTCTTGGGTTTTTTGGGTGGAGGTTGCCAAGACTTTTCTTTGTAGAGAAATTGCTTTAACTGGAAGGTGTATCCTCACAAAAATCTGACGATGGCAGTGCTTCCCAAAGCGAGGACCCTGGTCCATGCGGGGAAAGTCGCTGCAGGGGGTGTCAGGAGGAAAGTTTGTTTCTCCACCAACCCTGGGATCTTGTGCAGTGCTCAGCACAAAACTTGGCTTCCTTGGTTCTTACGGATGTTTAATTAAATTCTCAACAATTACACCAGAGAATGGATGCAGCTGAGCAGGATACAGTGAAGCCTGGTGAGGCCGTGGAAGAGAAGTGCCAGACCGTGCACTGCCGTAACCTGTCATTTCTTACCAGTGGAGAAGGTACGAGGATAGGTAATGGCCTGCAGGGTCTGTTTTGTGGCTGTCTGATCCCTAGTTAGATGGCTTTTGATGATACAACAAAGGAGTATGTTGTATAAATGATAGAGCTGCTCAATGAAGTGGTGAAATATTTACTTAGCTGCAAGCTGTGGACTTCCTTGTGAATTATCGGGTCCTTCCTAGGCAGGATTATTGCTGGCTCGAACCGCGCAGCAGATAATAGCTGGTAATAACAGAACAGGACAGTAAGCGAGGTGTTATTTGTATCACACAAAGAAAAGCATTTAACCTTGCTTTTACCATGACTTTGAGTGACAGAAGCATTGCTGCTTGGATGATTATTTAGAGTACAGCTTGTCTCAGAGGGCTGAACTCCACCTGTGGCACGATGTGGCATGTGTTCACAGGGATTTGCGTTGGGAATGAGAGAGACCTCGACTGCATTAAACACCTTTTCAAATTTATCTGCAGAACATTGCCATAATTGGGATCAACTTCTGCAGGACAATGCTTTGAGGCTGTGGTTTCTTGAAAATAGTTTCACAACTGCTTTATTGGTATAGAGCACTTTGTCCGTGAAAGACCACAGTCTGCTCAGTCATTGTAGCCTTTAAAAAACAAATTGACACACTTTTTGCTGTGAATAAATGCCACTTGTTGGAGGCAAACTGTTTTACAGAAGCACTTCAGTTTTGCTGCCAGATACTCAAACCAGTAAGTTGACACAGAGCAGCGCAGCCCCAGGCAGGCTCACCAGCAGAGTCAGGGTTTCCTTCCAGTCCAGCCCCAGCGGTACCCAGAGCTGCCATTGCCCTGGACCTTCGTGGGGTTACAAACCAAGGGGCAATCGGCTCTGGCCTGTCTGCAGCCTCCCCCCTGTCCCACACACTCTCGTGACCCATCACGTAGTAGCGCTCCCGAGGTGCCCGGAGTCTCTCCGTCACCCTGCGGAGCTGGAAAGGAAATGGCCGGGGAAGCTCAGGTGCCTTTGAGGAGGAAACTGCTCTCTCGGCAGCCTCGTGGACTGGAGGGGCACCAGGAGCTGCCTGCTCCGACGTGTGGGGCTGGGCTTTTGGTGTCAACCTTCAGAAAGCGCTTCTGTGCCTTTCGGAGCAGCTTTCCGTGTGGAAGGCGTGTTGTCCGTCAGGTTCCCGTTCAGCAGTGCCATCTGTAACGTTCTCTGCTCCCTTCTGCACAGTCCTGTCCTTTTCCCCCTTAGCAGCTGCTGCTTCGCCTGGAAAGCACTGATGGAATAATTTACTGACACATCTGTAATTTTTTAAGTTACTCTGGGGTATAAATCTGATCTGTGAGTTTTTTCTTTTGCACTTAAGCATTCAGATCTTACTACGGCCTCTCCACGTGTGTGTTAAGAGGTAAATATGCACCATAAGTGTAGCAAGGTTTCATGTTTGTGGAGGAAAAGCAATCAGTATTTTGAGATGTAAATTTGCAGGTCAAAGATTATGAATCATTGTCTTCAGGGGGAAACAAAAAAATTCTGTATTAGAAGAATTGCTGGCGGGTCCAGTGTGGCAGCTTGTGTATCGTTAGGTGCAGTTACCTTCAAACCTAAGGGCCAGGTTTCCATTATGGGAAGCATTACAGAAACATCTCTCAGAAAAATGGTGAATGTGTAATGTGTGTTTATATACTTAGAAAAAACTATTAATAATTACAGCTTTTAATACAGATACTGCATGTGTTCCATGTGTGTAATTTATACCAGAAAATTAATTTAGTTATTTTACTTGAGGTAATGAATAAATAAATTAAGAAGCCAATAATAATGTTTTTTTTAAAAAAATCATTAAAAACAATTAAAATGTAAAGTTGACTTAAAAAATAATTTCTAAATAAATAAATATTTATATGGTTGGGATTCATGTTTGAAATCCTTAAGGTAAAAAAAAAGTTTGTATACCATTAATGAGCTTACTTTGCAGTGAAAGCGAACGCTGAAGGTATGCCTGAACAGTATTGCTTGTTCAGTGGAAGAAATCTGCATGGCGATAATACGCATGCTGTCATAATTCATTTACTCAGTTGTTTGCTTTCACACCAGGTAGATAACTTCAGTTAAAAACCATTCTGCAATGTAAAATAACAGGAGCGTATCAAGGAGCTATCGCTCGGGGATCTTCATCTGTGAGAGCCCGTGTTCCTGAGAGGGTGGATTTGAGACCCTAACAGGGGACGCCACGTGATGAATTTTTGCACAATATTGTGCGTATTTGGCATTTCTGAGTTGTCTGACGTGGTTCCGAGGTGATGTAATGGTCATTTAGGAACGTTCGAGGATATTGGGGGGATCAGGAGAGTAGAACAGATTTCCAGAAGTAGCCTTGCAGCGCTTGGCAGCTCACTCACAACCTGTGTAAACTTGCAGTGGTGAAAAGCTCCAGTTAATTAAAGTTCCACCCTGCTCAATTACGACTCAAGGACGTCAGCCAGTTCAGTAAGTGAAATAATGCACCTCTCCTGGTATGGAACCAGAGCTTCCAGTAAGTAAGAATTTGCCTGATGAAGCAGTTAAGATCAGTCCTGTACTAGATCTGTCATGTTTCTTTACAATTAATTTATTTTATTTTTTTTTAAAATACAAGTATGGAAGACAGAACTATTTCAGGATCACGTAGGTGCATTCAAGTGTGAGAGTATAGAAGTCCATAAGCAGAAAAACAAGTGGTTAACAAACTTGCATATGTTCACTTAAAGGCTTGTTCAAGGCTTATCTGAATGGTGAGACAAAAGAATTCTGGGGGCTACACACCATTCAGCTGCGTGGAAGGGATAAACAAAACTCTAACCAAGTGTAGAATAGTGTAGAATAACGTTTGTGTAAGTACTCCCAGCTGGGTTTGAGCTAGAAGGTTGATTTTTTTGGAGCTGTTTTCTGTCAGAGGATGAGCTGACTTGCTGGCGAACGTCAGCATTGTTCTTTGAGCCTTTGTCTTCGGGTCACCTGCACTGAAATCGGAGCAAGGCTTGAAGGCCGCGTGTTTGGTGGTTTGGGAGGAACCACGGATGGTGCCGTGCTCAGAACCCTGCCCGTGCTCTTGGAGGCTGTGAAGAGGAGCGAGCTGGTCTGCCGGGCGTTCCTCCTGCGTGATACCACTGTAACAGAGAGATTAATGAGTAACTCGAGGGTGGGTAACCACGCGGTGTGCTGGAATGGGGAGCAGCCATGTCCCGTGCTGTGGCCTTCCAGGTCTCGTTCACCTCCTTGCAGCTGAGCTGGGGGAAGTACGTGCAGTCAGCCCCAGTCTTTGTGATGAGGAATTAGTCCTTCACTATTTCTCTTGTTCTTCAGCTTTGTGGGCTCTTTTGTGTATGAAGGAGTACTGAAACTGCTGAATGTTTTCTGAGTAGCATCTCAGGATTTTGAAGCAATTATTTGGATTTTTGTGAAACGGGCGTTTTGCAAAGTAACAAGCAGGCACAGATCATCTTGTTTCTTAGAGGTGTGTTTGAGGTGCCTCAAACTTTGGCAGCCTCTGGCAACAAGAGTCAGAGTAATTTCTTGGGGGGTACATCGCTTGGGGTTTCTTGAGCTGTGAAAGTGAAGGTACATTGCTTTTCCTCGGGCAGAAATGTGCTTGCTGCAGAGAGAAGAATAAGCATAGAGGAGACATGAGCTTTCCATAGAGATCTGATGGCACTGCTTGTTCAGCAGCTGTTCATTTAGTTCCTGGTGCGACATTCAGCTGGACACTGGTAATTATTGGCATCACCAGTCCAACTGCACTAACAGCAAGGACTGATTCAGGTATTGGGATTCATGAGTTGTGAATTAGTTGGATTCCACCTGTGGCTTTGAGCACTTGGCGTCCAGCCACAACTAGTAGGAGTCAGAAAGGGAGCACCTGTCCCATGAGATTAAAAAATCATAGTAAACATTAATTATATCCTTTGTTTTCTGCATTCTGTGGGTTTGGAACCGTCAAGCCTAACACAGCTGACTTGCTGCTTTGTCTGTGATTTGTTTGGTCCTGTTTCATGGCTGAGCCTCCTGCGAATGGCGTGGGCAAGGGGCTGTGGTTCCACGGCTCGGTGGAGCCAAGCACGGTGCCAGCGGGTTAGAGAGAACACCGGAGGAGTCTAACCAACAGCTCTGCTCAGGCTGGGGCTTCAGATAGCCTGACGATAGCTGCCTCGGGTGTGCTGACAGCGCGGGGCTGTGCGCGGGCTGCGCGAGAAATGCCGAACAGGGATCAAGGCAGTAAAACGCGGCTTTGGTCGTGCTGGCAATATAAAAGAGCAAACTGTCGACACCACCGTCTGAAAACCAGAGCCTTAGGCGTGCCAGAGTGACGGTGCTCGTCAAGGCTGGCTCATCCTGAACATCATGTTTTGTGTAAACGATCATGAGCGCTCTGTACTTGCAAAGGACACGCACAATTAACCTGCAGAGTTTCATGGCATCTCAGCAAAGCGACTGATACGCACTTAGCCTAGTTTCATTCCAGTTTTCATCATTGTTGCCGTGGTGACTCTACATGTTTACATCTCTGAGGTAGAAAGCTTTATGCTCTAAAATACACAGAATATAACTTGCTTCCTCGTTGAGGATTTTGGTACTAGGCCCATTGTTTCCTGGGATGACCCTCTGCTGCCACTTCATTCTCGCTGACTCTTCCGTTTCCTTCCTCTTCACAGGGAAAAAATAGAAAGTGACGTAGTGTTATTTTTATATTTTTATTTTGTATTTAAAAGAAGAAATGTGGTTACTTCTTATTTACTTCGGTCATGTTTCGTTGTGCTGAAGTGCCCGTATCTGTTTTATCAGCCCACTGAAGAAGGTCCCTTTTCTGGCTTGCAGACGAGCTGTGCTGTGGTTCTGCGTGGCACATGAGCTCCTTCTGGCTTCTGAGGATGCCAAACCTGCATTTCTGATTTCACAGGGAGGTGTGATGGCAGTTGCATGTTCTTTCCCTGTGCCTCTTATGTGCCCTCTGAAAAATTGTCTGGACTCTAGGAATATCTGTCTGTGCCCTCAAATGCTAACAAAGGTACCAGGCTGTCGTGTCAAGACCAGGGGTTTACAAGATGAATTTACTGAAAACCATCATGTAGCTCTTGCAAAAAGTAAAAAGAAAGATCAAAGCATGTGCTGACTGTTAATTGCAAACTCTGTAAGAAGCACCCTGCAGTGGCAGAATAAGGCTGCTGCTTAGATCTTGTGGGACTGACTTGCTTTTCATGCTGCTGTTGGACTCCTACCTCCAGTTACACTAGAAATTGGTTTCGTGGGGCATATTCCTTCTGGTTTCACATAAAGCAGTGATTAAAATGTTTCCTTTGCTTTATCTTTGGGGGGGCGGAGCTGTATGAATGTCCCAGTGTTGTATTTTGTGTTATATTAGTTGATTGTTTTGCTAAAGGAGAAAAATGCTGTAGTTGAGTGTAGCGAAAACGTAGCAAAGCAGCAAAGACGTGAGCCGGAGGCAGGGGCTGGGAGAGGAGTCTTTTAAGCTCTTGCAGAAGGCCCGTTACAGAAGTCGCTCATTTCAACCCTTCACCCTCTGGGGTTGATAAGTGAATAACTTAAAATGCCAGTTGATCCGAGTGGGAAGTGGGAAGCCACTATAATCCAATTAATCACAGAGTACCGGGTGCCTCTTTGCCAGTGCGAAAGCAGCTCCAGCACACGCTCAGCTGTTCCTCTCTCACAGTGAGTAGCACAGTTGTCACTCCCAGCCTCCTGCCAGCAAAAACATCCGCTGTGTTCACTTTGCACCAAATATTTTTACACTTCTGCACTAATAAATATAAACTACCCCGGCTGGAACAGACATGTGCAGTCCTATCGCTACTTGTCTTGCACAGAAGTTGAGCTGTGCCGCCGTCCTGATCAGCACATGTGCTCAGCAGTGGTGATTCCTGCCCTAGGGGAAGAGTTCCTTCTCTGGTATTGATTTGAGCCCCTGAAAACAGGAATGAGCAGAGGGGAAAAAAAATAAAATGAGCCCTTTGAGTTGTACACTGTTGACAGGCTGTACCAACTCCTGCTAAAGGAGCCTGAAGGATTTTCTGCTACCCAACTGCTGTTACAGGCACGGCCACACACACGCCGAGCTTGGGACGCGGTAGAGGTGCAGGGTCTGCTCGTGCACGATGCGTTTGCCCTGGCTTAATATTCTGCATGTTCTGTGGCTTACAGGGAAACATGACAGATATTTTGTTTATGACTGTGTTTTATTCTCTGGCATGTAAAAATTGACAGGTAACAGTGCAATCAACAGAAGAGCAGCAGGTGGTCATGCCTTCTGTGGAGCACACAGAGATAACCCATTAGGTGGTGCCCAAACCTTCGGGTACCGTACCTGCAGTGCCTCTGCGTGTACGTACTGCTTGTCTGTGTGCCGCAGAGCTGACAGCTGGGATGGCACAGCTGACTGCAGGGTTACAGGGCTGGTGAGATGCTGCTTGTACTGTGCCTCGGCCTTATGCTCCGGTGTCTTGACATAGGCAGGAACATGGTGCAGCTGAAAGGTTGGTACAGCAGCAAGTTCTTGTTTGGAAAGACCTGCCTTTGAGGCTTCATCTCTTTAAGAAGATGCCAAGCATTTCAGTACTGAAAATATACTTGTTTTCAGCACTGCAGAAGGCTTACACAGCTGAACTCTCCAATATTTATGTTTGACGTCAATGGGAACGTTGCCTGGATGTGGGATTAGAACCACCGTGCCACGCTCTGCTCCGAGCGTCAGCGACAAGGTGTGTGCGCACCCGCCGGACCTCCGCGGGCTCACGCGGGCGGGTGCCACCGCTGCAGGGTTGCCATTGCAGCAGCCTTTGGTGAACTCTGCTGCAAAGCAAAGTGCCTCCCGTGCGTGCTCGTGCAGGGCCGTTTCTGAGGTACAGGCCCTTTTTGCTGACGTGGGGCAAGTGCGTGAATGCTAGTGCAGCGTCTTAGGTTGAGGTTGTGTTTGGGGTGGGTAATTGTCCTGGTTTCACTGGGATTTGGTTGCAGTGTGTGGCCAGCCGTGGTGATCAGGGCCCTCAGCAGCTGAACCCAGGGCAGCTGCCCCAGGCTGGCCCACAGGTGTGCTCTGTATCACTGACACCCAGCTCACTATAAAGGCAGGGCTGGCTGGGGATGGGGGCTGGTTTTGCTCCCCTCTCTTCTGGCTCCCTTTTTCCTCACTGCTGACGATTGCTGTTCCTGGACAACCTGCTGCAACCTGTAGCTGAGTATGCTTTTGTGTGTTTTGTGTTAGCACTTATGTTGGTTTCTTTATTTTATCAAATCTGTTTAATTTTAACCCACGAGTCTCCCCCTTTTTCCCAATTTCCTTCCTCAGTTGGGAAAGGGACATTGGGTGAGAGAAAAACTGTTATTGTTTAGCCCCGGGTGCGGGCTGAACGGAGACACTAGTGCTGGTGTCTTCTTGTTTGTATTGCTGTGGCACCCCGTCAGGGACCGGGGCTCTCGAGAGCTGCACGTTGTAAAAGCACGGGTTTGTGTGGCCGACAGGGAGAAACCGTGCTAAACCAGGGCTGGTAACGTGCTGGGCTGGATTAACCGGCTTGTGAGACAAAGCAGGACAGCAATGTGTAGGGATTGATGAGGGAGAGGAGCTGAGTGGAAGAGGAAGGGTGCTGAGGCCGAGGTGAGCGTCCACAGTAATTCCAGATAAACACCTGCGGAGTGAGCGGAACCTGCTGTTGTGACCAGAGAGTTGCTGACTCTGCTGCTGGTGACTCCGTCACCGTAATCTTGGGTGGTACTGGAAAGAGAAGGTGGCATAAAATACTGGACCAAATGAGGAATAAAAACGTGCTCTTGATGTCTGCTTGGGTCTCTCCCCCCAGGATAGCTGGGTTCTCTCCGTGGTTTCTAACAGCAGATCCCAGTTGTCTCCCGTTCTCGTGGCCAGCTGAGGAAGGTGGTTTTCTCCAGCAGTGTGGTTTGAGGGCACTGCGCTTAAGCCAGGGGATTTCTGTCGGTCTGTTGCTATTTCAGTTTAATAGGTATTAATGTGTAACTGCTTTTATCTGTGAAAGGGGATGAGATGTATTTATCTTTTCAGTTGTGTCTATGAGATTTTAAAAACATTTGTGTCTAAGAGGTGTTTTCAGCACACCGCCGTACCACAGTCGGGAATAGCCGTTCCCCGCTCAGACCAGGGGGAATCTGTCATCCTTAACGGAGTAACGGTAGCGCACATGCAGATGGGTGTAATGAGATCAGACTAAGCCACTTGGTAGTTTTGGTTTACTTGAAAGCAGTACATTTTACTGCTGTAACGTAGCTTATAGGACCTTCCACTTTGAAAAAAAAATATTCTTCTTTCTGTTTAAAACTGACTACTATAATTGTAGCTTAATCCGGTGCTCTGATTACCATGATTCTATTTCTCCAGCACAGATGTTCTAGAAATTTGCATTTTGTTGACATCAATATTTAATTTTATTTTCTTAAAGCTCAATTTAATTTTGCTGAAGAATTAATATAAACAAGAACACGTGTGTAACTAAGCTGTGTTCCCCCCCAGAACCTCTTGGAATTCAGTCCTTCACTTCTGGGTGGTCACTATACTTACTGGGTGTTTTTATACAGTGGGGTGTGTAGTGAGAGCTGTCTTATATAAATGCAAATACAACGGAATCCTGTTTACAATGAAGACATCTGAACTATCTTACTGCAGTTGTCCATCTCTTCCTGTGGTCAGCACAAGAAAACTGGTCTGTTTTTACAGTGACAACTCGGGATATGTTTCAGAATAGAAAAAAAATCCCTTCACTTTGAGGAAGGGGGAAACATTCATCTTGTGAGGGCTGAGGACTCTGAGTTTGAGCAGGGATGGCAAATACGAGGTATTAAATCCTTGAATACTGAAAGGAAATTTGTAAAAAGCTGCATTAGGCCGCTTACTTCTTATCAGTCCTTACCCATCTTACTTCATTTCTGCCAAGACAAGCAGAGCCAAACTTTGTTTCAGGGTAAAACAGCCAAAGCTGTTCCTCGTGCTGTCAGCGTTACTGTCCTAAAAGATGCTGCTGCCACATCCCTCCGTGCTTGCTCCACCTCAGGCACGCCTGTGAACAGAGAGATGCTGCGGTACAGATTTTAATGAGAAGAAAATTGTTGCGTCCAAAAAAGGTAGAACTTGCCGGACAGATAATTGCTGCTTCGTCAGAGGTAGTTCTTAGAAAAACCTTGGCCATTTTAAGAGGGGATCTACTATGACAGTACCCCCAAACGCAGACACTGGTTTGGGTCAGTGCCATGCGAATGGTTCTAATAAAAACCCAACCTGCCTAAGTATTGGTGCCTGAGGTTTGCCAAACCACATTGCATAATGGCATTTACTGTCTGGGTTTGAAATCGCTCTCACCAGCCTCGCCGAGTGCCGTAGCGTGAACCCCCTTTGTCGCCGTTTTGGTTTAGGGGTTCTGAATGTCAGAGCTGGACCCGGTGAGATCGAATGCATTTTTGGAGGTGCTGCTCTGCTGTGAGGTGCAGTTGGTCCCAGTAACGTACTGGGATAGAGGAATGGCTGTGGGGACTGTCGGTGCTGCATACTTTGGGGTTTGAGAGACTAAGATGTTTGGTCTTACGCTTAGTTTGTAGCACGCGATATACCCTATAAGTTGTGATTGTCTCATGTCAGGGCACGACTGTAGTTCATTTCTTTCACACCTTCAAAGGTTAAGGCTTTAACTAACTGTGGATATTAACCAACTCTATTTTTATACTACTGCTTCTTTGTCTCTGCTGCTGCCGTAGACTGAATTACACCATGTCTGTGGGGAAAGGGGACTGGGCTGCAGCTGACATAATGCTCCCTCTTGAATGAGTTCAGGCTGGGGAAGTAGAGAAAAGAGTGGGTTAGGATGAGACCTCCGCCCGTGACAGAGGGTGTGCATTACCACTTTTGATGTGTGTTCACGATCCGAGCTTTCGCTCAGCACCGAGTCGCTTATGAAAGGGATCTGCTGCAGCACTTCTCTCCATCTGCTCTCGTTGGGAAGATGGAAAATTCTCTTCTTTTGATGTGATCTTTCAGCAGTGATTCATTCATCTTCTCCAGAGTGGATGACTGTAATGTCCTGTGCACATACAGTAAGTGTAGGCGTTCACAGCATTAACTGTACGCCATATAGTTAGGCATTTAGAAACATAAATTATTGTGGAGCACAGCTACTCATATGTTGAACACCACCCCTCTCACCAGTAACAGAAAGTATATCACGGTTCCCCGTGGCAGATGCTCCTGCCGAGCAGCTGTGCTGTGAGCTGTAGGTGTAGCATCTCGGAGATTGGCACCAGCGCTGTCTTAAACCCTGCAGACTTACTAACTCCTCTTAGGAGGATTAATCCAAAGACATGGAATAAACACCATGTCTAATTGAAAAAGTTTAAAAGCCAACTTTTGCTCTGCTTGTGTGCAGCCTATGTTTGAGTCAGAAATGGACAGAGAAGACAAATGCAGGGAGGGGAGGGACCAGCGTAAGGCACAGTGCAAGGTCAGGGCAGGTGTCTCCTTGTGCACTTCAGTGACACTTCTGTGACTTGCATGTCGTTCAGGAATTGTGGCATCGAGCTGTGTATCCTGTGCTCACGCCTGCTATGAGATGTCACTCTAGAAAAATTACTTGTTTGGTAATTAAAAAAAAAAAGTGGGAAGCTGAGTATGTACAGCAAGTGAAAGTGGGAGGATCTGTCAGGAGAAAAATGTCCTAGCTTCGTGGGAAAATGGTGGTTTATTAAAAAAAGTGAGACTCAGCTCTAGATTACTCCTTTTTGTAACTTTGTAGAATGTAAAGGATAGGTTTGGTAACGAGTGATTTTGTGAATAGATGGATATTTCTTTGAAAGGCAGATCTCTTTAGACTGTTCTCTTGAAAACTTGACTCTGGTCGTGAGCATCAGGACAGAAGCACATTAGTAAGCTGTGAGTTCTCCTCTTGTGCCTCCAGGAAACCACTGCTCATTTCTCTCTCTTTCCGGACATTTCAAAGCAGCTGCTGCCCATGGTATCTCCTCCAGGATGGACTTAAGTTTAAAAGTTATCTTGTATATTTTCACATAACTCATTGGAAAAGGTTACCATCAAGTCTGCTGATGTTTAGAAACTACTCTCTGGTCTCAGAGAACAGACGTCCCATGAACATATATCAGTGTATGTACAGGCTGGAGAGTGGAGAAGCAGTTCCTGTAAGGAGAAGTGGCTGCACTCCATTCAGGTTAAGAGGACTTCTGAAAGCAGCGTGAGGCCTGTGAGCAAGGTGTTGTGGATGAGGACTCTGAAGGGCTCTGCTCTGCTGGCCGGTGGGGAGAGACTCTGCCTTGTTTCCCTTTTCTTCCAGCCACTTACTGCTTTGGCACCGCATTCTGGAGAGGGATTTTTGGCTCGACCATAAGCAGGGGTACAAGTTATGGCGAGAAACTTATTTATAAATAAATGCAGGAGAGTGAGAGGAGGTTTGGATGTGCAGTTTTATTATTGGAACGCACCAAAATATCCCAGTGAGTGAGTTGACTGGAAGTTTACAAACACACTAACTCAACAGAATAAATACTACTATTTATGCCATTTGAGCACATTGGCACTCTGTGAAAGAATTTGTGTCGTGTACACGTAGATGATGGTTCGGGCTGGTGATGCTTTTCTTTATGTTTTAGCGTTGCAGTAAAACCCATTTGTGCCAGCCCCAAGCTGTTTTTGCCAACTGAAATACCCCATGACAACGTATTAGAAATTCAAATTGACAAGAAGTGCTGCAGCATACTTGGAGCTGAGGCCTGAGCATTTCCAAAATCACACTTGAAGTTGGTTCTTTTGAATGAGAAGGTTGTGTTTGACTTGTAGAGTTAGTGTAGGGAGAAGACTGCTGTAGCGTGTACATCTGTAACTCATCGGGTGTTGCTTGGCTCGGGTCCCAGTAAGGAAATCCTCTGGGGGGTGTGTGTAGGAGCTGGTAACGTTGTCTCAGTAGCTGGTCTGCAGGAAGATCAGGGACCTGCTGCTGGTGTTTTGGAGAGGGTGCATTTGTTCCTGTTTTTAGGACTAACGGAGGAAAGGTGTTGTCCCAGCTTCTGAAGTGTGTTTTTTACCCCCGTAGTCGTCGTGTCAGAGACTTCCCAGGGCGGTGCCTTCCCAGGCAGATCTGGGAAGACGCTGAGTTACGTTAACGACAACAGGGTAAAGAGGTGCTGTTTTTCAAGGAATGAAAGGGAATAAAATAGATAAAGGAAAACAGTGGAGAAAAGCTCCAGGAAAGAATAAGGAAGTGTTACGGAAGCAAAGGGATAATGGTGAGTCTGAGGCGGATGCGAAGGGGGAAACAGGGATTAAGAAACAAATGAATAGGCAAGAAAAATCCGACTTGTGGGGTTAGCAGTTGTGGTTTAATTTTTATTTCAAATGTTTTCCTTGTTTCAGAATCTACCAATACTTCTAGCAGAAAGATAATACCTCCCAACTGCCTGTAAGCTTTTGTCCGCTTTCATACCAGACCTTGAAAGAGATCTGCATAATTAAAGCCTTCTGGTGTGCTGCAGAGCACTGCGGCTTCCGCGCCAGAGAGCTCTATCCGTGCAATCTGCCCTTTCCCATCCCTGCGCTTCCTTACGAGTCAGAGATTTGCATTCGTCTGCATTTAGGATGGTGCCAAGTGAGTTACCGACAGCTAGCTCGCTCCCTCCCCGCAAGGCACACGTGCTGCTTACGTTGCAGCGCAGGGACCGAGTTGGTCGCTGTATCTGTCAGAGATGTGGGTGCAGAAGGGGACGGCAGCTCCCCGTGCTCCCTGGAGGGGAATTGGCAGAGAGCCGATGGATCTTCTCTCTGCCTCCGCTTGTGGTGCACCAGGGGGGTTGGCAGGGGAGCTGAAGTGGTGAGGAGCTGCTGCTGTAGGTGACGTGCCGTTGGCCTCCCCTTGAGCGAGCAGACATGGCAGCCAGCAGGGAAGCCGTTACCCCAGCCGCCTCTGCGGCCTCCCTGTTTTGAGCTTCCCCAGCTCCGTTTTCTGCTCTCGCTCCGGGCAGATGAGAGCTGGCAAGGTGTCCTGCCGCATGCGTGATTAGCAACGCTCCTTGCAGGCTTTGCTGTGTTTTCTTGGCCTCCCAGACTTGGAGAATGCTCAGAGATAGACGCAGGGCACGATTGCCGTCGTTTGCATAAACCCCGTTTTATTTCATGCATCTGTGGAATTCACTGAACCGAAGTCATCTCTATATAGCTACGGTAAAGTCACCAGAACAATAACGGGGGTGCCTTTGGCTCTGCGAATGGCATGTGAAGCTCGTCGTAGCCGTTCCTGCCTTTCCAGCGTTCGCTTCCTGGGACCCGACTGGAATCCTTGCAATAGCCGGGGGTGAAGATGGGTTTCACGCTCAGTAATGGCAAATTCTCGAGTCATTTAAATTCTGAGCATCTTTGAAAACAACAGCTGATCCCGGTGTGACAGGGCTCTCCCTACCCAGGCAGGCCTGTGCCTGCCCCTCTGGACGCCCGTCCCGTGCAGGGCACCCACGTCGGGCGCCGTGCTGAGTCGCCCCAAGT